>NC_088242.1:31096454-31436454 GCF_036934945.1 Oncorhynchus masou masou
AAAATATGAATCACACTAGCCACGCCGCATTTTGGTCCGACTCTCCTTCGCCTACAGAAAACCGTGACATAACGAAATATGTTAATTTATTTATCAGGCTCCTGTACAGTCTACAATACATAATGTAGTAAACATGGGAAAGTGCCTAATTCCTTACTCAACTCTAGTGAGACTCATTTCACCTACGCTAATATCGAAAAATATTTTTTTCAATGACGTCTCTGCCAATAATTACATTTAGTGGATTGGAGGACTCTAAATGAATATCTAAGGGGAATTTTCGGTTACGATCTGTGAGAATATCTGAGAATATCTTAGAAGCTTTTATATAATTCTAAATTAATAAATAATAATAATCGCTTTGTTTTAAAAAGTAACAATATTTTGGAATTTCATTTTCATTTAACCTAGAGTGAGGGACATAAAATCCATTCTTGAATATCGGGAGAGACATTCTCACTAATTTGTAAATAAAGGCAGTTTGTAATTTAGGATGATTTATTTCTGGAGAAACCTAACTTGATTATTTAGCAGACATAACTTGCTTATATTCAGTCAACACATATCTTAAGAATATCATGGAACATTTTTGTTTCTCCATGCTTTTTTCAAGCAGCGCAAAATGGTCCACAGCGGAAAGGCGATGTATTCTCTGCCCACTCGTGGTATCTTTCTTCGTTACACATCCTTAGATAAGATGAATAGCAGAACAGTATGGTCCGGGCAGCCCTTACTGTGCCTGGTGAGCAGTTGGTCAAGTTCTGTTGTCAGAAGAGGAATGGAAATGTCAGGGTGAACTGAAGACCTGTTGGAGGTGGAATTCCAGAGCTCACGGGTGTGCATGGCATGGATTCTGACTCCATCTCGATCCTCGCCCCTTTCAACGCAAGTGAGTCAATGATTCCAATGATTCGTCTGACAAACAAATAACTTTGCTTCCTGCAGGCTCAGGCATGGATCGAAGCTGGTGAGACAATCAATCACGTCATCTCCACAGACGAATCAACCGTGGCCCTTGAGCAATTTGCTCAAAATTGCTACAGAAAAAAAGGAAGGTGATCAAGAAGATTAAGGAAAGCACAAAAATGTTGATGGAAGAAATTCTGTTTTGAGTTAGAAATTTAACACTTTAGAGTACTTAAGCATCGAATACATTGCAAGTTGAGGGATTTTCACAACAGTAGCCGGGCTATAAAAAGTCTATTGTCCTGCTAATAGGAATCATTTGCATGATGGGCTACATTCTTTATTGTAACCACAATGTCACACATAATTTGTATCTACCTTTCCAATTACTTACAGAGTGGGATTTACAAATGTGCGCTTTTAATTATTAGTTACATTGTTTTAGTTCGAACGTGCAGACTTTTTTTCTTTAAATTATTGATTTATGTAGGAGGCTACATTTTTGACCAGTTGCAATTGTAAGTAGGCCTAATAAAAAAAATCAAACTTCTATCATGCTGTTAAGCCTCATAGCCTCAGTGTCACGTTCTGACCTTTATTTCTTTTGTTTTGTCTTTATTTAGTATGGTCAGGGCGTGAGTTGGGTGGGCAGTCTGTTTGTTTGTTCTATATTTTGGGTATTTCTATGTTTCTGCCTAGTATGGTTCTCAATCAGAGGCAGGTGTCATTAGTTGTCTCTGATTGAGAATCATACTTAGGTAGCCTGGGTTTCACTGTGTTTGTGGGTGATTGTTCCTGTCTCTGTGTTTGCACCAGATAGGACTGTTAGGGATTTCACATTTCTTGTTTTATGTAGTCAGTTGTTCATGTGTACATTACGTATTAAAAAGAACCATGGACACTTACCACGCCGCATATTGGTCCTCTGATCCTTTTCGCCTCTCCTCTTCTTCCGAAGAGGAGGAAATCCCCTACAGAATCACCCACCAACCAAGGACCAAGCGGCGTGGTAAAAGACAGCGACGACAGCAGCAGCAACAGCAACAACAGCGGCCGGCATCACAGGACTCCTGGACATGGGAGGAGATACTGAACAGAGAGGGACCCTGGGCACAGGCTGGGGAATATCGCCGCCCCAAAGCAGAGCTGGAGGCAGTGAAAGCTGAGCGGCGGCGATATGAGGAGGCAGCACGGCAGTTCGACAGGTACGAG
The DNA here is from genome assembly GCF_036934945.1 of Oncorhynchus masou masou. Taxonomy (NCBI): domain Eukaryota; kingdom Metazoa; phylum Chordata; class Actinopteri; order Salmoniformes; family Salmonidae; genus Oncorhynchus; species Oncorhynchus masou. Next base: position 31,098,573 of record NC_088242.1, read on the forward strand.
AGGCAGCCCCCAAAACATATTTTGGGGGGGGCAGACGAGGTGTGGGGCTAAGCCAGGTAGCAGACCTGAGCTCACTCCTCGTGCTTATTTTAAGCAGCGTGTCACTGGTCAGGCACCGTGTTATGCGGTTAAGCGCACGGTGTCACCAGTACATTCCCATAGCCCGGTGTGCTATAGGGCAGCCCCCCGAGAGCGTCATGTGAGTGTGGGCATCCAGCCAGGGCGTATGGTGCCTGCTCAGCGTGTCTGGTCGCCGGTATGTCGTTTCGGGCCAGGGTATCCTGCGCCGGCTCTGCGTGCTGTGTCTCCGGGGCGCTGGGAGAGTGCAGTGCGTCCTATGCCTGCGCTCCGCTCGTGCCGGGCAAATGTGGGAATGGAGCCTAAGGGAGAGGTGCACGTAGTAAGCACTAGATCTCCCATGCTTACCCACAGCCCGGTTCAACCTGTGCCTGCACTCTGGAGGGTCCGGGCTAGCGTAGTTGTCCAGCCTGGGGAAGTGGTGCCAAGGCTGCGCACCAGAGCTTCAGTGCTCCCCCACAGCCCGGTCCTTCAGGTGCCTCCTCCTAACACCAAGCCTCCTGAAGGTCTCCCCAGCCTGGTGGTTCCTGTGGCAGCCCCACGCACCAGGCTTTCTCTTTGTCTCCTCCCTGCAGGTGGTCCTGTCTGTCCGGCGCTGCTGCCGGAGTCTCCCGCCTGTCCGGCGCTGCTGCCGGGGTCTCCCGCCTGTCCGGCGCTGCTGCCGGGGTCTCCCGCCTGTCCGGCGCTGCTGCCGGGGTCTCCCGCCTGTCCGGCGCTGCGGCCGGGGTCTCCCGCTTGTCCGGCGCTGCGGCCGGAGTCTCCCGCCTGTCTGGCACTGTCGGAGCCAGAGGCGCCAGAGCCCCTCAGCCCAGAGTCGCCAGAGCCCCTCAGCCCAGAGTCGCCAGAGCCCCTCAGCCCAGAGGCGCAAGAGCCCCTCAGCCCAGAGGCGCCAGAGCGTCCTCCCCTCTGTCCCGAGCTTCCCCTCTGTCCCGAGCTGCCCCTCTGTCCCGAGCTGCCCCTCTGTCCGGTGGGGTCATTGAGAAGGGTGGCCATGGTTAGAAAGCCACGGAGGCGGACTATAAGGCGGACTAAGACAATGGTGAAGTGGGGTCCGCGTCCCGCGTCAGAGCCGCCACCGCGGACAGACGCCCAACCAGACCCTCCCCTATAGGTCAAGGTTTTGCGGCCGGAGTCCGCACCTTTGGGGGGGGTACTGTCACGTTCTGACCTTTATTTCCTTTGTTTTGTCTTTATTTAGTATGGTCAGGGCGTGAGTTGGGTGGGCAGTCTGTTTGTTTGTTCTACATTTTGGGTATTTCTATGTTTCAGCCTAGTATGGTTCTCAATCAGAGGCAGGTGTCATTAGTTGTCTCTGATTGAGAATCATACATAGGTAGCCTGGGGAGAGATAACTCTAGTGTAAATCGCTGTAATATGGATATCTTCCGTACAGGGTTCTAGCGTGATCTGCCCAGAAGAGTGTAGCCTACCGCCTATAGAAATATATAATGACTATGAGGGCAGTTTCTAATTAGCAAAGCTGGCCTCATCAATTGCAACGAGTTATGGGATATTAGAACCCTGTTGTCTTAACCTTGTAATCTTCAACCTACACGTTAACTAGCTGACTAGATGGTTTTTGTCTTTTTCCTGGCATTAGCTTAAATTGCCATTTTATTTCACCAACCTTATGATCTGCTTTAGACCGCTTGCGTTCTGCCTAAGCAGTGTAGCTACAATGCTTGAGCTGGTGCCATGGTTGACTCAGAGCGGTAGACCCTCTGCATTGTTGTGACTCCATTGTCTTAAACTTTCCCATCTTAAACCTAAGCATGGGTAAACTCAAAATGTCCGACAGTTAGTGGAGGCTCCTCAGAGGAGAGTGATTTCATAAAAACAGTGAAACATTAAGGTATATTTAAGGTATAAGGTAAGGTATATTAAGGTATATTTTTTACAAACATATCTATACATTTTTCAGAACATTTACCCTGTGTAGGTAGATACGTGTGTCGGTAGGTGTAGAAAAAAAATATTTTTGCAAGATGGGGAGGTTTCACACCTAGCTCAATTTGGGGAGGGGGGGGGGTTCACACCTAGCTCAATTTGGGGAGGGGGGGGTTCACACCTAGCTCAATTTGGGGAGGGGGGAGGTTTCACACCTAGCTCAATTTGGGGAGGGGGGGGGGGGGGTTTCACACCTAGCTCGGCTATTTAACAATTCTTTAGTAAATGTTGAATAGTCTATTGAATCAGCTAATATCTCATCCTGCCAGCGTGTGAAAAACTAAAAATAATACTTTCTGTTAAAGGTTCCAATTGATAAAATGTTTTTTTTGCCACAATTGGCCCCAACCCCAATTAATACATTTGGGCACAGTCGATAGCGTGCTGGACATTGAATGTTGAGGGTTCAAAACCTGCTCCCTACATGTTTCATTATATTATGATGCTGCTCTCAGAGCAAATATCCTGACTTGTTACTCCCATCTTGTCACGTCCGTCGAATAAATAAATGGACCAAGGCGCAGCGTGAGTAGAGTTCCACATATTTATTACAATGAAACTTCAAAACAACAAAGAATTAACAAACATGCAGTACGTAGCACACATAGGCACTAAACAAAACAATATTCCACCATGCAGGTGGGAAAAGGGACACACTCAGTATGATCCCCAATTAGAGGCAACGATTTTCAGCTGCCTCCAATTGGGAAACTCACACAACAACATAGAACTATAATAACTAGAAAACCCCCCCAGTCACGCTCTGACCTATTACGCCATAGAGAACCCCGAGGGCTCCTCGCTCTCTTCCACGCATCATTCAGCACGCTTGTGGGCGTGCTGGCAGGATGTACTGTTTTTATTCTGTATATATGAATTACAAAGCAGCCTTTACTTAAATCATGTTTCTCGTCTATTGCATAGTTACAAATGTAAATGTAAAGGTGTAATCATTGATGTCCCAGGAACAGGAGTGATAAACACTGTTGAAGTGTATAATTGTAATACATATACATGCAGACACAGCATCATTCACAGAATGGAGTTTGATACACCTGGTACTTGCTAAGTAGCCATTTTCGTAAATGAACTTTATGACCAAGCAATATGCACAATCGTTTGTTTCTACATTAACTAACATATTCCTCTCAATTGTACATTTTTTGCTTGACTCGTTATGACATCATGACTACTTACATGTTCTTCCCCCATAATGTTTTGTCAGCCATCTTGCTAAAGAAAGTCACCAGGGAGCGGTGGCTAGCGTTATTGGAACCACTCGATATGATTGGACATATAAAAACCTTGGGACCCAAATGCGTAATGAGTGCTCTAACTCCCCCTTGTGGTGGTCTGGAGCAATGAAGCCGTGATGCTGGGTACCTCTAAGTCCCTCAGTGTAAACTCGCAACTTTTAAAGGAGGAAACACTGTACTTACCCGTATTTCTGTCTGAGGTTATCCCACCAAACAAAGTGGCACACCCCTCTCACTTTGATCCAGGAGAGACTGACTGCCCCCTCTTATTGAAGCCACGGAAGTTCAAGGCCAACAAGCGGTACTGAAGGCATTGTAAGCAGAAAGTAGGATCCCCCATTATAGTGAATGGAAAAATGGCAATCTTCGTGGTCAATCTTCACGAAAGTAAAACTGTTTCTAGGATAATCATGGTACCAAAAATTGCTTCTAATAAACCAGATGTATGTTCTTGAACTGATTATTAAAAAAATCGCACACAGAAGATAAAAGGATTAGTTGCTAATGACAGTCTGCAGTACCCCGGTCGGTCTTCAACTCGAGTTATGGTATCATGTGGTCAATGGCTTTGTCCATTCATATATACACTCATTGTTTTAATTACTCATTCTCTCCACATGCTGACTGAAGATGCCATTGAATCTGACAGCAGCTAATCATTCACATCAAAAGGGCCAGAATGACCCGATCCGATTCACAGTACTTCAAATATACACACTTCTTCCTGCTTCAATGTTGACACACAGGGCACTCATCAGAGCCGAATTAAGACCTTCCACGTGTTCCGCACATTCTGAGGTTCCACAGACAATGCAGGGTTGCCACAGAACAAATTTGTCCATGGCTTTCAATAAAAGCTCCTATATTGGTGTCGGTTTGAATCACAACAGGCAGACATTACAGAGAGTGGATTTGTAATAGCAACCGGCGGTCTAAAAAAGGTCTCAAACAGATTAGAAGGTGATTTAAGCCCCCTTAATCTCATAAAACCTGAAAGGAAACACACATTGGGATTGGGGCTGAGGAATCTAATGCTGGTGAATTCCCACGCCATCACAAAGGCTCCTCTGTGTTTTCAACCCATATACTTTCCTCTGTACACAGTAAGCCCTTTTGGAATTCACAGTGGGACAGTTGAACACCAACCTGCAGCTTTACAGACACAGGGGAGATATGGAGGTGGAAGACAAAACATGAGGAGAAGAGGACCGCTTCCATTTTCAAATCAAATCAAGGAGGGGAGGCAGAGGAGAGATGGAAATGAAAGAGAAGAAAGGTGAGGAGAGTCAGAGGAGGAGGAAAAGACTGAAGTGAGGGACTGTTTAAAATCTAACTTGGAGGGACGACACAGAGGAGAGGTGGAAGTGCAAAGGAGGGCAAGAGAAAAACAGATGGAACACAGAAGAACTGATGAGAAATACTAGCCAGCAAAAGTTAGATGTATGAGATATCCTATGGAAGGGAGATAGGAGAGAGAGGGGAGCAGAGGACAAGAAGAAAGAACAATGGAGTGTTTTTAAATAGAATCCTCCAGATAGAAGCAGCAGATCAAGAGAAGGAGTCCTCTTTGCCTAATAGGGCATATCGGAAAATATCGTATCCGTGGAAAACTGAGAATAATAAAGATTCTGGTCAGGCACAGAGAAAGACATATACCATATGCTAATGTTTGACTGTCTTCCTCAGTCTCAAAGAAATAAACAAGGCAAAGTTTAACATTGCAACCCATTAGTGCCATTAGTGCATACATTGTCTAACAGGCAAACCATAAGTCCTCATCCCTTCTTTATCCTAACTATCTCTCATGAAGGTGCTATAGTTTGGTTATTAGTCAGGAGGACTGGTGGAAAGTGATCTGATCCGGGTCTGTCATCTCAACAGAGTTGAATGGGGCCAGGAGTTTTTCCTGACTACAAGACCTGACCTGGTGGAATGGGCTATAACTAGGACCCAAAGCTATTCATAGTCAGTCATGTCGTGAAGAAAAACTCAAATTCACCCTTCATGGGGAAATCAAAATTGTATTAATCGGATTAATTATCAGTAATTCCAAGTCTAATTCCTGTTGTATAGTTTCAGCGGGAGAGTCTCCAAAGAGGGCTTTGAGTCTCTCCTAAACAATGGTTATGGGGTGTAATTGTGCTGACTCATACCAAGATGGGAAATTGCCTATGGTTATCTTGTCACTGGAGACTGGGTTATTTCTCTGTGGTGAAAATGGGTTGGTTTGAGTTTTGTGAAGAACTCCCATTCCCCCAACCCCAGCAATATATCCTACCGCTCCTCAACACAACAAAATACATCCTCATCCCCAGCCTAACCAGCTCCAAAAAACTACAACAACAACATGTGTCTCTCCACCACTGTAGCTGTCTGCAGTGATTCTTTGGGGTCCCATAGCTGCACCAGTCAGCTAATTGGCTACTAAAAGACCACTAAACGTCTTTACATAGCTCAGATCAGCTTTAAAACACTCCCCCCAATTAACTGACAGAAGAAGACTGCTTATCTGAGCACTTAGTACTAATGTGAAGTAGGTTGGATTTGCTTAAAAAGGCCATGTAAAGAGGGCGGGAGAAGGACTCCTTGGTTGTGTGGGGCTCACAGAGACTGGGGTAATGTCACTGGGGAACATGTTCTAAGAAAATGTGCTTCTCAATCAAATGAGGCGACAGCTTCTTGTTGAGGTTCATACCCAGTAAATGTCAACAAGAAATTTGTATTTTCTCTATGAAGAAAATTTGAAAAGAAAGACACACACAACCTTACTATACCACAAATGACATCTACAACAACAACAATGCATTATATTTGCATTGACACACAATGTGCCAATGATCTATAACCTTGCAGTGCAGATACATGGCACCCAATTACCCATTCCTCTCTCCTCTCTCTGCCACATTGCCATTAAAATGCATTGTTGGCATCCTAATTAAACTGTTATTTCAGCCAGAACGCTGCCGAGATAGAGGAGCTATCTATCAGGTGGAAATGTTGGAGTTGAACACAGTCCAGGATATTATTTGGGAGGCAGTCATTAGCACAAAAGGCTCCTAGGCTTTCTTTGGCTGAGCAGCCAAAACGTGGGACAACTGGTGGGAGAAAATGGGTGGACACATGACAGCCAAGGCGAGGGATCACGGAATGTTGTTATCTAATGAAGTGTGAAGGAACGGTGGGGAAACATGCTTAGACTATGCGGTATGTAAAACAGGGAGATTAACCTACATGGTGGTAAATCTGGTGCTAACATGGAATCATCTAGCTAGGTATAGTATGTTGATGACACTGGAGCATGACATATCAATACAGGTATCATACATGTTATCAAGCCACTGGCACAACGCTATATCTTCCAATCCTGCTGTGCCAGTCATACAGATCGCTCCTCACCTCATCTTCTATCGTTAGACAAGGTCATGCTGGTCAATTAGCAGTGACATGCTAAGGCTAACATACGTTAGTGTGTAATTGGTATGTAATCCTGTTAGTTGCCCCACTCTTGAACTGTGGCTGAAGATAATACTAGACTTTTGATCTGCCATTAGCAACAGAACACTGGGTGCTGATCGCTTTTAGGAAATTAAGAAGAGTGGGGGGAGAGAGAGAGAGAGAGAGAGAGAAAGAGAGAGAGAGAGAGAGAGAGAAATATATCCCTGGCTATGATGAAGAAAAAGTAGAAGCATTATGTTTGTGGTTTTTGTCCCTTTGATGTCTTCAGTGGTGCAGTTTCCCATGACACTACTTTTATGGGTAATAACACAAGCAATTTTCTCTTTGCGTTCCCCAAACCACTATCACTATTTACCTTGGCTTTGTCAAAATATTGAAGGGATTGGTTGATTTCCTTTTGAGTTCCCCCTAAATGCACATGATAGTATAGTTGACTGGCAAAACGCAGCACTTCAAAACTTCAAACGAGACTCAGGAGATAAAAGAAATGCAAAATACCTCAAGTTCCTCTGCTTCCATAATTTAAGAATCTCTCTACACCAGGTTGTATCTCAAGCATACACTCAAGCTACACTTGATTGAAACAACTACTGTTTTTATTTTAATGTAGTGGACTGTAAACAATACCAAAATCATATAAACAAAAAATCCAAATAACTTCACAGATCTTCATTGTAAAGGGTAAACACTGTTTCCCATGCTTGTTCAATGAACCATAAACAATTAATGAACATGCACCTGTGGAAGGGTCATTTAAGACACTAAAAGCTTACAGACGGTAGGCAATTAAGGTCACAGTTATGAAAACTTAGGACACTAAAGAGGCTTTTCTACTGACTCTGAAAAATACCAAAAGAAAGATGCCCAGGGTCTCTGCTCATCTGCGTGAATGTGCCTTAGGCATGCTGCAAGGAGGCATGAGGACTGCAGATGTGGCCAGGGCAATAAATTGCAATGTCCGTAGTGTGAGATGCCTAAGCGCTACAGGGAGACAGGACGGATGTGTTACAACACCCACACAGGATCGGTACATCCGAACATCACACCTGCGGGACAGGTACAGGATGGCAAGAACAACTGCCCGAGTTACATATGGAACACACAATCCATCCATAGTGCTCAGACTGTCCGCAATAGGCTGAGAGAGGCTGGACTGAGGGCTTGTAGGCCTGTTGTAAGCCAGGTCCTCACCAGACATCACCGGCAACAACGTCGCCTGTGGGCACTAACCCACTGTCACTGGACCAGACAGAACAAGCAAAAAGTGCTCTTCTCTGACGAGTTGTGGTTTTGTCTCACCAGGGGTAATGGTCGGATTCGCGTTTATTGTCGAAGGAATGAGCGTTACACCAATGCCTGTACTCTGGAGCGGGATCGATTTGGAGGTGGAGGGTTCGTCATGATCTGGGGCGGTGTGTCACAGCATCATCGGACTGAGCTTGTTGTCATTGCAGCCAATCTCAATTCTGTGCGTTACAGGCAAGACATCCTCCTTCCTCATGTGGTACCCTTCCTGCAGGCTCATCCTGACATGACCCTCCAGCATGACAATGCCACCAGACATACTGCTCGTTCTGTGCGTGATTTCCTTTAAGACAGGAATGTCAGTGTTCTGCCAGTGCCAGCGAAGAGCCCGGATCTCAATTCCAAGTCTGGGACCTGTTGGATCGGAGGGTGAGGGCTAGGGCCATTCTCCACAGAAATGTCCGGGAACTTGCAGGTGCCTTGGTGGAAGGGTGGGGTAACATTTCACAGCAAGAACTGGCAAATCTGGTGCAGTCCATGAGGAGGAGATGCACTGCAGTACTTAATGCAGCTGGTGGTCACACCAGATACTGACTGTTACTTTAGATTTTTACCCCCCTTTGTTCAGGGACACATCATTCCATTTCTGTTAGTCACATGTCTGTGGAACTTGTTCAGTTTATGTCTCAGTTATTGAACCTTGTTATGTTAAGTTCTCTGAAAATAAACGCAGTTGACAGTGAGAGGACGTTTCTTTTTTTGCTGAGTTTAGCAAATGGTTGAGGAAAGGTAAGTCAAATAACAATATGTAAACCTACCCTTATGTATTGATTTGGGTATGCTCTGAAGTTAATCTCTGGAGTTAACCTTTAAAGTCTAGACTTTGTTTACATCACATACATAATGCATGATCTGATTTTTATGTTAACCCCTTCATTCAGTAGAACATGCCAGTGACTTCTGTGGATTCCATACAATTATGACTCACTTATTTTCAACACACTATTTTGAACTAATTTCTGTTTTACCTAACATCCTCCGAAAACTGATGTACAGCTGCTTATACATCCCTTCGTGTGCATAGCCTATATGGTGCCTGTCACAGTCCACCCTCCATGATTTGTAAACAAACCAAAGAGTCAGGGTCAGGGTAGCTTCACTACAAAGCTCAGTACAGCTACTGTACGACAAGGTGAAGGACCAACCACTCTCTTCCTCCTTTTTATGCAACGGAATTGAATGAAGTATGCAAGCATGACTGTATGTCGATTTGGATTAAAGCATCTGCTAAATGGCATATATTATATTCTTCAGCTGTTTTTATGATAACTGTCACGACTTCTACGGAAGTCGGTGTTCGGCGGTTGACATCGCCGGTCCTCTAGCCATAGCTGATCCATTTTTCATTTTCCATTTGTGTTGTCTTGTTTTCCCACACACCTGGTTTAATTTCCCTCGTACAGTATGTTGTGTATTAAGCCCTCTATTTCCCCCATGTCTTTGTGTGTGATTGTTTATTGTTAGGTCGGTACTTTTCCGGCTGGTTTATTCCCGGGTGCTGTTTTACCCTTGTTTAGTGGCAAACGTTATTTTGTTCGCACATTGGGTTTGTTACTTTGTGCTATTGTCTTTATTAAAGTGCGTTGCTCACTTATCTCTGCTTCCCTGCGCCTGACTTCATGCACCAGCTACACCCACCACTTGACAATAACGCAATTATCTGAAGAGTAAAGGTTAGGTAGTTTGGAGCTACTGTACTTGAAATGTAGCTATTTAACTAAACAACAGCTGGAACAACCAAGCTGAATGTATACAAGTAATCCCACTAACTGGTCCTAAAGCTTTTTGTATGGAGCCAAGGTAAGCAACTGTATTAGTAATGTTCACTACCTAGAATGTGGACACATATATTTATAGCTAGCTAATCCCTTACGAAAAACCCTTAGGAGTGTCTTTCCCCCCCCCAAAAAAATGTCTAGGAGTTAACAATTCTTTTTTTGCACCGCTATCATTTCATTTTACACTCAACATGCATTTTTGGTCTAGCACGAAGTAATATAATTATTATGTAGTTCAAAACCATTTTTTGTTGGCCTCTTTGCTCGCACATGCTGTTTCAGTTCTGCCCACAAATTTTCTATAGGATTGAGGTCAGGACTTTGTAATGGCCACTCCAATACCTTGACGTTGTTGTCCTTAAGCCATTTTGACACAACTTTGGAAGTATTCTTGGGGTCATTGTCCATTTGGAAGACCCATTTGCGACCAAGCTTTAAACTTCCATCACATATTTTTCCAGCCTCATGATTCCATCTATTTTGTGAAGTGCGCCTGTCCCTCCAGCAGCAAAGCACCCACCACCACAACATGATGCTGCCACCCCCGTGCTTCACGGTTGGGATGGTGTTGTTTGGCTTGCAAGCTTCCCCTTTTCCCTCCAAACATAACAATTGGGATAATGGCCAAACCGTTACATTTTTGTTTCATCAGACCAGAGGACATTTCTCCAAAAAGTACGATCTTTGTCCCCATGTGCAGTTGCAAACCTTAGTCTGGCTTTTTTTATGGAGGTTTTCGAGCAGTGGCTTCTTCCTTGCTGAGTGGCCTTTCAGGTTATGTTGATATAGGACTCGTTTTACTGTGCATATCGATACTTTTGTACCTGTTTCCTCCAGCATCTTCACAAGGTCCTTTGCTGTTGTTCTGGGATAGATTTGCACTTTTCGCACCAAAGTACGTTCATCTCTAGGAGACAGAACGCGTCTCCTTCCTGAGCGTTATGACGACTGTGTGGTCCCATGGTGTTTATACTTGCATACAATTGTTTGTACAGATGAATGTGGTACCTTCATGCATTTGGAAATTGCTCTCCAGGATGAACCAGACTTGTGGAGGTCTACAATTACTTTTCTGAGGTCTTGGCTGATTTCTTTTGACTTTCCCATGATGTCAAGCAAAGAGGCACTGAGTTTGAAGGTAGGCCTTGAAATACATCCACATGTACACCTCCAATTGATTCAAATGATGTCAATTAACCTATCAGAAGCTTCTAAAGCCATGACATAATTTTCTGGAATTTTCCAAGCTGTTTAAAGGCACAGTCAACTTAGTGTATGTAAACTCCTGGCCCAGTGGCATTGTGATAAGTGAAATAATCTGTCTGTAAACAATTGCTAGAAAAATGACTTGTGTCATGCACAAAGTAGATGTCCTTACCGACTTGCCAAAACGATAGTTTGTTGACAAGAAATTTGTGGAATGGTTGAAAAATGAGTTTTAATGACTCCAACCTAAGTGTATGTAAACTGTCAATGTTCTCCCAGTTTGATCTTAGCTTCCCGGGCCCTCCCTGCTCACTGAGTATCCTAACCAGAACTTGGTCTCCAGGTTGTAGAACCACCCTTTTCATCTTCCTTCCATCTCTCCATCTGCCAGCATTCACAACATCTGTAGTAAGGTGCGGTTAAATCTCTCAGCTGGGTTACCTTGAGGTCGGCATGGTGAGGTTCGGGAATGGCAGCTGCTGGAGTGTACGGAACAGCTCATTCTCAAACTCTCGACCCTGATCATGATGCAGCTACGGGGATATCCAAATTGGGGTAAGAAGTCATAAAAGATACACTCTGCTGCAGTTTGTCTGGACATGTCCTTTGTCGGGTAGGCTAGAGCAAATCTTGCAAAATGATCAACCACCAATATAATGTACTCATAACTTCCTGGGCTGATCTCCAAATGTAAGTAATCAATACAGACAAGCTCCAGGGGTGAGTTAGACGTGATGCTACCCATAAGTGCTTGCAGATATACAATATGGTGGGTTTTTCTGCTTTATGCACAGACATTTCCTTGTGACGTAGTTCTGAAATTTCCTTCTTCATATATGGCCAGTACAACCTCTCTCTCGCAAGGTGGAGTACTCTTTCGGTACCAACATGTCCCATGTCGTCATGGAGATGTTTAAGGGCTGCCAGTCTGTACTTTACAGGAAGGGCGAGCTGCTGTCTCTCATTGGTCTGCTTATATAGGAGCCCATTCTCCAGGTGCAGTTTGCGCCACTCCTAGAACATCTTCCTTGTGAACCTGTTCACCACTTTTCTCATTGTATCAGTAACTTACCTGTAGCAGTCTCCTTAAGCTTTACAATCTCTCCAATGGCTGGGTCTTTACGTTGTGCTTTCACCAGCTCGTCATGACCTATCATTGGCAGAAGTGCACTGGGCTGTCCATGGAGGAGATGTGGCCACAACCTTCCTTCCAATCAAGGCTACATCCTTCCTCTGGGCCGCTTGGATCTCTTCATTACTTTAAGACCTCAATGTCAGTCAATATGAAACATTTCAAGAACTTTGGAAGTTTCTTCAATGGCAGTCGCAAAAACCATTAAGTGCTATTATGAAACTGGCTCTCATGAGGACCACCACAGGAAAGAAATACTCAGAGATCAAATCAAATCGTATTTGTCACAACAGGCGAACTTACAATGAAATGCTTACTTACAAGCCCTTAACCAACAAGGCAGTTTTACAGTTTTTCTCAGTCGCTTTGGTGCATTTTTCACATCATCCCTAACATGTGCAAAATTATAAGTGCATTTCTCAGAACAATTTGTACAAACTGCAATATACAATAGATATGTTTCTAAAGCTAGTCAGTCACTAAAAATCCTTAGTACATCTCTCAAAAGAAAATATTCATGCCAATGATCATGTCAGTTTCATCAGAATGATACGTCATTGAGTCATTGTTTACGAACAAGGTCGTCAAAATGTTTAGGCATGTTGTCAATGTAACTGTGTACTTTGACAGTATTACCTGATGTAAACTTAGGCTACAGTTTGGATGACAGTTACTGTATTGAAAATGCACAAGGTGGCACTTCTGTGGCATATATCAATTTCAACAGTACTATTTACATATTACTGTATGTGGGTTATTGATTGAAAGAGACTGGACAACCCAAGGGCACAAAGGAAAAAAAAATAATTAGAAAGAAACACAGGAAACCACCCCTAAGGCACAACTTTGCCCGCAGCACTGTTGTGCTGTCTCTACACATCCAGGCGTTCCTGTCTGTCGGCCCACATATTCTCATCCACATCACACCGGATATTTTCCCTTCCAATGCAACGTGGAAAGAATCTTTTGGAATGCCTTATCCATCCTCTGCAGGTGTCTACTGTGATGTCCTCACATGCTGCATCCATTGCAGCCAGCATGGTCATCTGTGTGTGTGGCTGACGATCGTACACCTTCCACCTCCATGCTGAAAATAACTCCTCAATTGGGTTAAGGAATGGTGAATAAGGTGGGAGGAATTCTATGAGAATCCTCGGGTGGGTCACAAACCATTGCCTTATGATGTTTGATCGCTGGAAACTCACATTATCACAAATGACCACATACTTTGGCAAATCCTCTCTAAACAGACCCCTCTCATCATCAGGGATGAGAGCCCTGTAGAGAGTCTCTAAAAAGTTGAGTAGATGCTGGGTGTTGTATGGCCCTATAAGGGGGATATGGGTTAGGACACCATGCTCCGAAATAGCAGCACACATGGTGATATTTCCTCCCCAGTGGCCTGGCAAATCAACAGTAGCTCTGTGACCGATGATATTTCCGAACCCGCCTTCTGCATTTGGTCAGGTTGAAGCCAGCCTCATCCACGTATACAAAGTTGTGAGAGGGTTCACTTGATTCCAACTCCATTATACGCTATATCCCAGAACACACAGTTGAATTTGTTTTGGTAAGGAAGAGTGACATCAAATGTACATACATTGCATGTTCCTTCCATAGCAATGGAAATGTGTGCAGTTTATGCTTACTGTACTATGTATCACTATAAAATGTTGCTGTAAAGTAGTTACATAGATCTATGTTTTACCTGTATATAGCTCCTTAACTCTGTCCTCATTCCTTTGGAACGGTACACGGTACAGCTGTTTCATACTCATCTGGTTTCTATGCAGCACCCTGTCGATGGTTGAGATGCTAACCGTATGGATGTTTTCAAAGACATCGTTGTCTTCTATAATGGTCCTTTGTATTTCCCTGAGTCTCATGGCATTGTTTGCTCGGACCATAGTGCAAATAGCCTCCTCCTGTTGAGGTGTGAAAAGGCGTCCTCTGCCACCGGTTTGAGGTAATCTTGCAGTCCTATGTGGGGAAAAATGCAGTGATGCATCGCACACTTTCACATAGACAAAAACTATGTGAACACACATTTTACTGTAAAACATACAGGTGGGTGCATGTAAGGTGCAGTATGTATCTGTATAGAGTATATTTCTGTATGCTGTGAAATACAAGTGAGCTACTGTAATATGAAGCATTATAGGAAGTATGCAGTATACTGCTTATATACAGTAACGGTGCACTGTACATTGGTGGACATATCTGTTCTCTCTTCGAAACGTTTTAACTATTGAGGACACGGTTGATCTCTCAATATTCGGCTGCACCCTTCGACCTGCCTCAGCCATTGTAAGGCCATGATTGACAGAATGTTCTACAATAGTGGCCCTTAAGTCATCAGATATGCGCCTATGTCCTCTTCTGCCTCTTCCTATGTTTTGCCTTCAACCACGCATCCTTGGTCCTCTTCTTCCTCCTCTTGGCTGTTGACCCTGTTCGTTTCCTGGTCCATCCATTATTGGCTGCGACTTGTATGCTCTAGTCGGCTGGCTAGTCGGCTGGCCCTCGCTACATATTCGTCGCCAGACCCACTGGTTCCAGGTCATCTACAAGTCCTTGCTAGGTAAAGCTCCGCCTTATCTCAGTTCACTGGTCACGATGGCAACACCCACCCGTAGCACGCGCTCCAGCAGGTGTATCTCAATGATCATCCCTAAAGCCAACACCTTATTTGGCCGCCTTTCGTTCCAGTTCTCTGCTGCCTGTGACTGGAACGAATTGCAAAAATCGCTGAAGTTGGAGACTTTTATCTCCCTCACCAACTTCAAGCATCTGCTATCTGAGCAGCTAACCGATCGCTGCAGCTGTACATAGTCTTATCGGTAAATAGCCCACCCAATTTTACCTACCTCATCCCCATACTGTTTTTATTTATTTACTTTTCTGCTCTTTTGCACACGAATATCTCTACCTGTACATGACCATCTGATCATTTATCACTCCAGTGTTAATCTGCAAAATTGTAATTATTTGCCTACCTCCTCATGCCCTTTGCACACAATGTATATAGACTCTTTTTTTTCTACTGTGTTATTGACTTGTTTATTGTTTACTCCATGTGTAACTCTGTGTTGTCTGTTCACACTGCTATGCTTTATCTTGGCCAGGTCGCAGTTGCAAATGAGAAGTTGTTCTCAACTAGCCTACCTGGTTAAATAAAGGTGAAATAAAAAAATTGGAAAATTGCAACTCTGTGCTGTGGTCTGTCTATATATGCTTGCCAATTTCTTCTTCATGAGATGCACCTTTGAGCAATTTAGACAACTGGTTGATTGTTGGTTGAATTAACACTTTACATTCCTTCATGAGTGAGGGTCAATTTCACCTGCACGATTCATCAATTCACGTTTTTGTACAAAAGGTCTAACAGAAATGTGTAAAACTATGCTTGACAGTTTATGACAAATAATTCAACAATTTTGCATGTAATGGCTTATGCAAGGAACTAATGCCTAGATGTTTTGAGGGGTAAGACTATTCAACAGAGAACCATCTACTATATTTTGATCAACATGACATGAGCAATTGATAATGTGGGAAAAAGCTGACACTTGTACATTATCAATTGCAATTTGTTCAAAGGAATACGAAATTGCTTTAAAGATGTGCACAAGTGACTAGATGATTTGTAATTTGTAGTAGTATCAAGTAGTATCAAGAATTGCACTTTTGATCTAAGAAATGCACCAAAGCTACTGAGAAAAACTGGTAAGAAAAAAAGAAAACACATAAAGAAAATCAAAGTAACAAATAATTAAAGAGCAGCAGGTAAATAACATTAGCGAGGCTATATACAGGGGGTACCGGTACAGAGTCACATGTTAGTTGAGGTAATTGAGGTGATATGTACATGTAGGTAGAGTTATTAAAGTGATAATAACAGAGAGTAGCAGCAGGGTAAAAAGGCCGGGGGCAATGCAAATAGTCTGAGTAGCCATTTGATTAGATTTTCAGGAGTCTTATGGCTCAGAGAGTCTTATAACCTCTGTAGTGCATTGTGGTCGGAGGTCGAGCAGTTGCCATGCCAGGCAGTGATGCAATCCATGGTGCAGCTGTAGAACCATTTTGAGGATCTGTGGACCTGTGACAAATCTTTTCAGTCTCCTGAGGGTTTTGTTGAGCTCTCTTCACGACTGTCTTGGTGTGCTTGGACCATGTTAGTTTGTTGGTGGGTGGACGCCAAGGAACTTGAAACTCTCAACCTGCTCCACTACAGCCCCGTCGATGAGAATGTGGGGCGGCCTCCCGGGTGGCGCAGTGGCTAAGGGCGCTGCACTGCAGTGCAAGCTGTGCCACCAGAGACTCTGGGTTCGCGCCCAGGCTCTGTCGTAACCGGCCGCGACCGGGAGGTCTTTGGGGCGACGCACAATTGGCCTAGCGTCGTCCGGGTTAGGGAGAGCTTGGCTGGTAGCGTTATCCTTGTCTCATCGCGCACCAGCGACTCCTGTGGCGGGCCAAGGTTGCCAGGTGTACGGTGTTTTCTCCGACACATTGGTGCAGCTGGCTTCCGGGTTGGATGCGCGCTGTGTTAAGAAGCAGTGCGGCTTGGTTGGGTTGTGTATCGGAGGACGCATGACTTTCAACCTTCGTCTCTCGCGAGCCCGTACGGGAGTTGTAGCGATGAGACAAGATAATAGCTACTAAAAACAATTGGATACCATGAAATTGGGAAGAAAAAGGGGTAAATTTAAAATATATATATATTAAAAAAATGAGAATGGGGGTGTGCTCAGTCCTCCTTTTCCTGTAGACCGCAATCATCTCCTTTGTCTTGATCACATTGAGGGAGAGGTTGATATCCTGGCACCATACAGCCAGGTCTCTGACCTCCTCTCTATAAGCTGTCTTGTTGTTGTTGGTGATCAGGCCAACCACTGTTGTGTCATCGGCAAACTTAATGATGGTTTTGTAGTCGTGCCTGGCCGTGCAGTCATGAGTGAACAGGAAGTACTGGAGGGGACTGAGCATGCACCACTGAGGGGCCCCAGTGTTGAGGATCAGCGTGGCGGATGTGTTGTTACCTACCATTAGCACCTGGGGGAGGCCTGTCAGGAAGTTCAGGATCCAGTTGCAGACGGAGGTGTTTAGTCCCAGGGTCCTTAGCTTGGTGATGAGCTTTGAGGGCATTATGGTGTTCAACGCTGAGATGCAGTCAATGAATAGCATTCTCACATATGTATTCCTTTTGTCCAGGTGTGAAAGGGCAGTGTGAAGTGCAATAGAGATTGCATCCATCTGGCCCTGTTTAAATGTCTTTCTCTCATTGGCTGCGGAGAGCGTGATCACACACTCAACCGCAACAGCTAATGCTCTCATGCATGTTTCAGTGTTACTTGCCTCGAAGCGAGTATAGAAGTAATTTAGCTTGTCTGGTAGGCTCGTATCCTTGTGTAATCTGCAATAGTTGCAAGCCCTGCCACATCATCAATGCACTTATTGATAAAGCCAGTAAATTATGTGGTGTACTCCTCAATGCCATCGGAAGAATCCCGGAACATATTCCAGAGTGGGCTAGCAAAACAGTTCTATAGTTTAGCATCTACTTCATTAATCCACTTTTTTATTAACCGAGCCACTGATGCTTCCTGCTTAATGTTTTGCTTGTAAGCAGGAATCAGGGGGATATAATAATGGTCAGATTTGCCAAATGTAGGGCGAGGGAGGGCTTGGTATGTGTCTCTGTATGGTAGAGTTAAGGTGGTCTAAAGTTTTTTTTTCTCCCTCTGGTTGCACATTTAACATGCTGGTAAACATTAGGTAAAACGGATTTAAGTTTCCCTGCATTAAGGTCCCCAGCCACTCTGGATGAGCGTTTTCCTGTTTGCTTACGGCCGTATACAGCTCATTGAGTGCGGTCTTAGTGCCAGCATCGGTTTGTGGTGGTAAATAGACAGCTTCGAAGAATATAGATGAAAACTATCTTGGTAAATAGTGTGGTCTTCAGCTTATCATGAGATACTCTACCTCAGGCGAGCAAAACCTCAAGACTTCCTTAGATATTGTGCACCAGCTGTTGTTTACAAATATACATAGAACACCACCCCTTGTCCTACCAGAGGCTCCTGTTCTATTCTGCCGATACAGAGTATAACCTGCCAGCTGTATGTTATTCATGTCGGCATTCAGCCACGACTTGGTGAAACATGAGATATTACAGTTTTTAATGTCCCGTTGGTAGGATATACTGCACGTGCTTGTAGTTCGTCAAATTTATTATCAAGCAATTGTAGGTTGGCCAATAATACCCATGGCAAAGGCAGATTAGCCACTCATCGCCAAATCCTCACTCCGATCTCCTTCCGCGTACCGCAGTCTCTTTCTCCCGTGAATGACGCAAATGAGTGAGTAGAGTAGGTAGTCCCTAAACTTTTCACACACTGCCCATTTTAGAGCAAGGAACTCAAGCCTTCCACTGTGCAAATTGACACCAGCCATGAGGAACTACAATGTTCTTAATCCATACCTGATGACTCTCAACTTCCCAACCTGTTGCTAAAGGACAGCTCCGATGCCCTTCTGTGAAATGTCAGTATGCAGTATGAGTGGAAATCAATGTTAGGGTATGCCAACACAGGGGGTTTCACAAGCATGTCAATGAGTTGTTCATGTGTGCTCTGGTGTTCGCCTGTCCAGTGTTTGTCCTGGAGGACAGCTGGGGGCATTTGGTCTTTTCTTTGCGTGGTTGTACTTGTGGCTTTCCAGATTTTACTTGGAGCAGCTCATAGTGGCTTGATGATTCGAGAAAAGTCCTAGACGTATGATCTGTGGTAGCTGAGGAAACCAAGGATCCTCCTGACGTCGCCCACTGTCTGTGGTGTCTTGTTTTCAGGGACAGCACCTCTTCCAAGTCTTTAGGGTCAATCCTCACCCCTTCGGCCGACATGAGGTGTCCCACGTACCGGACCTCCCAGCAGAAGAGTTCGTACTTCTCTTGCTGGAATTTCACTCCAAGATGTTGGAGAGCCTTGAGGAATTTGTGGATTCCGTCCACATGCATAGTAAAGAACATCGTCCAGGTATGGTATGAAATATTCATCCCTGATGGAGCTCAGCATCTCCTCCATTCTCCTCTGCAATACTGTGGGTGTGTTGGAGAGTCCAAACGGAATTCTCAGCTATTCATAGAGTCCCAAGGGGGTGACGATGGTGGTGAGATGTCGGGAACCCTCTACTGTGAAACCTTGATAGTAGGCTTTACCCTGGTCTAAGTTGCTGAACCAGGAGTAGCCACCAAGTGTGTCTGTCAGGTATTTGATTCTGGGAAATGGGTGCCTGTCAGGTACCGTCTTCTGGTCTACCAGGCGGTAGTCAAAACTGAGGTACAACATTCCATCTTTTTTATGGACGCACACAACAGGAGCGGAGTAAGGAGTCTTTCACTATCCACCCCTTCATCAGGAGATCAACCCCTTCATCAGGAGATCCCGAACCTTTTCACACGTACCAACAAACGGCTGTGATCATTCTATAGTGGTCCCTGTTGCATACGATCAAACCGGTGTGATTAGAACTCTTGATTAGAATGCTTATTTAGAACATCCATTTTCGATTGACGCAACAATCAGCATTTGAGCTGGCAACACTTTTTTTCACAGAAACATTTTTCACAAAGTTATGTCCAGAATGTGACCAGTTTATTTTGGATGCAATGTTCAGACATTCACAGAAGTAGCTAGAGCATAACACAATCATTCAAACCGGAAATTGTAGGCTACATTTATCCTTGAGCTAACTGAGGAAAGATTGACGTAAATCAAGCAGTCATATGTTTATAACTCTTGGCTGACAGAAGCTACAATATGAATTAGCTAATAGCAATTACTATTTGTAATGAATCACATCACGTGTGAGCTCCGGAAAGTTTGTTTTTTCACATCAACCAAAGATAATAGAAGAGACAAGATGCATGCTTGATCTGCGCAAACATGAGTGAAGTGCGGGGGCTCTCCTCGAAGAGAGAAGTTTATCGGCTCAGTAAAGCCTCAAACATAAATTGTCCGCAACCCTGAAAGTGAATTAACCTCTAGCGTCGAGCAATCCCGTATCCGGGAGGGTAATCATAGCCTCAAACTCATTAGCATAATGCAACGTTAACTATTAACTTTTTTCCAAATTAACTCCATAATATCGACAGAAACATGGTAAACGTTGTTTTGAATCAATCCTCAAGGTGTTTTTCACATATCTATTCGATGATAAATCATTCGTGGCAGTTGCCTTTCTCCTCTGAACCTAATGGAAAAGTAGACGCAGCTGGAGATTGCTCAATAATTTCGACGGAGGACCCCAAGCGGACACCTGGTAAATGTTGTCTCTTATGGTCAATCTTCCAATGATATGCCTACAAATACGTCACAATGCTGCAGACACCGTGGGGAAACGACAGAAAGTGTAGGCTCATTCCTGGCGCATTCACAGCCATATAAAGAGACATTGGAACACAGCGCATTCAAAATCTGGGCATTTCCTGTATGAAATTTCATCTTGGTTTCGCCTGTAGCATTAGTTCTGGGGCACCCACAGACAATATCTTTGCAGTTTTGGAAACATCAGAGTGTTTTCTTTCCAAATCTATCAATTATATGCATAGTCAAGCATCTTTTCGTGACAAAATATCTTGTTTAAAACGGGAACGTTTTTTTAATCCAAAAATTAAAAGAGCGCCCCCTATATTGAAGAAGTTAATGAGGAGGCGGAACACACCTCAATTCAAACTGTTGTTAGAAAATACAACTTGTTAGAAATTGACAAGTTGAAACATAGCCTATAGATAATTAGCAGGCAGCGCGTGTTAACTGTCCTGTTGCGTAATAATCACATTTTGGAACAGTGAGTGCATTCTGACATCACGTGCATAAAACAACTCACGCTCACCGTTAGAGATATTTGGAACTCACATGTGAAAAGGTTAACTTCTTTGAACAATGGCTCCGGGACTGACGAGTACGCTTTTTGCACAGGAATGTCATCTTTGAGGTTGAGTGACATTTGTAGACTTGGAATACACTGAAGGTCATTGCTGTCTCAAGCAAATGCTGCTGATTCTTCATATATCATCTCCTTGGCTGTCTCTTGCTGCTTCTCATCTAGGGGATTGATGTCAACTGGCAGGTGCCACAGCTGGTGGGGTGATAATGCTGTTGACCTTCACATTGAACTCTGATTTGCTGGATGAGTTTGTTTTTGTTTCAACCACCTTCTAAATGTGCTAAACACTGCCCAGAAATGTATTTTGTAGCAGGATGATGTTGTATTTTGTGTTGTTGCCTACCGGCACTGCTACATATGGCCTCCTTGGGTCCTAGATTTCTAACAAGCCTTCAGCCATATCCAGTTGCTGTAGCATACTGTTTTCATCTGGCTCAAACAACACCGGGGCTTCAGATTGGTCCATGCTGGGCGGAACTCTACAATTAACCCAAGCTACCTAGCCAGCGGCGGTGACTACAACCTGTTGGCCACCTCTCAGGTGTCCTTCCTGCACATTGCGTTTTATGGTCTGCATACAGCTCACAATGGTCTTTGGTTTGTCAATCGGGACAAAGATGGCCCCACAGAGTAGGATAATGAGGGTAGGTATGAGTCTCTCTGGTTGCCCTTGGACCAGTTCTTCAAGTATGCTGAAACCAAGCATTGGCCTCTCCAGTGGTAGACTACTCACTAGAAAAGGGATGTTGATTGACAGGCAACCCAACCAACGAAAGATATGAGGTCTCCATTTACTGCATACACCTCCAGCTCTTCATCATCGTTAATGATTTCAATGAGTGGTCTGATATCAAGATCAGGTAGATATTTGTCTTTCCAAATACAATCTATCATGCTAATTTGAGCTCCTGTGTCAAGCACAGCACTCACTGCTAAGCCAATCAAGTTACATTGGGTCAGGATTTTCTCCCTATGAGTCTTGCAACATTTTCATTTTTAACAGCTGGTGAGTCTTGTGAGGGTAAAGTGGAAGTCTTTCACGGCCTACATATCTGTTGTAAGCTAACAACTTCTGGTGTGATACAGGGAGGAGTATTAGTATTAATACATGGCTCTGTATTAAGCTCAGTTCTTTGGACACTATTAGCGTGGCATGGTTGTCAGGGCCTGGTCAATGAGCATCCCCCTGCAGTGACCGGCTTCAGTTTTCCTAGCGCTTTGGTTACTTTAGACAGCCCATGCATGGCCCTGTGACCTTCCCCACCGCAAACTACAATTAGATAGACCCGGTTTGACACATTGTGAACAGCCTTAAAAGGTTTCTCTCTTCTGGGCAGCATTGTTTTATGTCAGGACCCGGTTACGAACCTGGGTCTCCGGAGTGAGAAACAGTCACTTAACCAACTGAGCCACGAATAGTCAGCAGAACCCAGAAGATGAGGCAGACACACGGCTGAAAGTTGTTGTATAGTGACAATCTTTACGCCCAGATGCTTCTGGATTGGCACTGGAGTCTGGTTCTGCATCTACTTCTAACTGTGTGCTGTGTGGATGTGACGTGTGTTGACGAGGCTTAGCCTTCGGTGTCTCTCACTTTACTCACTCGTTATTCTCATCACGTCTCAATATTGTATCTTGTTAGTCAATCAATCAATCAAATGTATTTGTAAAACCCTTTTTACATCAGCCGATGTCACAAAGTGCTATACAGATACCCAGCCTAAAACCCGAAACAGCAAGCAATGCAGGTGTAGAAGCACGGTGGCTAGGAAACACCCCCTAGAAAGGCAGGAACCAAGGATGAAATCTAGAGAAGAACCAGGCTCTGAGGGGTGGCCAGTCCTCTTCTGGCTGTGCCGTGTGGAGATTATAACAGTACATTGCCAAGATGTTCAAACGTTCATAGATGACCAGCAGGGTCAAATAATAATAATAATCACAGTGGTTGTAGAGGGTGCAACAGGTCAGCACCTCAGGATGAAATGTCAGTTGGCTTTTCATCGCTGATCATTCAGAAATATATACAGCAGGTGTGGTAGAGATAGAGAGTCAAAAACAGCAGGTCCGGGACAAGGTAGCACATCCGGTGAACAGGTCAGGGTTCCATAGCCACAGGCAGAACAGTTGAAACTGGAGCAGAAGCACGAGCAAGTGGACTGGGGACAGCAAGGAGTCATCAGGTCAGGTAGTCCTGAGGCATGATCCTAGGGCTCAGGTCCTCTGAGAGAAGAGAGAAAAGAGAGGAAGAGATATAGAGAGTTAGATGGAGCATACTTAAATTCACACAGGACACCGGATAAGACAGGGGAAATACTCCAGATATAGCAGACTGATACCAGCCCCCGACACAAACTATTGCAGCATAAATACTGGAGGCTGAGACAGGAGACACTGTGGCCCCGTCCAACGATACCCCAGGACAGGGCCAAACAGGCAGGATATAACCCCACCCACTTTGCCAAAGCACAGCCCCCACACCACTAGAGGGATATTTTCAAAACACCACCTTTCAACCCTGAGACAAGACGGAGTAAAGCCCAAGAAGATCTCCCCCATGGCACGAACCCGAGGGGG
Source organism: Oncorhynchus masou masou (assembly GCF_036934945.1). Classification (NCBI taxonomy): domain Eukaryota; kingdom Metazoa; phylum Chordata; class Actinopteri; order Salmoniformes; family Salmonidae; genus Oncorhynchus; species Oncorhynchus masou. Next base: position 31,122,251 of record NC_088242.1, read on the forward strand.
ACGCCAACCCAGACAGGAAAATCAAGTCAGTGAATCAACCCACTCAATTGACGCACCCCTCCTAGCAACGGCATGGAAGAGCACCAGTAAGCCAGTGACTCAGCTCTCGTAATAGGGCTAGAGGCAGAGAATCCCAGTGGAGAGAGGGGAACCGGCCAGGCAGAGACAGCAAGGGTGGTTCGTCGCTCCAGTGCCTTTCCGTTCACCTTCACACCCCTGGGCCAGACTACACTCAATCATAGGATCTACTGATGAGATTAGTCTTCAATAAAGGCTTAATAAAGGTCGAGATCAAGTCTGCAACTCTCACATGGATAGGCAGACCATTCCATAAAAATTGAGTGGCAAAAGCATGGATAAATTGTTCTACATTTTTGGACAGAAAGTTTCTGATTTTTGCTATGTTACGTAGATGGAAAAAAGCTGACCTTGAAACAGTCTTGATATGTTCATCAAAGAGGGTCCAGAGTTCTTTCACAGTTTTATTTGGGACAACTGTACAACCACCAAGAACCCCTTGAGCTCCGCCAGTGTCATTTCCTCTTTATTCATCAACATGTCTTTGAAATGTCCTGGTTTTAATATTTTGAGCCCTCCTCTGACTATTTCCTAATCTCTGAAGTCTTCTTTGACTCCTTCCTCTATCTGCTTGCACACGCTGTTGTGGGTGATGTCTGATGTGTGGTCACCAATTTGACCTCCCTGTATTTTGAATTCCCTACGGCGGAGATGGGAGAAGTCTCTTAAAGAAATCACCTTCTCGTGTTTTGCGTGTGTCGTCAACCCAGACTGCAGGCTTGTGCATGGCGTGTCACTGTATTGTGTTGTAGAGGACGGTGTGGACACAGGCTGTGAGGTAGGTTCGGTAACGTGTTGGAGAAGTCTCTTGCCAAGCTCCTCATAGCTTGCGAGCACACCATGTAAATCAGTATTTGGTGTCGTTTTGACTGTGCTAGCTGTGACTGTATGAGCTATGTCAGTAGGAGGAGGGATTATTAATGTGTCGCACGGCTCAATATTATCAATTGGATCAAACAGTGGTGTTCCATAATTAGTCTGTATAACACCATCAACATTATCTTTCAAAACCAACAATTCAACCATACGCCTCCTCTGACTCAAGTAATGACTTACTGTGCATAAAGGAGCCAATGTACTCAAAGCAACCTTAATTATCACCCTCTTCAAGCTCTAACATTGTTCTTTGTCTTGCACTTCCTCCGTGGTATTGGCAATTTAAAAAAGTTAATTTGCTGATAGGTTGAGCAGGCTCTTCCTGATGTCCCACACCAGGCTCTTCCTCCCACTCTCCAACATTGTAACTTCTTCCTTTTCCTCACGAACGGTCAACACAGTCCAGAATCAAGAATCAGTCTCTGCTCACATCAGTCTGTCCGTGACATTTCAGCCGCAGCTCTGTCTTGGTCCCAGATGTTATCTATCACTGGATAAGCTCCCGACCAACAGGTGGCATCAATCCCGGACGAGTCCCCAAAAATCTGAAAATAGTTCCTGTAACACAAGACAATTGATCAAACAGGAAAACGTGGTATCTCTTTCAAAGGTTCTCTCAATTATTTTATTCAACATTCTCTCGAGTGCAAATTGTCGTTTTCTGTCCTTTCACTATATTTTAATGTGTGCTGCCCTATGGGACTCCCAATCACAGTTGGATGTGATACAGCCTGGATTTGAACCAGAGACTGTAGTGAAGCCTATTAGCACTAAGTTGCCATGCCTTAGACCACTGCCCCACTCAGGACCCCAAGTTATACAAATTACTATGTTGTTCAAAACTAATACATTCACATCAACAGGCAAGTTACAAAACTATATTTACATTTACATTTAAGTCATTTAGCAGACGCTCTTATCCAGAGCGACTTACAAATTGGTGAATTCACCTTCTGACATCCAGTGGAACAGCCACTTTACAATAGTGCATCTAAATCATTAAGGGGGGGTGGTGAGAAGGATTACTTATCCTATCCTAGGTATTCCTTGAAGAGGTGGGGTTTCAGGTGTCTCCGGAAGGTGGTGATTGACTCCGCTGTCCTGGCGTCGTGAGGGAGTTTGTTCCACCATTGGGGGGCCAGAGCAGCGAACAGTTTTGACTGGGCTGAGCGGGAACTGTACTTCCTCAATGGTAGGGAGGCGAGCAGGCCAGAGGTGGATGAACGCAGTGTCCTTGTTTGGGTGTAGGGCCTGATCAGAGCCTGGAGGTACTGCGGTGCCGTTCCCCTCACAGCTCCGTAGGCAAGCACCATGGTCTTGTAGCGGATGCGAGCTTCAACTGGAAGCCAGTGGAGAGAGCGGAGGAGCGGGGTGACGTGAGAGAACTTGGGAAGGTTGAACACCAGACGGGCTGCGGCGTTCTGGATGAGTTGTAGGGGTTTAATGGCACAGGCAGGGAGCCCAGCCAACAGCGAGTTGCAGTAATCCAGACGGGAGATGACAAGTGCCTGGATTAGGACCTGCGCCGCTTCCTGTGTGAGGCAGGGTCGTACTCTGCGGATGTTGTAGAGCATGAACCTACAGGAACGGGCCACCGCCATACATATTGTGGTATTCAGTGTATTTTTGCACTTTACTGATCTGTAACACAGGATAAAGGCTATTGGGGGCGGCAGGTAGCCTAGTGTTTAGAGCATTGGGCCAGTAACCGAAAGGTCGGTGGATCGAATCTCTGAGCAGACAAGAATAAAATGTGTTGTTTTGCTCCTGAACAAGGCAGTTAACCCACTGGTAGGTCGTCATTGTAAATACGAATTTATTCTTAACTGACTTGCCTCGTTAAATAAAGGCTACATTTGATAAATAAATTATGAAGAGGAGAATGTGGCTTCTCTTTCAAGGGTTCTCTCAATTATGAGAACACACAGGCGCAGGATCGCATATTGCGAAGTGAACACGTCTCACTGCCCCCTACTGACCAACAGTAGTATGAATGCATAACAATGGCGAAACCTTGGAGTACTGACATTTGAGTAAAAGCATTATTCCCGAATACATAAACACAAATTACACAATTACACAAGTTTCAAAACTGCTATTTTCTTTTTGTAAAGGCTAATACAATAGCCCAACTTTTTGACCATTGTTTTGATAAGGATGTCACTTGGTCAAATCATAAATCATACCCTGCAACAAAAGCATTGCCTATCAATAAACTCCATACAATGTATACATATCACGTAAGTTTATGGTATGTTCCCCACTATTTACTTAGAATTATAAAACTTCATCCAGACATTACACTGTTGATGTGTATTGAGTACAAAATGAATAGTTTGCTTGCAGTCTCCAAATAACACCAGTATTCCTTTAACAAAATGTGTAACCTGTAATATAGGTTATAGTCAAGCGAGGAAGTGGTGGCTTGTTAGAGCACAGACATGGTTCTAATTTCCGTGGTGGCCATGAGGTCCCTCATAATAATTGAAAAGTAAATATGGCCCCTTAGCCATAAACATACTGTAGCACTGGGAACCCTCAGTAGGCAATGTGTGATAGGACCCTTAGCGCAGGACTAGATTATAATGAACATGTAGGCTGTCTATACATTGTAATCATTTATGTTCTATTCCAGTATTTGCTCAGCTTGTAATTGTCGTTGGTTATGAAAACATTATCAGAACTGACATTGAATGATAAACAGAACAAAACATGGGCCCATTCTGTGATTTTCTTCATTCACATCCTCACTTTATGTCAACATTTAAATATTGCTGCTTGATCAACCTCTGTCCTCAGTCTGCATCACACAGCCCAGGAGTCCTCAGTCTGCATCACACAGCCCAGGAGGTCTCAGTCTGCATCACACAGCCCAGAAGTCCTCAGTCTGCATCACACAGCCCAGGAGTCCTCTGTCTGCATCACACAGCCCAGGAGACTCGGTCTGCATCACACAGCCCAGGAGTCCTCTGTCTGCATCACACAGCCCAGGAGACTCAGTCTGCATCACACAGCCCAGAAGTCCTCAGTCTGCATCACACAGCCCAGGAGTCCTCTGTCTGCATCACACAGCCCAGGAGACTCGGTCTGCATCACACTGCCCAGGAGTCCTCAGTCTGCATCACACAGCCCAGGAGTTCTCAGTCTGCATCAGACAGCCCAGGAGTCCTCAGTCCTGTAAGACACATGAAACACATACTGTACTGTAGGTAGGTTGGTTGGTGAACTGCCATTATGTCTGTATTGGATCCGGTCCTTACCTTACCATTTTGCTGTTCTCAGTTTAGCCCAGAGATCTCTCTCTTCTATATACAGTCGAGACAGTGCTGTTGGGGCCCTACTCACTGTCTACATTAACACCCGGGTCAAGCCACCTGTGATAGTCCAGGCTTGTTGTAGTCCTGACTCTACTCTACTTCACTTAGGTGATGGAGGGATTTTAGCAGTGTTAGACAATCATGGACGGTGACCTGATTTGCATTTTTTGGGAGAGCGAGAATCCTCTCTTTCTCCGTTTCCTGGGCATGTGTGAGCTTTGATGTTATTTACAGTGACATAGACCTACCTTTATAATAATCTACGCAAATGAATGTGTACACTGCATTTTTATGGACAATCTTCAGTGAGGCTGAATTGTTATTGTCTGTTGACACCAGAAACACAGAGACAAAGGTGGAGTTTGTGCACAGTCACACTGTCTGTCTATCACGGATACGTTTCTATGAACTTGACAACGACATACAATGGTATACTCAAGCATTCTCTGTGGACAGGAAGGTGTCTGCCTGGCCATGGTTTCACTTCTGTGGTCATGTAGAGAAGGGCTGGGATGATACCAGTATTGCAATATTTTTTTCCCATGGCAAAAAATGGAAACACGAAGCAGATCAAACTCTTTGGTCGTTTAAAAACTTGCTGTATGTAAAATATTGTGTGCTATAGCTTGGAAAATATAATACGTGACTATGGATGACAACATGATGTTTGTTTCCAGCATTAGGGCTGTTTTCCTAAAGAAGTTAAATTCCGCTTTGTGTTTTCTTTCCTTGGCAAGATACTAACCTGTATGGCGATACCGGTATCATCCCGAGCCTAATGCAGTGCAGAGGGGGGCTGGGATGCGTAGCCTAAGAGAAAATCGCATATAGGCAACAACAATACTAGATCTCACATTTGGTGCCTGTTGGACAGGTCAGAATGTTACTCTGCTAAACACGGAAGTGCAAAATAACTAATTTCAGGAGCAACATGCTGTCACCCAATCTCTCAGGTTTGAAAGCAAGCTAGCTAATGAAAACATCATTATGTTTTGTCCTTACAACCTGAACTGTAATTTTCAGGTTTTGACATTACTTTGCAGCATTTTGTATCACACTGGCCAGCAATAACATTCCCTTTAACAGCAGGAATGATTACTGTGGAGCACCAACCTTTTCTGAGTCAAGATCACTTTTGCAGTCAAAAAGAAAAGCCGAGATCTACCGCTCAGATTTTTTTTCTACGTGACTTTATAAATGTAACATTAACCTAATAAAACAGTTCGGTAGGAATGAGGTTTGTGCAGTAGGACTAATTCATTGTCACAGCATATTGGCTATACTGTATGCCTGTACTGGCAACAATGTTTTTCTCAGACTATATTATATTTCAAAACTCAAGCTAGTGTGTAGCACTTGCGAGGCGCAGCTTAGCATGAATTGAAATAATTTTCAAATAATTTGCTTTTTTATTTTACTGGACCGATGGTACCTGAATCTGATGGTCTTGGTGCTTAACAAGACTGGGAACTTAGGGGGGGAAAAACGAGGTCAAATCATGACATCAGTGTTGAACGCACTGAAGTCGGACATTTCCGAGTTCTGAGTTCCCAGTTGTTTTAAACATGGCACCAGAGAGAGGGAGAGAGCAGCAGATGGTCCGCCTCTCACCATCCCTGCTCTCTCCTTCCTTTCCTCCGGTAAGACTGACCAAAGAGAGGGGACACCATCTTCTATCTGGTGAAGAAAATCGAGTCATCTGCCTCATGCACAAATGTTGAAAGAGAAATATTCCTAAATTTTAAAATAGTCATGACGGGCTGCTAATAATTATAAAATGCAGAGCTACACTGCATGGCCAAAGTATGTGGACACCCCTTCAAATCAATGGATTCAGTCATTTCAGCTGCACCCATTGCTGCAGGTGTATAAAATCGAGCACAGAGCCATGCAATCTCTATAGACATACATTGGCAGTAGAATGGCCGATACTAAAGAGCACAGTGACACCGTCATAGGATGCCACCTTTCCAACAAGTCAGTTTGTCAAATTTCTGCACTGCTGGTTAACTGTGATGTTATTGTGAAGTAGAAACGTCTAGGAGCAACAAAGCTCAGCTTCGAAGTGGTAGGCTCACCGAACAAGAACGAAAAGCACCGAAGGGAACGAAAAGCGCTCCCGACCCCTCGGCAGTAGTTTATGTATCGGGGGGCTAGGGTCAGTCTGTTATGTCTGGAGTATTTCTCCTGTCTTTTCCGGTGTCCTGTGTGAATTTAAGCACTCTCTCTCTCTCTCTCTCTCTCTCTCTCTCTCATTACCATGCCTCATGACTACCTGGCCTGATGACTCCTTGATGTTCCCAATCCACCTGGCCGTGCTGCTGCACTAGTTTCAACTGTTCTGCCTGCGGCTATGGAACCCTGACCTGTTCACCGGACGTGCTACCTGTCCCAGACCTGCTGTTTTCAACTCTCTAGAGACATCAGGAGCGGTAGAAATACTCTGAATGATCTGTTATGAAAAGCCAACTGACATTTACTCCTGAGGTGCTGACCTGTTGCACCCTTGAAAACCACTGTAATTATTATTATTTGACCCTGCTGGTCATCGATGAACATTTGAACATCTTTGCCATGATCTGTGAAAATCTGCATTGCTTGCTGTTTGGGGTTTTAGGCTGGGTTTCTGTACAGCATTTTGTAACATCAGCTGATGTAAGAAGGGCTATATAAATAAATGTGATTGATTGAATGAAGCACAGCGCATAAAAATCATCTGTCCTCGGTTGCAACACTCAGTACAAAGTTCCAAACTGCCTCTGGAAGCAACGTCAGCACAATAACTGTTTGTTGGGAGCTTCATGAAATGGGTTTCCATGGCTGAGCAGCCACACACAAGCCTAAGATCACAATGAGCAATGCCAAACGTCGGCTAGAGTGATGTAAAGCTCACCGCCATTGGACTCTGGAAGAGTGGAAACACGTTCTCTGGAGTGATGAATCCTGCTTCACCATCTGCAGTAGCCACTCTTGGTTTATCCACAGAACTACTGGTCCGCCGGTTAGGTGGAGTTTGTCTTTTCAGACAAATGAAATGGTTCAAAATGGGAACACTGTGGATAACTTGTGCGCAGGGATTCTGAATCAAGTGCACCAACCGCCAACAGTGCAACATGAAAAACAAATAAAAAAGTAGAGCAAGTCTTTATTGTTGGTTTTTCTACAGAAATGATTGGTGATTGACTAGGAATGCCGAACTGTAGACCGCAGTAAGCCACAGTAGCAACAGGTTGTAAACAGGTGGTAAGGAGCCCACAAGTGTTAGCTCTAAGATGTTTGTAGGTTTGGTGGTTTCAAAGGAATTAAAGCGATCCCTGTAACTGACACATTATTCCCACTTCAAGCCCAAATATACAGTATTTACTTTGACCAAAATGATGACTTATTTACTTAAATCGTTGTGCAACGTCATGGGTAAGCTCTGGTTGGAAAAAAATGTATATGTTTTGCTGGTGTGGGCATTTAATGATGTTCAACTTACTAGTCATTCACCTCTTGATACTCCCCATCCCAGATCCGGGATCGTGAATAAAGCCTCAGGCTCATTAGCATAACGCAACGTTAACGATTTCTGAAAATTGCAAATAAAATGAAAATAATGCGCCTGCTCTCAAGCTTAGCCTTTTCTTAACAACACTGTCATCTCAGATTTTCAAAATATTTTTTTGAACCATAGCAATTCACTAATTTGTGTAAGAGTATGCTAAGCTAGCTTAGCATTTTGAGTAGCATTTAGCACGCAACATTTACACAAAAAACAGAGCTTCGGATGTTTTCAATGAGGAGACTCTCAGTTACATAGCAAATGTTCAGTTTTTCCTGAAAGAATCTTTGTGTAGGAGAAATCGCTCCGTTTTGTACATCACATTTGGCTACCGAAACGAACCGAAAATTCAGTCACCTACAACGTCAAACTTTTTCCGAATTAACTCCATAATATCGACCGAAACATGGCAAACGTTGTTTGGAATCAATCCTCAAGGTGTTTTTTCACATATCTCTTCATTGATATATCGTTCGTGGAAGCCTGCTTTCTTCTCTGAATTCCATGGAAAAATACTTGCAGCTGAGGTTTGCGCACCAATTTCGGCGCAGGACACCGGGCGGACACCTGGTAAATGTGGTCTCTTATGGTCAATCTTCCAATGATATGCCTACAAATACGTCACAATGCTGCAGACACCTTGGGGAAACGACAGAAAGGGCAGGCTCATTCCTCTTGCATTCACAGCCATATAAGGAGACAATGGAAAACGGAGCCTCAAAAATCCTGCTGATTTCCTGGATGCCGTTTCATCTTGGTTTTGCCTGTAGCTCACGTTCTAGGGCACGCACAGAGAATATCTTTGCAGTTCTGGAAACGTCAGAGTGTTTTCTTTCCAAAGCTATCAATTATATGCATAGTCGAGCATCTTTTTGTGACAAAATATCTTGTTTAAAACGGGAACGTTTTTCATCCCAAAATGAAATAGCGCCCCCAGAGTTTCAAGAGGTTAACCTCCTACAGGATCGGTGACTCTAAACCGGGACGGTTGTTGCTAACATGCGCTAATGTGACTAGAATGACTTGTAAACAACAGCCAACTTTCCAGGACATAGATGTCTTATATGGGCAGAAAGCTTTAATTCTTGTTAATCTAACTGCAGTGTCCAATTACCAGAAAAAATACCATGCTTTTGTTTGAGAAGAGTGCACATCAAAACACTTTTATCACGGCAACTGGTTTGATACATACACCTCTGAAGGTAAATTGTCTGTTTCACCTGTTCCTGTGATTGTCTCCACTCCCTCCAGGTGTCACTTATTTCCCCCGGTGTATTTATCCCTGTTTTTCCTGTCTCTCTGTGTCAGTTTGTCTTGTATGTTAGTCAAGTCAACCAATGTGTTTTTCCCGTACTCCTTTTGCTATTCTCTTTTGCTATTCTTCCCAGTTTTGACCCCTGTCTGACTCTGGACTACTTTCCCGCCTGCCTGCCCTGACCTTGATTCTGCCTGCTCTTTGGTACCTTTTGGACTCTGAAACAGTTTGGACCCTTTTGCCTGTCCACGACCATTCTCTTGCCTTCCCCTATTGGATTAATAAATATTGTAAGACTCCAACCATCTGCCTCCTGTATCTGCATCTGGGTCTCGCCTTGTGTCATGATATAAATAATGTACTTGTTTCAATAATCTTACTCAGATTTGTCATCCAGATGGTCCCAGAGATAAAATGTAGCGTAGTTTTGTTTGGTAAAATCTATTTTTATCTTCAAATGTGGGAACTGGGTTTTACAGTTTAAACCCCTGCTAACAGTGAAATGCTTACTTATGGGCCCTTCCCCCAACAACTACAGCCCTGTCGATGTGGATAGGTTAAGATTAAAGTAAATTGTTTTCCTGATTATGCAAGCCATTAACAAAACACAATAGCAGCCCCACCTTCCCTATTACTCCTGAACACAACAGCATGTCGGTGTTTATATTAGGGTGGGCGCCGCGGCTCCAAATATAATGAAATAACAGGGAGGAGTAGGACTGACTTTGGTAATTAATCCACACCCACAGCCACAACCCTATTTCTCAGAGTGGGGAGAGAGGGTGTAAGGGCTGGAGAAAATTAAAAGAACATCAATGCGCGTTGAGAGATTGATGCTCCTTCGCGCGTCGGAGATGTAAAGTCAATGGAGCACCTGCACCATCTGTTTTAAATGAGGAAGGGTTTTTAACAAAAGAGGATCTGATGGTCTGGCAAACTGCACTGTGGATACATACTGAGTGGTTAAACATTAGCTATCGCTAAGATCCTCATATTTCCCTGCAGTAGTATTATAGCCTTCTTATTATCTTGTTTTAATTGTTTAATTGTGACTTTACCTTCGTTTGTATACTGTATACCTCCTTGGGAACAACTAGAGGTTACTGTTATTGCTTTGTATTGGTTTGTATTATTGGATTCTATTACCAGGCATACAGCCAGGTACAATAAGGTATGATTCATACTCTTCTTACTGTTGGAGGAGATGAGAAGAGCCAGAGCATTAGTGTTGTCTAGCTACATTAATTGACACAGTTAGTAATGAAATTCCGTGGCTGATTTGTACTGCTAAAAACGATATGCAGAGACCTTGACTTCTGCGGTGGGAGATTGTGGTGGAGATTCTATTCAACAATAATCCATAAAACGTGTTTTTCTTGGCAACGTTGCAAATATGTTGAAAACATAGTTTTTCACAACGGAAATGGGGTAATTTAGAACCACGACCATCTGGTCATATCTCCTTATATTTTCAACTCATCTGTTCTTTCCAAGACCGGCACCAGAGTGACAATGACAGTGGCATGACTTGGGGCTCGATTCAGTCCGTAGTGTGGAAGACCTTTCACTACAGCACAATGTACCCGCGTTTGCTGTGACTGCATTCACGGCAAATGCTGCATACCTCCTCTCAATCATAAATTACCTTCAAATTGAAATCGCTCTACAGCACCGATTTTCAGCACTAGGATTGAATAGAGCCCTTATATCCATTCACTCATGCATGAAGCTGTATATTTGTTTGTAATTGTATAGACTGTACTGTATGAATGGCGTTTTATACTGTATGGCATTTGGATAAAGGTAATTGTATACTTCATCAGGAAACTGTAATTTATACTGTATTTTGGGGTATTAATTTCAACAGTAAAATACTGTGAAACATTTTGCTCCAGAATACTGTAAATTATAGTGCAGTTTGGGAAATGTTTGTGACCGAGGAAATAATTGCTGTATTTTGAATGGTGCTGTAATTCCATCTCACAAAATAGGGTACTGTATTTTTGACCACTAGTAGGTGCATGGTATTGTAGTTTCTGACTTATTAATATATTTTGAGGCGAGCCTTGTACGAGGCTATGCAGTATTTGTTGCACCTGCTAGTGAGAGTGCCTAAAACACTATGTGGTAGTAGTGACACATCAAGAAAATGTTTGGAAGCCTTTAGCTAAAGGGAAACATTTTCAACATCATGTTCATCATCTCCAGCACCACCCCAACATCAGCTTACCTTATGTGAAAATGGCACGTTTCTATGTTTTGTAATTAAAAATGATAGAGGAAATAAGTGTTTCCAATGACATCATCAGTGTGCATCATGTGATTTTAAGAAAATATGAAAAGACATTGACTCCAGTCCAAATGCAAAGTAGACAGCCCTCAGCCCTAAACCCTCAGCCTTTGAATGACACATACCGTACATTGTCACAATGTCACTCACTCAAGCGAGGGAGAGTGATGATCGGAGAGGCAACGTCCTTTGTGGAAATCTTGAAGTTGAGCTGAAAAACAGCCAACTTAGAGCTATTAATGTACCTAGCAAGTTAATGTAGATAGCTAGTACTCCTGTCAGGTAGTTAGCTAAAGTTACCCATAGCTGGCTAGCTTGTTTTATAGTTTGGTCATTTATTCCAATAAATGTAAAAAATATAAAAATATATTTATGAAGCTACATATGTTTTATGGCTCCTCATTATGACACTAAGCCAATTTGAGCGTCATTCCCATTTTTCCGATGCTAAAATCAATGTCATCAACAGTACCAGTCAAAGTTTGGACACACCTACTCATTCAAGGGTTTTTCCTTTATTTCTACTATTTTCTACATTGTTGCATAATAGTGAAGACATCAAAACTATGCCAAAACTATTCCAAAACAATGCCAAGAGTGTGCAAAGCTGTCATCAAGGCAAAGGGTGGGTACTTTGAATATTCTCAAATATAAAATACATTTTGATTTGTTGAAAACTTTCTTGGTTATTGCGTGATTCCATACGTGTTAATTCATAGTTTTGACGTGTTCACTATAATTCTACAATGTAGAAAATAGTAAAAATAAAGAAAACCCCTTGAATGAATAGGTGTGTCTCAACTTTTTACTCAACTTTTTACTTTTTACTCAATATTTACTCGTACTGTAAATATTATTTTTAGCAAGCTAACTTCATCATTTTCTCACATGCAGCTGTGTTGATTCAATTTGACACCTCACGGCCACCGGAGTTTGACACGTGACTACAGATTGCATTGAATTGTATCAACACTTTTGGAGTTGATGTGTCATATCAACCCCAAAAGTGATCAAAGTTTTTCACTCGCTCCCTTGGGCCTAGAGGGCAATGATTGTGAATTGGACCTCCACTTAAGATGCCAATCAAACTGCATCCGGTTTCGACTGGGAAGTGGGAAAGTGACTAGTTCGAGGGCTGAGGGGGTCAAATGTACGTGTTTGGACTGCAGCCATTGCCTACTAATTGCCTACTAAAAGCCAATTTATGCTTGGTCCAAAAATCTGGTAGGAGGCGTCTTATGGATGGTGTGACACAATTCCAGAGCCTCCTGAGGCATGCAGAAGCCAAATTGAGCTCCATAAGGCGTTGCTGTGCGCCACCCAAATTTTGTTCCAATGCGGTCGGCTTCGTATAGCTCCGCAATGACATGATTGGTTGACGGTAAAGTGGGGACGGGAGGTTCTGTATGAACACAAACTCACTTCCTTGACTACTTCCTTCACAACAGCTCTGTCCTGCTCCACGAAGAGCAAGAAGAATGAAGAAGAATGCCTTCTGCAGAGGCCGATTCACCGTAAATGCTGCACGGTCAATGCAGTTGTCAGATTGACCATGCAGCACCTTTAATTGTCTGCTAATTGGTTGATGATGTTATTGGAAGCACTTGTGTTCATCTATCTTTTTTTGGACAAAATATAGGAATGTGCCATTTTCACATATGTTGATGTTGAAGTGGTGCTGGAGATGAGAATATAATTGTGACATTTTCCTTTAAGGCCTCTAGAAGTGGAAGTGATATAAAACACCAAATATGAATTGATACGTAAAATACTATTTTACTGCCTTCAACCTGCTTGCACCAATCCTGTTTAATTACAGTAAAATACAGTGTGAGAGAAACCCCAATCTCCTCAATGAATTTCATTAACCCATCCATTCATTCATTAATTACGATTATGGTAGCCTTTACTTTTTTTACAGTATAATACAATCAATTATACGGTACTATACCGTAGTGAAAGAAGAATGATGCATTTCGCTGATTTGTTTGATATTAATAGTTTGTATATTAGGTTGTACAATTATATACTTAACTAACAGTAAGACATTTCTGTTCTATTAAATGCTGTGTTTCTGTAAAAGGATGGTTTCTACTCTAGCTTCCTACAATTAGTCTGGTCATATGGTCAGGTAAGTGGGTTTTCCTAGAGATAGCTTGAGCTGACAATGACTTGGTGATGAAAACCTAAAGCTGGCATTCCATAGACGAGATGTGGTGTGTGTGACCCGAGATAGAGAGAGCCTGGAAGAGTTTAGAACAGCCCCTTATTGTCTCATTTTCATCAAACTAAGCCGGGGTCAGGTTAAAATGGCACTGGGTTTAGATGACCACAGGATGAAATCAGGATGGCTTGTGGTGCCCCCCAATCTGCATGGGAGGGGTGGAACCAACCATGCCTAAGCATGCCAGCGGCATACCACCCTGCATTCCACTGCTGACTTGCTTCTGAAGCTAAGCAGGGTTGGTCCTGGTCAGTTCCTGGATGGGAGACCAGATTCTGCTGGAAGTGGTGTTGGAGTGCCAGTCGGAGGCTCTCTTCCTTCTGGTCTAAAACATATCCCAGGGCAGTGATTGGGGACACTGCCCTGTGTAGGGTGCTGTCTTTCAGATGGGATGTTAACCGGGTGTCCTGACTCTCTGAGGTCATTAAAGGTCCCATGGCACTTATCCCAAGAATAGGGGTGTTAACCCCAGTGTCCTGGCTAAATTCCCAATATGACCCTCAAACCATCACAGTCACCTAATATTCCCCGGTTTACAATCGGCTCATTCGACCCCCTCCTGTATCTATTCCCCAGGTCGTTGCTGCAAATGAGAACATGTTCTCAGTCAACTTACCCCATAAAATAACGGATAAATACATCTTCAGTGTCAGGTATATAAAAACTCTGCGTTGTCTGAGAAGGTTAGACTGCTCAGCCCAAAAGCCAAGAGATTTTGGTTGATTAATCTAATTATTGCAACAATAAATCAATATTAAATAAAGATGATTCTTTGAAGAAATGACAAAGTATCTCTCAGTCTGAATTTCCATGACAGTCATTACGCAGTACTTGTTTTGATGCTGTATTTAAATTACAGTAATATTTAATACAGTAACTTACCACTAGCTGCCTGTAAGTTACTGTCAAATTCACAGAAACCCCTTTACCCCTTTGCCCTTGAGGTGATTCAGGGGTCATCTGTAAAAGAGACCTGTGTCTCAGCATGACTCAGTGTCAAAGTAGAGATTAAATAAATAAAGGTGTATTATATGGTTGTCCTATTGCTTATTTTGCAAGGGACCTGGAATTGCAGTAATTTTGGTTTAACATTTCTGGTAATGATGTTGCGGTTTTGCCATTGACACTGATAATGGACAATTGAAGGGCAAAATAAATCAAGATATTTTCGATCAAGTAACCAGCTGAGGAATAATTGTACACTTAAAATCCACCACTGTCCCAAAGGCACATGCAAACTGTGCCTCAAATAGCTGGTCATTAAGCACCAGACTACTTACAAATCCATCGTTCTTGACTATGTGTTATTATGAAGGAAGAGTGCCACTGTTTCCCCAAATGCGGATTTGATCTTTAATTAAATTGTCTCTCCATCAATCAATCAATCAATAACATGTATTTTATAAAGCCACATCAGCAGTTGTCACGAAGTGCTTTACAGAAGCCCAGCCTAAACACCAAAAACCAATCAATGCACAAGCACAGTGGCTAGAAAAAACTTCCTAAAAGGCAGGAACCTAAGAAGAAACCTAGAGAGGAAGCCAGCTCCAAAGGGTGTCTAGTCCTCTTCTGGCTATGCCGAATGGAGATTTAAGAGTACATGGGGCATTAAGGCCAGATTGATTTTCAAGACGTTCAAACTATCATAGATGACCAGCAGGGTCAAATAATAACCATAGTGGTTTTAGAGGGTGCAACAGTTCAACACCTCAGGAGTCTATGTCCGTTGGCTCTCCTAACCTGTTATGTGAAGGCAGTGGAGCTGTATATAAAGTGGTGTTTGGTACAGCATAGCACTCCTCTCACTTTATATCATCATAGAATAGGAGCTATTCGATCCCATCTCTTTGCAGAGTTTCTCAGGAAATTTCATTACTAAAGCGTTACTCTCTCAATTCAGTTAGCAGAGCTCGAGGTTGTATGATTAATCTTTCCCAGGTAATTCAATCGCTGCTCACACATTGTATTATTCTGTAGACGAGAGACACAGTTTAAGGATGAAGTTGTGTTCATCATTTTGAATCTCCTCAGGCTGAATAGAAGCACATTGCGTCATAACCTCAGTATGGATATTAGGCTGACTCACATGCTAGATACCTTGCTATGGGGAGGTAGCGATAATAGCTTACTGCAAACATTCTAATCAGATCAACTTCTGGGAGGAAATTACAATGCTAGCTCGAAGATTAGGAATACAAGGTATTTCTTGTTAACAGACTTGCAGTTGACCCTTCTTGTATGTAATGAATAGTTTGTTGCAGTGTTGGGTGGACAAATCAGAGGACATGCACATTGTTCAGGCATTTGAGAAATAAGTGCACTCAGGCTATCTGGAAGGCCAAAGTTAGTTACTTTAAGGGGCAGTTCTCTCTCTGGGTCTAACCCCAAGAAGTCCATGAAAATGGTTAAAGTCCTGGATAATAAACAATCCTCCTCACAGCTGCCGATGTCCCTTAAAGTTGATGATGTGGTTGTTACTGACAAGAAGCACATGGCTGAGCTCTTTACTACTTCATTAAGTCAGGATTCTTATTTGACTCAGCCATGCCTCCTTGTCCGTCCAACATTGCCTCATCTCTCACCCCTTCTAATGCGACTAGCCCTGATGCTCCTCCTTCTTTTTCCCCGCTACAAAGTTTCTCCCTGCAGGCAGTCACTGATTCCGAGGTGCAAAAAGAGCTCCTTAAACTTGACAAAAAAACTCTCAGGTTATGGATGTGTCACTGCAACTTAAATGTCCTAAATGATGTCACCATTGCCCTTCATTCTAGCAATGTTGTGCTGCTATTTTTATTGACATGGCCATTCCAATCTTGTGGGCCGGCTAAGGAGTATTGGTGTCTGAGGGGTCTTTGGCCTGGTTTGCTAACTACCTCTCTCAAAGAGTGCAGTGTATAAAGTCAAAACATCTGCTGTCTCAGCCACTGCCTGTCACCAAGGGAGTACCCCAAGGCTCAATCCTAGGCCCCACCGCTCTTCTCAATTTACATCAACAACATAGTTCAGGCAGTAGGAAACTCTTTCATCCATTTATATACAGATGATACAGTTTCCTCTATCATAATTATCTATCGTAATTGCTTCTCTTTCACCCCAGTTGCCACACTAACCCGGATTCAGATGACCATCTTACCCATGCTAGATTACGGAGACATAATTTATAGATTGGCAGGTAAGGGTGCTCGAGAGCGGCTAGATATTCTTTAGCATTCAGCCATCAGATTTGCCACCATTGCTCCTTAAAGGACACACCACTTCACTCTATACTCCTCTGTAAACTGGTCACCTCTGTATACCCATCACAAGAACCACTGGTTGATGCTTATTTATAAAACCCTCTTTGGCCTCAATCCCCTCTGTCTGAGATACCTACTGCAGCACTTATCCTCCACGTACAGTACAACACCAGTTCTGCAAGTCTCATTCTGTTAAAGGTCCCCAAAGCTCAGACATCCCTGGGTTACTCCTCTTTTCAGTTCGTTGCAGCTAGCGACTGGATCTAGCTGCTAAAAACACTTAAACTGGCAGTTTAATCTCCATCTCTTCATTCAAAGGCCTAATCATGGACATTCTTACTGACAGTTGTGGCTGCTTCGTGTGATGTATTGTTGTTTCTACCTTCTTGCCCTTTGTGCTGTTGTCTGTACCCATTAATGTTTGTACCATGTTTTGTGCCGCAACTATGCTGCGCTGCTGCCATGTTGTGTTGCTGCCATTCTATGTTTCTGTGGTGTCTCTCTTACCGTGATGTGTGTTCTGTCCTATATTTTTTCATTTTTAATCCCAGCCCCTGTCCCCGCAGGAGGACTTTTGCCTTTTGGTAGGCCATCATTGTAAATACGAATTTGTTCTTAACTGACTTAAATAAATGTTAAATATTTTTTTTTATACAAATTGTAATAGCTGGTATGGAATGATCTGCTACCTCTGGTTTGTTGATAGGGTTTCCATTTACAGTCTCTTGCTTGCTATATTGGAGGGGCGTCACAGATCTGAGGGTGAATGTGTGTGGTCCGTTTTTTTTTGTGTGTGTGTGTGTGTGTGTGTGTGTGTGTGTGTGTGTGTGTGTGTGTGTGTGTGTGTGCGGCCCTCCAGCATCCTCATTCCTCTCATTACAGATCAATACGGCTATAATATGAGCTTTCTGATTGTAGTGGATCGAATTAGAGGCTGTCGGACAGAGAGACTCGCTGCATTAGTCAGCTCCGGCTGATTGTTGAAAGCATTGGAACGGTTTAACAATTCATGGTTCCAATCACAACACAAAACACTTAACAGACTGACCCAGGACGTTGTCTTTGTCTCTGATTGTTAATTAGTTGGGAGCCCACTTCACTACTGAATGGGCCTGGCTACTGACGTACATTAATATTAGAAGCATTTATTTTAATTATTCATTGATGATTAATTGTATGCATATGTATAGTTTGTATAACACACCCCTGTATACCATAAAGATATAAGTATTGTTTCTCTACCTGAGAGGGTGTCTAATAGAGTTGCACAGTTTTCTGATACAACAGTAATATGGCAGAATCAAAACGTCATGATACTTATGAAACCAACATTTTAGAAAATACTGTAGTACCATTTCATATGATACTACCACTTTTTTCAGCCCTACCGATCTAAAAAACCTGCTGGCATCTGTTTTCAAATGTTTATTAAAATCAGTGTTGTTTCTAAATTCAGTTAAACATTTTAAGTAAGAGCAAATAGTCTCTTGTATGCGCCGGGCCAATAATGTCCACTTCGCTTCAATGTGCATATCACGTATGGCAGCTGTAATCAGCCCCTACGAGCAATCAATCACCTGCTTTTCTCTGTCCGCACTTCCTGCACACAATCCACTGTCTAAAATACTTCTGCATAGAAATATGACCTGAATATTGATCATTGATCACTTAACCATCTGACTTGGTGTAATATCATCAACCAGGCAGTGACATGTATTCATGTATGCAAAGAGGAACCAGGCTTCCCCAAAAAAATGTACCCCCCCCCCCAAAAAAAACCCAACTAAGTAATTTATCTTTCGCCTCTCTGTGTTTTCATAATTATCCTTCCATTCGCAAAAGGCTGAATGTATCTCCAAGCGAGCGAAACAGTGCCCCTCTGTATGTGTAGGCCATCTATCTGATGTGGTCTGGTCAAAAACAGTATGATATTGTTGCTGCCCAGTTGCATTGAATGACAGGGAAGCCAGCGAGCATTTGGCCTCCTTTGATAAAAAAATAGTTTAAAATAATAGCCAATCAGCATTGAGCTAAACTGAATGAGCTCAATTGTGAATGGTCCTGGCGCAAAAAAAAGTGTCAAGTCAAACCAGTTTGGATTTGGCTTCACTCCTATCGCATTGTATCGAGAGAAACAACTTGAATTGCTGCATCTCATTGTGTTGTTGTCCTCCAGTGGCTAACTAGCTGGCTAAAATGGTCCCTTTCCTTAATTAGCCTTTTTGTTACATGCAAAATGCTTTGTGGATTTCGACGGACAGACGTTGCTCTCCGGTTTTGTGATGAAACAAAGGTGTGGTTGAATATATTATATACACATTTAACATGTTGTGAAATATGTTATGAATCTATTGTAATGTTTTTAAAATGTATAACTGCCATAATTTTGATGGACCCCAGGAAGAGTAGCTGATGCCTTGGCAGCAGCTAATGGGGGATCCATAATAAATACAAATAGAAATATTCTGCCATTCTGTTTTCTTATTGTCTCGGTTTTAGGCCTATATATCATGACTGCAAGGCATGTGGATCAACAGGTTAAAGAGCAAACACATAGGTTGTAATAGGGCTTTTTTGTCTGGCTTGGCTTCCCTAGTGATTTTACCTACACACCGCTACTGAAACCAGGTCAACATGTCACCACCATTGTATCAGCACCCATGTTGTAGTTCACAACTCCATAGAAAATGGACTCTTAATGGTTAGAATTAACATTACACTTTTATATCAACACTGTTTTGAGTGTTCTTCACACACTCAAACCAGTTTGCCTGGCACCTACTACCATACCCTGTTCAAAGGCCCTTCAATATTTTGTCTTGCCCATTTACCCTCTGAAAGGGACACATACACGATCCATGTATCAATTGTCTCAAAGCTGAAAAATCCTTCTTTAGCAGGATTTTAGACAGTGTCCTTTGTTCCGCCTGCCGAACATCCGCTAGCACAACAGGCGGAAGGCTGGGGCAACACAACGTGCTAGCTAACGTGTGCAAGCTTGCTAGTTAGCTAGCACATGGTGTTGCCTCAGACTCCTGCCTGCTGTGTACTAGAGGAAACAGTGCCAGAAAGGCAGGAGCGAAGGACACGGTCTACCAATCATTCCCGCCTCCCACTTGCACAATAGATGGGAGGCTAGGGAGACACCGAGCACTAGCTAGCTTGATAGTATGTGACACTGTGTGCTAGCTAGCTTGCTAGTTAACTAATACACAGTATCGCACCTGCCTCCCACCTTCTGTGTACCAGAGTTATCCTTAGGCCTATCCGGCTTAGCCAGTACACAGTGTCCACCTGCTCTAGCCATCTTTATCAGAACTGCGTCAAAAGAGCGCCTGACAGGCGGGGGCGAAGGACACTGTCTACCGGCGTACGGCTAGCTAGCTACCATTGTCGCCCCCACCCTTTCTTCTGTGGGTTTTATCTGCGGTTGGCATCCAACGTTATTGTGCATTACCGCTACCTAGTGTACTGGAGCGCCCCTGCCTCCCACCTGTCCCAACTTAAATATGGACCAATAGCAGTATAAAGAGGGATGCAGAAAGACCCAAATAGCGGACCGGAGTTGCACCCTTCTTGCCATGGATGCTATCTGAACTCATGGACTCTTTAACTAAGGAACCAATCAGCGCTCGGGGCTGTGTATGTTATCGAGTCTCCTTTTGAAAAGTTGATAGAATAAGTGATTTCTGCCCAGGACAGCGGGGTACTATTCCTGAATATAGAAACAACGGAGAGTACTTACACTATCTAGCTAGCTAGCTTGTAGCAGGATAGATGGTTTGGTGCACACAGTCATCACTTGAAACAGCCCACTAGTGATAGCTAGCCATCCAACTTAGCTAGCTTATTGACAGGCTAAATAGCAACTGACAACTCACAAGATTGCTAACAATTCACTCTCTTAACTTTACTTTAGCGATCATGTCCTACAGTGCACACAAGTAACAAACTCTGGCCGTGAAGGTTGGAACATAAAACAATTGTTTTAAAACATATGTACCAAAAGTTGCGTCCGTCTTTGCCTCGCACACTCAAAATATCCTCAGGACTAACTTCCACCCCCGGCTAGTCTCATTCACCCCCCTCACTCCCCTTACGTTCCCTCTAAGAGGCTAAGGGGACCTTTACTCAGTAACAGAGAATAGCTCTGGGATTACATTAGCATAGTTGAAATGTTCTTCAAATGCTTCAACTGGCCAATGTCCCTCGTGCTTTTTAAATATTTTTTTTAATTGAGTAAATGGCTAGTAGTGTGGATGTGTATTCATGTATAGTACTGAATGTTCTAGCCAAGTGTGCCGAAAATAGTCCTAAATCTCAAAGGAACCTAGAGAGAAAGCTTAAGCCTGTGTGGCTGACATTTTCTCATGCAGGAATAAAGAACATAAAAACACTTTGACACCAACTAACCTGGAGAGAGACTCATCATTATAGTCACATTTGAGGTTTATTTCAGATCCCCCCCAAAAAATGTCAGGTTCTGAAGAGAAGTTCACCCACCTACATGAGGTTAAAGCAGTCAAACGTTTTGTGCTTTGGCTAGAGTAGGATGACTCATCATAGTTAGAACATATTTTGCAAAAGGAAAACTGCATTTTATATCTTCCACTGATACACCAGCACTTCCAGACAGTGGGGACAATAATAGCAGTGTGTTGGCCTTGAGGTAATAATTTGTCTTTGTATGGTTAAGCTCTAACAAGTATTATATTCTGTATTGAAGCTCTGCATTTCAATCGAGGTTAAAGAAAGATGTTTTTATCAACCCAAACCATCTGGATGCACTAACAATAGAACATCAGACTCTTCAGACAGTTATTGATTCTAATGCATTGAGTTCATTGTCAGTTATTGGTTTCAGATGAGAACTCATTCAAGACCCACTCAGACTTGTACCTTCCCATTGACGGCACCATACTATTCTCCCCGAAGCACCTTTGTTGTAGTCTGGCTGGCACCAAACTCAAAGTCTTCATGGAAAGGAAAGTCTCCTTAATGTTGTAGGCATCAAGGGTTGATAATGAAGGGGGCTGTGCTTTTTTACTGATTTGGTTCTTTCTCACTCACACACCCACATAGACAGCCACACACAGCCTAAGAGTGCCACCCTCTACCAATAGCAAACAACGAGAGGTCTCAACCCCTTACAAAAAAAGAATGTCTGAGAGATCCAATCAAGCTAAATCCAATTTTTGCGAGAATATTGCACCATCAACGGACTTCTGTGTACCACGTGAGTCATGTCAGCCAGGCTACCTTTGTAGTCTGTGTGTTGATATGCAAGGCCTTCCTTCAGCTTGACCACCTGTAGCCTAGTTGACTCCCAGCAATCTATCTGTCCTGATTGCTTTTCTCCTTCTTTGACTTGTCAAAATAATTTCTTGCCCGTTTCAGCCTGGCGAGTCTTTAACAAGGAGAAAACTCATTTATAACCAGGATCAGTAATTATTTGCTGGGAGCTGTGTGAGAACTGAACATATTTGTTATTCTGTGTTATTATTTTCTTTCTAATTGTGTTCTGCCTTTGGCATAATCAGTTCATTAGAATCCTCACTCTGTCACAGAGCGCTTTCACAACTGCCGCTAATTGCCACTACGACTGCAACTTGTCATATCCCGCTACGACTATTGAATTTGTAACTTGTCTTTGGTATTACGCTGGAGCATCACTGAATTTTCTACAAGGAACTGAAGCTTATTATAACAGGTTGTTGTTTTGCAAAGTCCATCAAATGGGTTTATAAAGACAGAACATCATTATTTCATTGGCTTTTGATTAAAAAAAAGGTTACACATTTGTCTTAACCATATGCTGCTTACAAATCAGGTCACATTTATTGGTTAACAGTAAGCAAAAAGTGCACGGTGAATATGAACAAGGGGACCTTTAAAGCAATCGGAGATAGTAGTCGTAAATACAGGCAACAGAGATTACAGAGTGTGTTCCTGTCTGTAAACTGTTAGCTGTCCGTCAAATTGCGCAAAATATGAAACCGAAACTTAAGTTTAGGCATTCATTCGGTGTAAGTGTTGAGGTTTGGGTTAACTTTAGGCATTAGGGTTAAGCTAAGGAATTCATTCTGAGTGGTTAAGAGCAGCCTGGTCTCAGATTGATTTTTTACTTTTCGGGTGACAGAAGATTACTGAAGGCAATAACAAAAGGAGGGTGGGTGGTCAGGGTGGATGATAGCTGTATAACACAAAAGTCTAGCAACTCAAACATCTAGCAACCCAATGATTCTGTGTTTTAATCTCATCACGGACAACTTAAGCATGTTAGCTAAATAGCAACTATTTACTACTTTTTTAGCTAATAATTTAATAATAATAATAATAATTTTGTAACCCCAATTTTACAGTTTTTGATTTGTTAAAAAAGTTTGATATATCCAATAAATGTCGTTCCACTTCATGTTTGTGTCCCACTTGTTGTTGATTCTTCACAAAAAAATACAGTTTTATATCATTATGTTTGAAGCCTGAAATGTGGCAAAAGGTCGCAAAGTTCAAGGGGGCCGAATACTTTCGCAAGGCACTGTAGAAAAGGCCTTGACTAGAATAAAGTATATACATATAAAGTGGGTTGTTACAACCTATTGCAACTGAAGCGCAACACTTTCCAAATACGGTACATTACCAAAAGTATGTGGACACCTGCTCAGCAAACATCTCATTACAAAATCATGGGCATTAATATGGAGTTGGTCCCCCCTTTGCTGCAAAAACCTTCTCCACTCTTCTGTAAATTCTTTCGACTAGATGCTGGAACATTGCTGACAAACATTGCATCCATTCAGCCACAAGAGCAGAGGTCGGGCACTGATGAGGTCGGGCACCAATTCATCCCAAAGGTCTTATATGGGGTTGAGATCAGGGCTTTGTGCAGGCCAGTTAAGTTCTTCCACACCGATCCTGTCAAACCATTTCTGTATTGCCCTCTCTTTGTGCATGGGTGAATTTTCATGCTAAAACAGGACCTTCCCAAACGGTTGCCACAAGGTTGGAAGCACAGAATCGTCTAGAATGCCATTGTATGCTGTAGTGTTAACATTTCCATTCACTGGAACTAAGGGGCCTAGCCCAAACCATAAAAAAATCAGCCCCAGACCATTATTCCTCCTCCACCAAACTTGACCTTTGCCACTATGCAGGTCGCGTTCAGGTCGCGACTCTTGGCATTGCACATGGTGATCTTAGGCTTGTGTGCGGCTGCTCGGCCATGGAAACCCATTTCATGAAGCTCCCGAGGAACAGTTCTTGTGCTGACGTTAATTCCAAAACCAGTTTGGAACTCTGTTGTGAGTATTGCAACTGAAGAGAGCTTCAGCACTCGGCAATCCCGTTGTGTGAGCTTGTGTGGCCTACCACGTCACGGCTGAGCCATTGTTGCTCCTAGATGTATCCACTTCACAATAGCAGCACTTACAGTTGACTGGGGCAGCTCAAGCAGGGCAGAAATTTGACAAACAGAAAGGTGGCATCCTATTATGGTGCCATGTTGAAAGTCACAGATCTTCTTTAAGACCATTATACTACCAATGTTTGGCTGTGAAGATTGCATGGCTGTGTTCTCGATTTTATACACTTGTCAGCAAAGAGTGTGGCTGAAATAGTCAACTCTACTAATTTGAAGGAGTTTCCACATACTTTTGTATGTGTCTACATTTTCCTCTCTGTGTTAATGGTTTATCACCATCAATAGTGAAGCGTGAATGAGAAAACCCCAAGGTTGTTGCATTCATCTATTTTCAGTCCTGTGGCCTTCAACACGTGAGATCATGAGCGAATATTTTATCATTAGCCTAGTGGTTAGAGAGTTAGGTCAGTATCTGAAAGCTTGCTGGATCGAATCCCTGAGCTGACAAGGTAAAAATCTGTCATTCTGCCTCTGAGCAAGGCAGTTAACCCACTGTTCCCCCAGGCACTGTGGATATTAATTAAGGCAGCCCCCTGCACCTCTCTGATTCAGGTTGGGTTAATGTGGAAGACACATTTCAGTTGAAGGTATTCAGTTGTACAACTGACTACGTTCCCCCCTTTCATTCAAATACATACATTTTACACTAATACAGTGGCCTGAAACTCGTGGTTTTCATGTCTGCAAGTCACATAATGGCTTGCAAAGTACATGTAATTCAATCCGTAATCTTCATAAAGTCTGACTGCCGGGTTTGGGAAACTAAGATGTGAGACTACTTAAACCATCTAAACTGGAACAACCATTTTCAGTAACAGATTTAATTTGTTTAGAAAAAAAACATATATAATGAAACAATTAAAACAAATCTCCCAGCTGTTTTACACCAATGAGTATTAATTTAACAGCTGAATCAACACTAGAAATGTTACAAATGTTACATTGCACTGAAATTACTGGGCGGCAGGTAGACTAGTGGCTAAGAGTGTTGGGTCAGCTGGTTCAAATCCCTGAGCCGACTTGGTGAAAAATCTGTCGATATGCCCTTGAGCAAGGCAAATAACCCTAATTGATCCTCTGGATAAGAGCATCAGCTCAATGACAAAAATGTAATGGAGAACTATCCAAGGTACTGAAATTACTGGACGTGAATAGGAAGATTTCCAGAGCACTCAAATGATTGGGGGGCTATCTAGTGCTATCCAGTGCACTGAAATGACAGGGCGTGACCAGGGAGCTGTCAATGGTACTGAAATTACTTGGAGTGACTGGGGGGTTATGCAGGGTACTGAAATGATGGGGAATGAATAGAGAGCTGTCCAGGGTAGTCTCTGCTGACAGAGAAGGGATGCTCTCCATGGTGCCAGTTAGACAGGACTCAGCTTCTAGCCTCAGATTTGGAGCCATCAGCACCTTGCATGATACAGGAAAAGGTTTATTCCAACTGCTGTAAATATTCTGGGTATTTTTGCAATATCATGTATGTAGTATGTTGACAAAACTGTGAAAAAACCCAAAGGTCCTCATGAGAGAATACTAATCAGAATCAGCTACACAGACTTTGTTAGAGTAATATATGTTAATATGCAGAGATGCAAATTAATGTTTTTGTCACAATACATCACATTGAAGATGGCTTTGAGTTATTGATTTAACACATTACATAACCTGGGCCTGGTTTCCCAAAATCATTTTAAGCTCATCGTTAGAAACTTCATAGGATCGTCGATAAATCACTGAGCTGTTATCCAAAACCATCATTTTTAACGTTGCACTTGAAACGCTCGTAATCTAACACCTGCCTCAATGCATTGTTAGATGCTTTTTTGCCCTCTCACTTTATCTATGTTTATCTCCGCTAAACATAGAATCGTATGGTTTACCCGTATCTCTGTGACTGCTGATAACTTCATAACAAAGTTGACCACAAACAAAGTTGCAGATGTCTTTGCGTTTGACACAAACAAGTGAAGTATAAAAACTTGATTCAAATGAAAACCGAGATGACGGCATTGAAATATAAACAGTGGGCTATACTAGCAAAATAGAACAATAATTGATTGAACATGAAATGTATTTAATATGATTAAAATACATTTCACGTTCAATCAATTATTGTTCTGTTTTGCTACTTGTAGGCTCATGTTTATAATTTGTCTCAATATATTTCATGATATGTGGCTTAACATGTGCACAATGACGTGCAAAATCAGTGATTTTATGAATTTTGATTGGGTAAACTGTCACACCCTGACCATAGTTTATTTGTATGTTTTTATGTTTTGGTTGGTCAGGGTGTGATCTGAGTGGGCATTCTATGTTGGATGTCTTGTTTGTCTATTTCTATGTCTGGCCTGATATGGTTCTCAATCAGAGGCAGGTGTTAGTCATTGTCTCTGATTGGGAACCATATTTAGGTAGCCTGGGTTTCACTGTGTGTTTGTGGGTGATTGTTCCTGTCTCTGTGTTTTGCACCAGATTGGGCTGTTTAGGTTTTTGCACATTTGTTATTTTGTTAGTTTATTTCGTGTATAGTCTCTCATTGAAATAATATGAATCACAACCACGCTGCATTTTGGTCCGCTCCTCCTTCCCACAACGAAAGCCGTGACATAAACATTCAAATAAGCCAGCTCAATATTTGCGTCTGTAGGCGGTAATATCTCTCTTGTAGCTGATCGTTTGTTAGTGTTGTGAAATAATTAGAATGTTAAGGAAAGATTTGAGGAAGCTGATCCGAGAGCAGTGCTCCCGTACTTTCGATCCTTTCCATATCGACACATGTGCCAAAGGACGCACTTAGCGATCGATCACTCTGCGTGGTGTTTTGGGAAACGCATGTTACATCTTCGGTCGTTGTAGGAAAGATGCATCTTCTTTTTTATGAACGTAAGCCTATCAGGAAACAGGGGCCCTGTTGTGTAGTTAGATGTGCTGTACTCAACTGTTATTTTGATTCCCTTTTCGAAAACAGGTATGTGCTAAGTGTGTGTCTCTGTACATGACAAATTGCATCATTAATGTAAGAAGAAAGAAAAACTGCAACAGTAACTATTTTAGTATGATCTGTCAGAGACATCAAATTAAAGACTACTTTGGACATTAACATTTTATGAATGTGAGGTATTTTCATTATTAAACTGTAATTTAAAGCTAATGGGTTATTTCATAGTGTGCATAATGTACATTCTGTCCTCACATCATTTATCATTATACTAATATATCAGGCAAATAGACTATTATAAAATATTACCATGATCAGGTTTGTAGCTTCAAGCCATTGTACTGCACGTGTATTACAAAGAGAGAGAAAAAAGAAAATAACCAATAACCTTGTTCTTTCTCCATTAAACGTTCCGCCTTATCCTGTACTCTCTAAAGTGTGATTTAAAATGCATCTGTGTGTTTATGGTGAGCGTCCTGACAGCAGCGTTTAGCAGAGCAATGCCCTTAGGTATAACAGGCACTGATTAAGCTTCGTAGACATGTATGGTCAATTGTGGGATGAAATATTTAATTATGTTTCTTTGAAAAAGTGCAACCAACTAATCGATATTCAATTAACGGAGACTGTGGAATTTGTCGATTCCAGAGAGAGAGAGAGAGAGCGGATGGCAGAGGGAAAGAGTTAGAGAAAAGATTATTAAGATTGCCCTACTTTTGTGTTAAGAACTCCAACTCCCACCGAGAGAGAAAATACTATATTTAAGAGGCTTTGCCTTATTAAGCAATCAATTTGGCTTCACTTTCTCTGCTGTGGTTTCTTGTGACTCCACGTAATCACCGCACCAACCATTTTACTTATGTATAATACCTCATTTCAAATGACAATGTCCCACAGCACAACTGTTGGGCGCGCCACGCTGTTTGTATGGTGATCATTATGAAAAGTCAGCTGCTAATGACCCATTAAGACTGCTAATTGAAATTAGATGGTTAATTTTCTTGTCATTATTGTTGTTTTTTTAATGGCAGAAAGCAGGCTGAGGGACCCTGGAGTGGGAAACCAGAGTTAATATACAAATAAAAGCCCTACCAAGAACAAGGGAAAATGTGTATTTCGATTTCTCTCCTGTTTGCCTCCAACAACATGCTAACATGCAGTTTTCTAAGTAAACACATCTCCTCACAGTGACTGTACTTTTCCTCTTCTGTTAGTGTTCTTAGAAAAAAGTAGGTGCCATATCAGTGCAGAATGATGAAACAGGCTACACTGATGACAATCATGAGGAAAATGCTACTTCTGTCCTGTCCCGCATGGGTGTCTGACTGCCCTGTCGCCTTAGTAGAAGGTTCACTTAGGGTATTCATGGTGAATCTCAGACAACAAACACACTTGGCTTGTAGAGAAGGGCATGAGTCAGATAAGGACACATTAGAGACGAGACTTTCCTGAGCTACACAGCTAAAGACGTACTGCTGTGATTCTAGCTTCAGCTCTTCCAGCTCTTCCATGTGGCAGTTTTGAGAATGTACGATTCAGGTGCAGTCCCTTAAGGCAGGATTTCTCATCCCCCCCCGCAGCACTATACAGCTCATTCAAATAACCAACTCATCATCAAGCTTTGATTATTTGAATCAGCTGTGTACTGTAGTGCTAGGGAAAAAACAAAACGCTCACCCCAGGGGGTCCCCCAGGTTTGAGTTTGAGAAACACTGCCTTAAGGTGTGTGGGTAAATGGTGGAAGCAGTTGGTGTAAGGGGAGATTTACAGCAAGCTTTTTGGAAGAGTATGTTTACTGTCGGTTTGAGAAACGTTGTAAAAAAAACGGTTGTTTGGGTAGTGTCCCCTTATAGACAAATCCTTTGTGAGACAGTATAGTGGCCAGGGAAGAGGGGAAGAGTGATTGGTGTCCCTCCCGTGTGTATTGTGTGTATGGAAGGAGTGCTCTATGGGGAACACCACTCAGACATGCAGGACTGCCCCTCTTCCCCCATGTTCCCCTCTACTGTTCCCCATCACTCAGCTAGAGTACAATATTAATGCGTGACCATGGTGAGTGGATGCGTCCTGACAAGGTAAAACAAGAGTTAAAGCTGTTCAATGTACCTCCTGAGGGGCAAGCAGAACATTCTTCTGCCCCCCCCCCCCCTCCCCTACATCAGCTTACATCTGCATCACAACAGTGTGCTTCAATTCACTTGGGGACCTGGTCACATAATCTAATTCAACCTCTATCTTTGGGCTCTTTCCGTTGGATTTCAACTTAACCTGTTTCTCTATTGGTCGCTCTAGATGGCGCTCTTCATGGTCTATCCATTTACAAAAGGATTATAAAAGTGTTGTTAACAAACCCTGCTACCAGGCTAATGTTCTATCTTGGTCTGCTGCCACTTTGCTTGGTCCTGTAGTCAAAGAAAGCTCCATTTTAAAGGCAAGGCTTGTGAAAGTCCCAATGACTTATTGTTCTAAGGCGATGTTTGCAGTGTTGTGCTACCCCCTGACCGGGCGGCTTTATTATTCTATTCATAGTCCCCAGTTGCTCGCTGTGCATTTCAGTGTGTGAGTGCACGTGGGTGGTTGTCTTTGAGTTTCCGCTTGTTCTATTTATTCCTTTCCTCACTGATGAGTAGAGGAAGCCATGTGTTCCCTCTGGTAGCAGCAGACTCCCCATTAGAGCTGTTTCGCTGGGGGGGATGCGAGATGCGATGAGTTGGATGTGGATCATGAACGCACACACTGTTTTTTAATGCCTGAGATGCTGACGGGTTGCCCACATACACTCCACGCACATACACTGCTCGGTTGCACACACACACACCCACACAGACGCACACACCCACACAGACGCACAAGCACACAGCCATGCATATAGAGAGAAATAAACAGAGAAAGAGAGGCAGGCTTCCCTCGTGCTCTCTGCATACACCCCCCCGTCCCCGTCCCCCTCCCCAGGGTGTTTGAAGATCTTAGATGTGTTGCGTTATAAACGGCAAAGAGTTGTTAGTGAGTACTGGCCTGGAAAGATTGAGATGGAGATGATGAGGATGATCGTCGTAGAGGGCTGGTGTATGCTGTTGAGGGGGATAATTTAGACGTTTTAGAGGGAAAGGGAAAATGTACTTGCTACGATTGCGATATGTGGTTGTCTCACCCAGCTATCTTAAGATGAATGCACTGATTGTAAGTCACTCTAGATAAGAGCGTCTTCTAAATTACTAAATATAAAATGTTATCTGCTGTTGCTGAAACACATTATCTAACATATTTAACCATTCATTAATTTGGAGTACATCCACAATGATGTGTGAACATTGCCAAATCCCATCTCTCTCCATTTTTGGGGGGTTTAGTCCTTGGGTCGTTCGACGAAATGAGTGCCTTTTGCGACCCTTAAATATCTTACGTAGACATTTTTAAAGCCGGTTATTTAAAATTAAGTCTCTGTTAACGTAGACCCCATGGACAATTCGAATTAGAGATTTGCTAATTCAGCTCTGTCACAGCTCTGTCCCTCTGTGCAACCTCTGTGACTTCTAGGAAGATTTTAACCCTCTTAATCCCAACATTTATCCACAATCCTAGTAAAGCCCAAGTTTTTTTTCTTGCATTTCTGAATATTATTATTTATTTCATGTGATTTAGTGATTCATTTTAAGTTAAAAAAACAACAACAACAAACCTGTCCATGATTTTAAGGTCCACCCTAATACAGTACGCAAACTGGCTTGTTTTAGTATGGTGAAACTATTCCTTTTGAAATAATATCAAATAAAGAAACATTGAACATCTAATAGTCAAATCATAGTGTAAAAGTGGGTGAGATGTTGTACTCTTTTTAGACATTTTTTGGTGTTTTGTGGTGGAAAACTGAGCGGGTCAAGCATAACACATCAACCCTATTACCCATAGATAGACAGACTAGACATCTTTTAAATCAAATCAAATCAAATCAAATGTATTTATATAGCCCTTCGTACATCAGCTGATATCTCAAAGTGCTGTACAGAAACCCAGCCTAAAACCCCAAACAGCAAGCAATGCAGCTGTAGGAGCACGGTGGCTAGGAAAAACTCCCTAGAAAGGCCAAAACCTAGGAAGAAACCTAGAGAGGAACCAGGCTATGTGGGGTGGCCAGTCCTCTTCTGGCTGTGCCAGGTGGAGATTATAACAGAACATGGCCACGATGTTCAAATGTTCATAAATGACCAGCATGGTCAAATAATAATAAGGCAGAACAGTTGAAACTGGAGCAGCAGCATGGCCAGGTGGACTGGGGACAGCAAGGAGTCATCATGTCAGGTAGTCCTGGGGCATGATCCTAGGGCTCAGGTCCTCCGAGAGAGAGAAAGAGAGAGAGAAGGAGAGAATGCACACAGATTCACACAGGAGATTCATACAGGAGAAGTACTCCAGATATAACAAACTGACCCCAGCCCCCCGACACAAACTACTGCAGCATAAATACTGGAGGCTGAGACAGGAGGGGTCAGGAGACACTGTGGCCCAATCTGAGGACACCCCCGGACAGGGCCAAACAGGAAGGATATTTGAGTTTAACAATTTGAATGTTTTAGTGAAGCTTGCATTCAATTTCCCCTCGTTATTGCACACAACAAGGTGATACATGGATGATTTAACCTTTATACTACCAACATATTTTACAACATGGATTACCTACTGGTGTGATTTTGACCCCATGAAGAAACTATAGGGGACAGCAACAATCACAGCAAATGATGAACTTAATTCCTATCAAAACGTAATTAGACATGGAAATAAAAATCCCCAAAACACACTGTTATTTTAGCAAATGTTTTGTTAATTTGCTTATTCTGTCAAACAAAACCATATATTTTCCCCTTGAATAATGAGCAGTTTTTTTCCCCAAAGTACAACGTATATTAGTAGTAAAAATCGGATTTACCATAATTTGATTGTAAGTATTGTTTATTTTTTAGAATTTTGACGTAAACATAAAAGTTATATTTGCGGAATAAACGACTGACATTTAACCCTCCTATTATGTTGCAGGTCAATATGACCCATTACCACTTTTGTTTTAAAATACTAGTTAACCTCTCTATTTCTCCATGAAATTAAATGACTTTTCCTCATTTAGGGTCATGAACCTTCAAAATGTGGACACACTGATGTTGTGGAATGTCTGTGTAGATTTTGTATACAAACATGCTGTTGTGGGGAATTTTGACCCGTACGTTTTCATATGTATAGATTATGGACATGTCCAAAATAAACAGGTGTATTTAATGTATTTTGTTTTGACTGGTTCTGGGCAGTTGAGCACTTGTGGCAGGAGCAAAAGGGACAGTAGGGACAGTGGTAGAGTAGGTAGAATGTGGTGCAGTGGTGCTGTAGCCAGCAAGCTCCTTCATGAGCAGCTCTCTGAAGGCTAGCTGTGAGATGGGGGACTTTCCACAGCTCTTAGCCATTTCCTTGTGTAGGATGAATGCATTCACCACAGCAATGTCGATGAAATGATAGAAGAAGGTCTTGTACCATTTCATCGTCTTATGGAGATCAGGTCATCTGATAGGTCCACACCTCCCATGCTCTTGTTGTAGTCCTTTACTGCAGTTGGAATGGGGACATTTTTGGTGGTCCATGCCCTGGCACCGTCCTTCACATGTCTGACGACATGATCCCCGCTGAAGGACTTGTGGATTGTTGTGCACATCACCACCTCTCTGGTATCCATCCACTTCAAAGAGCAGGCCATCTTCACGGGTCCATCGCATGGTCCCCCACTCAGCCCGCTTAGGCATGTCGTTCACCTTCGTCTTCAGAAAGCACACCCTGTTGGTACGAATGGTGCCACAAGCCCACACTTCCCACTTCCCAAGGTCTGCAAACAGGGTAGGGCTTGTGTAGAAGTTATCTACCAACAATTTGTGGCCCTACCCTAGCAGTTGAAAATCCAATAACTCCATTACAGAGTCATAGCTAAGTCCCTTACCGGTAGCAAAACTGTTCTTCCCCTCATAGAAAAAAAAATTGCATGTGTAGGCACACACAGAATCAGCCAACTCAAACAGCTTGTAATCCCACTTGGTTGGTTTGTTTCTCATATACTGTTTGAAGCCAATTCTGGCCTTTGAGGCTACCATCCTGTCATCTACTGACACATTCTGGGCTGGCTGAAAGTAGGTTTTGCAGGCCTCAACAAGGCTATAGTAGAGAGGTTTTATTTTGCACAGTCTATCAAATGATGCTGTGCCTCTCTTCTTGTCATTCGCTTCATCAACCTTTGGGTCACTGATGTGAAGCGCCTGTGAGATAACCAGAAACCTTTTGCAAGACATAACAGTCATGGGGAAAGGCAGTTGGTAGAGAGATTATGTTTTCCAGTAGTACCTCAGGCTTTTCAGCTTCACCAGCCCCATGTAGATGACCAGTGAAAGGTAGCAGAAAAAGTCTGACATGGATATGGGCTTCCATGCTACTTTTTTGCCTGCTTGCTTCTTCTCCCCATACTTATTAGTGTTGGACACGAGCGAATCGACAACGGATTGGGTGAAAAACAACTGAAAAAGCTAAAGGGGGCTGAAAGTTGCGGTCATGTTCACCTGAGGTCCTGGCTTCCTTTTCGGCCTAAATGTTGATTGAGGTGGATCCACATCATCTTCTAGGACAGTGTGCCAATGCCCTTCTGTCCCTTTGTTAGCAGGTGGCACACTTCCCCTCTTCCGCTTCTTTGTCAGTGCCTTCAAATCTCTAGATGGCCCGGGAGATGTGGAGCCGGAGACAACAGCTGTCCGGCTGGATGAACCAGCTTCAGTGGGGGATGGACACCTTGGCACTGGGGCCTCTCATTCGGAATCAGTGTCACTGTGAAAGAAAATGTTCAGTTAGAATAGTTTCACATATGAGCCCTGTATCAACAGGTATAATAAACAGATATATAGAGTACAGGGAACATAAAGTGCTGTTCCATTTCACTTTGGCCATTGTTGTGGGCCTGCCTCAAATAGGCTATTTCATGTGGGGGTGGGGTAGAGCGGCAGACACACGCATCTCGACCATGCTCCCTCTAATCCATAATATGTAGACTGAGAGGAGGAAGCATGGTCGCTGTGTTGCGATGTGTGGGTTTGCTGTTACATTCTACTCCATTCCATTTTTATATATATATACACTGCTCAAAAAATAAAGGGAACACTTAAACAACACAATGTGACTCCAAGTCAATCACACTTGTGTGAAATCAAACTGTCCACTTAGGAAGCAACACTGATTGACAATAAATTGCACATGCTGTTGTGCAAATGGTATAGGCAAAATGACCTCCAGCAGGCCACAAATGTGCATGTGTCTGCTCAAACGGTCAGAAACAGACTCCATGAGGGTGGTATGAGGGCCGAAAGTCCACAGGTGGGGTTGTGCTTACAGCCCAACACCGTGCAGGACGTTTGGCAATTGCCAGAGAACACCAAGATTGGAAAATTCGCCACTGGCGCCCTGTACTCTTCACAGATGAAAGCAGGTTCACACTGAGCATATGTGACAGACGTGACAGTCTGGAGACGCCGTGGAGAATGTTCTGCTACCTGCAACATCCTCCAGCATGACCGGTTTGGCGGTGGGTCAGTCATGGTGTGGGGTGGCATTTCTTTGGGGGGCTGCACAGCCCTCCATGTGCTCGCCAGAGGTAGCCCGCAGAAAACCTTGCGTAAAATAATGAGGTAGCCATTTTTCCAATCGCTTCTTATGAGCAACCAGCTCCCTCGACGGATATATTATCGAATATATTTGTTAAAAACATCTTGAGGATGGATCCTAAACAACGTTTGCCGTGTTTCTGACGATATTATGTAGTTAATTTTGAAAAAGGTTTGGCGTTATAGTTGTAGCATTTTTCGGTCGATTTCTCAGCCAAGCATGGTGAAGAAACGGGAGCTTTTTCGCCTACAAAAATAATATTTTTTGAAAAAAGGAACATTTGCTATCGAACTGGGAGACTCCTGAGTGAAAGCATCCAAAGTTCTTCAAAGGTAAATGATTTAATTTGGTTGTTTTTCTTATTTTCGTGAAAATGTTGCCTGCTGCCAGCAGAGCCTAGCATAGCATTATGCCTTGATAAACTTACACAAATGCTTGTCTGGCGTTGGCTGTAATGCATATTTTGAAATTCTGAGATGACAGTGTTGTTAACAAAAGGCTAAGCTTGTGTTTGAATATATTTATTTAATTTCATTTGCGATTTTCATGAATAGGAAAAGTTGCGTTATGCTAATGCGCTTGAGGCTATGATTACGCTCCCGGATACAGGTTTGCTCGTCGCAACTGGTTAATGACTAAGTGTATGTAAACTTATGACTTCAACTGTAAATAGCCCTGTACTATACTGCCGACCATCACGTTGTATAGCGTCATTTTTTCCATCCATCCTAACAAAAACCCAGAGGGTTCTTATTTTTTAATGGAATAGAAACCCCATAATATTCCTCAAATTAATTAAGCTAGTACGAGTCAAAGGTTTGGACACACAAACTCATTTCAGTTTTTTTCTACATTTGTACTATTTTCTACATTGTTAATAATAGTGAATACATCACAACTATGAAATAACACAGTTGGAATCAGTTAAGAACAAATTGTTATTTACAAGGACAGCCATCTCCTTCCTCCCGGTCGGGGAATTGAACCCCGGTCTCCCGCGTGCCTGGAATATGGAAGACTATTCAATGCTTCTCAAGGATGCCCTCTGGTGGTCAAACTAGCACTAACTTGCATTATCAATAAAAATGTCCGACAATTAATTGATGTGCCACAGAATGCTGCGGAAGCCCGCAAGGTGTGCCGCAGTATGACGCAACTTTTAACGGTGGAACCACTGTGATATTACCTCAGCTAACTGGTGCCCTCGCACATTGACTCTATACCGGTACCCCCCTTTATATAGTCTCACTATGGTTATTTTACTGCTGTGCTTCAATTACTTGTTACTTTTATTTCTTATTCTTATGCATATTCTTTTTAAACGGCATTGTCGCCTAGGGGCTCGTAAGTAAGCATGTCACTGTAAGGTCTGCACCTGTTGTATTCGGCGCATGTGACTACAAACATTTTATTTCATTTGGTGCTAAAACTCCCTGCTATAAACCAATCAGCATCTAGGATCCAAACCATCTGTTTATAAACTCATAATATTTAGAATGCTATGCTTTGAAACATCAAAACTCAGAATTCCAGGGATGATGCTCAAACCTCTAAAACTCTCTCCACATACAGAGATAGAAATCTTTCCCTTGCAACCTTGAACAAAGTTGCTTTGTAAAAACACTTGTTTTCCTTGCCGCAATAAACACTAGGGTCTGTAAAGTGTGTACAACAACCATTACACATGCAGCACATTCAGATTCTCTGTGGATACAGAAGGACAGGGTCAGGAGTTTTTTTGTTTCTTTAGAGAATGGCACGTACAAAGTAAAGGTTGGAGTGCCCTGCTGCAGTCATCAAGGGCTGTAAGGACAGCAGAGATGGCTGGATTGTTCCAATGCCCTTTGTTCATTTTTGTCAATGCTGTTGATGGATGAGGACCAAGGTGCAGCGTGTTGAGAGTACATTTTATTTATTAACTCAAAATGACGTCAAACAAAACAAGAAACACTACAAAACTAAGCCGTGAAGCTCAAAGGCTATGTGCCATAAACAAAGTCAACATACCTAAGTATGGTTCCCAATCAAAGACAACAATAGACAGCTGTCCCTGATTGAGAACCATACCCGGCCAAAACATCGAAATAGAAAATCATAGAAACACAAAACATAGAAGGCCCACCCCAACACACGCCCTGACCTTAGAGATCCTTTTTACGTCTCTATTTTGGTTTGGTCAGGGCGTGAGTTGGGGTGGGCATTCTATGTTTTGTGACAACTATTCTTGAAGACAACTGCTAGAAGAATAACGTTAACTAGTCAATAAACAGTGAGGGCTTTTAGAAAATCAGATTAATTAAAGGCTGATTAAGTCTTTTTAGAAGCTTGCAGGATGCATTACTTACCAACAACAGAAGCAAATCCCAATAAAACCACATCAAATTTTGAAGTTTACTTTCCTTGCTTTGTCTGACAACACTATCATGAATCTAACAAATAGTTTGCAACATCAGCATAGTGCGACAAATCCCCATGTTTCTATGCTAGATTTGGACCAAACAATTAGCACAACAGCTTAAATGGTTTTGAAAGAAATAGTATGTAACAAAATAAATACACTGTAGCATTCACTGATCATAAACTATTTACCTTCATATTTGTGTCTCTGATCTAAACACAATACCCAATAATGTTTTTTACATGTATTTTTATAAGTAAAAACGGAAATATCTTGAGTCAATAAGTATTCCACATTTTTCATATGCCAAGCCTTAATAAGTTCAGGAGTAAAAATGTGATAACAAATCATCAAATTTTAATGACTAACCCATCTCTGTACCCCAGATATACAATTATATGTAAGGTCCCTCAATCGAGTAGGGAATTCAAGAACAGATTCAACCACAAAGACCAGGGAGGTTTTTCAATGCCTCTCAAAGAAGGCCACTGATTGGTAGATGTGTATGAATAAATAAAAGCAGACTCTGAATATCCCTTTGAGCATGATTATTAATTAGGCTTTGGATGGTGTATCAATACACCCAGTCACTACAAAGATATAAGCGTTCTTCCTAACATCGTTTGCCAGAGAGGAAGGCAACTGCTCAGGGATTTCACTATTAGGCCAATGATGATTTTAAAACTGTTATAGAGTTTAATGGTTATGGTATCAGACAACTGAGGATGGATAAACAAAATAGCAGTTGCTCTACAATACTAACCTAAATGACAGAGTGAAAAGAAGGAATTCTGTACAGAATCCTGTTTGTAGCAATAATACTGCGAAACAATTGGCAAAGCAATTAACTTTTTGTTTTGAATATAAAGCACCGTGTTCAGGGGAAATCCAACATAACACATCACTGAGAACCACTTCATATTTTCAAGTATGGTTGTGGCTGCATCATGTTATGGGTATGTTTGTCATCGGCAAGGACTAGGGAGTTTAGGATAAAAATAAACAGAATACAGCTATAAGCACAGGCAAAATACTTGAGGAAAACCTGGTTCAGTCTGCTTTCCAACAGACACTGGGTGACCAATTCACGTCTCAGCAGGACAATAACCCAAAGACCAAGATCAAATATACTCTGGAGTTGCTTAGTTACAGTTTTGACTTAAATCGGCTTGAAAATATATGGCAAGACTTGAAAATGTCTGTCTAGCAACGATCAACATCCAACTTGAATCATTTTTTAAGAATAATAACATTTTATGAATAGTTGTCACGTCTACTCCCGCTCCTCATCTCTTGCGCTCATTGTCGTCAGTTTACTCATTATTACGCACACCTGTCACCATCGTTACGTGTACCTGCGCCTCAGCTGGACTCCATCACCTTCCTGATTACCTCCCTCATATCTGTCACTCCCTTTTGTTCTTTCCTCAGGAGTTATTGTTTCTGTTTATATGTTTCATGTCTGTATGCCTCTCATGTTTCTTGTTTAGGTCCATGTTCATTTATTTATTAAAACCACTCCCTGTACTTGCTTCCCGATTATTAGCATACATGTTACAATACTTATCTAATCAAGATATAGTAGTGTTTTATTTTTATTATTTTCTTTTACATGTGTCACACCCTGATCTGTTTCACCTGTCCTTGTGATGGTCTCCACCCCCCTCCAGGTGTCACCCATCTTCACCATTATCCCGTAATCCCCTCTGTCTGTCCATTGCCAGTTCGTCTTGTTTGTCAAGTCAAACAGCGTTTTATTTCTCAGCTCCTGCTTTTCCCCAGTCTCTCTTTTCTTGCCCACCTGGTTTTGAACCTTGCCTGTCCTGACTCTGAAACCGCCTGCCTGACCACTCTGCCTGCCCCTGAGCCTGCCTCCCGACCTGCACCTTTGCCCCCCTGCTGGATTTTTGACCTCTGCTTACCCTGAGCCTGCTTTGACATTACAGAATATTTTGTGTAGATTGTTGACCAAAAATGACAATTAAATCCATTTTAATCCCACTTTGTAACACAACAATATGTGTAAAAAGTCAAGGGTGTAAATACATTCTGGAGGCCACATTTGTGGACAAATCCTACATACAATTATTTTACATTAGCTGAGGAAAGAAAGGTATATAAAATTACCTTGAATTAACTTTGCAGATGCAATCTTGGTAATGGAATCACGGTAAAATCTCTGTCAGATTTTTGTGTGACCGCATGTTGCCAACAACTGTTAAATATCTTCTCCGAATTAAGATTCAAAGATGTCAGCAGAAAGAATGGGGTGTCAGCTATGACATGGAATATATTTTGGTTATTGAACTACAGTAAGTGACGTGGATTTATACCCGGTAGCAGAATTACGTCATGGGTCCCTGATCGGTACTACACAGAAATCACAGGAGGTTGGTGGCACCTTAATTGGAGAGAACTGGCTTGTGGTAATGGCTGGAGCATAATCAATGGAATGGTATCAAACACATGGTTTCCATAACTTTGAAGCCATTCCATTTGCTCCGATCCAGCCATTTTTGTATTTTTTATTTAACCTTTATTTAACTAGGCAAGTCAGTTAAGAACAAACTCTTATTTTCAATGATGGCCTACCCCAGACGACGCAGGGCCGATTGTGCACCGCCGGATGTGATACAGCCTGGATTCGAAACAAGGACTGTAGTTGCACCTTTTGCACTGAGAAGCAGTGCCTTAGACCGCCGCGCCACTCGGGAGCCCATAATAATGAGCTGTTCTACCCTCAGCAGCATCATGTGACAGAAATGTATAGTTATGAATATGTATGTCATTCTCCTCAGGTATGGACAGCAGAGTACAGTACAGTGCAGTACAATACAGCACAGCACAGCAGAGCAGTGTAGAGGGAGGTTGGTAGCTTAGCGTTTAAGGCCAGTAATCTGAAGGTTGCTGGTCAATTACCCGAGCCGACTAGGTGAAAGATCTGCCGATATGCCCTTGAGCAAAGAACTTAACCCTAATTGTTCCTGTAACTTGCTAAAATGTAGAGTACAATATACTGGACTACACTTTTCTGTAATATTGGACTGTACTCTATTTTGCTCTACTCACTGTACTGTAATGTCCAAACTTGTGAAACATACACTATTGTTCAAAAGTTTGGGGTGACTTAGAAATGTCCTTGTTTTAAAAAGAAAAGCAAATTTTTTTGTCCAATGAAAAAACATCAAATTGATCAGAAATACAGTGTAGACATTATTCATGTTTTAAATGACTATTGTAGCTGGAAACGTCCATTTTTTTGAACAATACCTACATAGGCGTACAGAGGCCCATTATCAGCAACCGTCACTCCTGTGTTCCAATGGCACATTGTGTTAGCTAATCCAAGTTTATAATTTTAAAAGGTGAATTGATCATTAGAAAAAACCTTTTGCAATTATGTTAGCACAGCTGAAAACTGTTGTTCTGATTAAAGAAGTAATAAAACCTGCCTTTTTTAGATGAGTTGAGTATCTGGAGCATTATCATTTGTGAGGTCGATTACAGGCTCAAAATGGGCAGAAATAAAGACCTTTCTTCTGAAACTCGTGTTCTGAGAAATGAAGGCTATTCCATGTGAAAAATGCCAAGAAACTGAAAATCTTGTACAACGCTGTGTGCTACTCCCTTCACAGAACAGCGCAAACTGGCTCTAACCAGAATAGAAAGAGTGGGAGGCCCCGGAGCACAATTGAGCAAGAGGACAAGTACATTAGTGTCTAGTTTGAGAAACAGACACCAAACAAGTCCTCAATTGGCAGCTTCATTAAATAGTCCCCTCAAAACACGTCTCAACGTCAACAGCGAAGAGGCGACTCCGGGATGCTGGCCTTCTAGGTAGCGTTGCAAAGAAAAAAACATATCTCAGACTGGCCAATAAAAAGAAAAGATGGGCAAAAGAACATAGTTGAGGTTAAGAAAAATGTATGCTAAGAAAAAATATATAAAAAGATATATACACGGGACACGACAAGACACGACCAGAGGAGGACGAAAGGCGTCTGACTGCTATGCCATCTTGGTTAAGTCTATGATAGGTTCAGATTTGGTCCAGTCCGGTCCGTCTGTGGACGTTAACATCAAAGCTAGAGTGGACGGACCAAATTTCAACTACTTTTCAAAGTCCATGGATGTACCATTGCTCAGTGCGTGAGGATGCTTCCGGTTCCGGGTTGGAGCGAGCGGTCGCATCTACACTTCGGTCCGCAGGTAGTATAACTTTTCATTACATTTTCATTACATTTCATTATAGTACAACGGTTTGATTTGTCTAATCTTAGCAATTTCTTCTTAGCTAGCTACATAGCCGTCTTTGTATCAAAGATAATTGCGTAATTGTCGTCCTAACGTAGTCTACACTGCTATCTGCCCAGCAGCTAGCTAACGTCCACCGTCTACCAGCACTGTAGAAACTGTTACACTCAACTGAACGACTCGATTAGTGTAGTGTTAGCTAGCTACATAGTTGTCTTTGCTGTCTTCGTATCCAAGATAATTGTGTAGTTTAGAGTGTGTAGACTTAGAGTGATTATCTTAATTTACAGAGGTTAGCTAGCCAGCTATTTGTCGTCCTTAACGTAGGAGATACTGCTAGCTAGCTAGCCAACAGCTAGCCAACGTCTACCGAATAGAACTTCAACAACCAGGTCAACATTCCGCTTCGCTCCACAGTTAGTATCACATTTTCATTTCACTTCATTACAGTACAACGGTTTGATTTGTTTGATCATAGCTAGCTAGCTACATAGCCGTCTTTGTATCTAAGACAATTGTGTAGTCTAGAGCGATTTTCTAGGTTAGCTAGCCAGCTATTGTCGTTCTTTTAACGTAACGTAACGTAATCAACACTGCTAGCTAGCCAGCTAGCCCCCGAATAGCAGCACTGTAGAAACTATTACACTCGACGGAACGACTTGATTAGTGTAGTGTCAACAACGCAGCCACTGCCAGCTAGCCTACAAAGTCAACAACGCAGCCACTGCCAGCTAGCCTACTCCAGCAGTACTGTATCATTTCAATCATTTTAGTCAATAAGATTCTTGCTACGTAAGCTTAACTTTCTGAACATTCGAGATGTGTAGTCCACTTGTCATTCCAATCTCCTTTGCATTAGCGTAGCCTCTTCTGTAGCCTGTCAACTATGTGTCTATCTATCCCTGTTCTCTCCTCTCTGCACAGACCATACAAACGCTCCACACCGCGTGGCCGCGGCCACCCTAATCTGGTGGTCCCAGCGCGCACGACCCACGTGGAGTTCCAGGTCTCCGGTAGCCTCTGGAACTGCCGATCTGCGGCCAACAAGGCAGAGTTCATCTCAGCCTATGCCTCCCTCCAGTCCCTCGACTTCTTGGCACTGACGGAAACATGGATCACCACAGATAACACTGCTACTCCTACTGCTCTCTCTTCGTCCGCCCACGTGCTCTCGCACACCCCGAGAGCTTCTGGTCAGCGGGGTGGTGGCACCGGGATCCTCATCTCTCCCAAGTGGTCATTCTCTCTTTCTCCCCTTACCCATCTGTCTATCGCCTCCTTTGAATTCCATGCTGTCACAGTTACCAGCCCTTTCAAGCTTAACATCCTTATCATTTATCGCCCTCCAGGTTCCCTCGGAGAGTTCATCAATGAGCTTGATGCCTTGATAAGCTCCTTTCCTGAGGACGGCTCACCTCTCACAGTCCTGGGCGACTTTAACCTCCCCACGTCTACCTTTGACTCATTCCTCTCTGCCTCCTTCTTTCCACTCCTCTCCTCTTTTGACCTCACCCTCTCACCTTCCCCCCTACTCACAAGGCAGGCAATACGCTCGACCTCATCTTTACTAGATTCTGTTCTTCCACTAACCTCATTGCAACTCCCCTCCAAGTCTCCGACCACTACCTTGTATCCTTTTCCCTCTCGCTCTCATCCAACACTTCCCACACTGCCCCTACTCGGATGGTATCGCGCCGTCCCAACCTTCGCTCTCTCTCCCCCGCTACTCTCTCCTCTTCCATCCTATCATCTCTTCCCTCTGCTCAAACCTTCTCCAACCTATCTCCTGATTCTGCCTCCTCAACCCTCCTCTCTTCCCTTTCTGCATCCTTTGACTCTCTATGTCCCCTATCCTCCAGGCCGGCTCGGTCCTCCCCTCCCGCTCCGTGGCTCGACGACTCATTGCGAGCTCACAGAACAGGGCTCCGGGCAGCCGAGCGGAAATGGAGGAAAACTCGCCTCCCTGCGGACCTGGCATCCTTTCACTCCCTCCTCTCTACATTTTCCTCCTCTGTCTCTGCTGCTAAAGCCACTTTCTACCACTCTAAATTCCAAGCATCTGCCTCTAACCCTAGTAAGCTCTTTGCCACCTTCTCCTCCCTCCTGAATCCTCCTCCCCCTCCCCCCTCTCTGCAGATGACTTCGTCAACCATTTTGAAAAGAAGGTCGACGACATCCGATCCTCGTTTGCTAAGTCAAACGACACCGCTGGTTCTGCTCACACTGCCCTACCCTGTGCTCTGACCTCTTTCTCCCCTCTCTCTCCAGATGAAATCTCGCTTCTTGTGACGGCCGGCCGCCCAACAACCTGCCCGCTTGACCCTATCCCCTCCTCTCTTCTCCAGACCATTTCCGGAGACCTTCTCCCTTACCTCACCTTGCTCATCAACTCATCCCTGACCGCTGGCTACGTCCCTTCCGTCTTCAAGAGAGCGAGAGTTGCACCCCTTCTGAAAAAACCTACACTCGATCCCTCCGATGTCAACAACTACAGACCAGTATCCCTTCTTTCTTTTCTCTCCAAAACTCTTGAACGTGCCGTCCTTGGCCAGCTCTCCCGCTATCTCTCTCAGAATGACCTTCTTGATCCAAATCAGTCAGGTTTCAAGACTAGTCATTCAACTGAGACTGCTCTTCTCTGTATCACGGAGGCGCTCCGCACTGCTAAAGCTAACTCTCTCTCCTCTGCTCTCATCCTTCTAGACCTTTCGGCTGCCTTCGATACTGTGAACCATCAGATCCTCCTCTCCACCCTCTCCGAGTTGGGCATCTCCGGCGCGGCCCACGCTTGGATTGCGTCCTACCTGACAGGTCGCTCCTACCAGGTGGCGTGGCGAGAATCTCTCTCCTCGCCACGCGCTCTCACCACTGGTGTCCCCCAGGGCTCTGTTCTAGGCCCTCTCCTATTCTCGCTATACACCAAGTCACTTGGCTCTGTCATAACCTCACATGGTCTCTCCTATCATTGCTATGCAGACGACACACAATTAATCTTCTCCTTTCCCCCTTCTGATGACCAGGT
The DNA here is from genome assembly GCF_036934945.1 of Oncorhynchus masou masou. Taxonomy (NCBI): domain Eukaryota; kingdom Metazoa; phylum Chordata; class Actinopteri; order Salmoniformes; family Salmonidae; genus Oncorhynchus; species Oncorhynchus masou. The sequence goes on from NC_088242.1 coordinate 31,166,786, forward strand.
GGCGAATCGCATCTCTGCATGTCTGGCAGACATATCAGTGTGGATGACGGATCACCACCTCAAGCTGAACCTCGGCAAGACGGAGCTGCTCTTCCTCCCGGGGAAGGACTGCCCGTTCCATGATCTCGCCATCACGGTTGACAACTCCATTGTGTCCTCCTCCCAGAGCGCTAAGAACCTTGGCGTGATCCTGGACAACACCCTGTCGTTCTCAACTAACATCAAGGCGGTGGCCCGTTCCTGTAGGTTCATGCTCTACAACATCCGCAGAGTACGACCCTGCCTCACACAGGAAGCGGCGCAGATCCTAATCCAGGCACTTGTCATCTCCCGTCTGGATTACTGCAACTCGCTGTTGGCTGGGCTCCCTGCCTGTGCCATTAAACCCCTACAACTCATCCAGAACGCCGCAGCCCGTCTGGTGTTCAACCTTCCCAAGTTCTCTCACGTCACCCCGCTCCTCCGCTCTCTCCACTGGCTTCCAGTTGAAGCTCGCATCCGCTACAAGACAATGGTGCCTGCCCACGGAGCTGTGAGGGGAACGGCACCGCAGTACCTCCAGGCTCTGATCAGGCCCTACACCCACACAAGGGCACTGCGTTCATCCACCTCTGGCCTGCTCGCCTCCCTACCACTGAGGAAGTACAGTTCCCGCTCAGCCCAGTCAAAACTGTTCGCTGCTCTGGCCCCCCAATGGTGGAACAAGCTCCCTCACGACGCCAGGACAGCGGAGTCAATCACCACCTTCCGGAGACACCTGAAACCCCACCTCTTTAAGGAATACCTAGGATAGGATAAAGTAATCCTTCTCACCCCCCCCTTAAATGATTTAGATGCACTATTGTAAAGTGGCTGTTCCACTGGATGTCATAAGGTGAATTCACCAATTTGTAAGTCGCTCTGGATAAGAGCGTCTGCCAAATGACTTAAATGTAAATGTAAATGTAATGATGCTAGGTACAGTAAATGGAAAGAGAGGGGGCTCATGGGTAGGTGTCAGTAAGAGCTGGGAGAGGTGACATTAACTGTAGAGTGAGAGAGAAATGCAGAGAGGGAGAGAGAGAGAGGGAGGGGTTGTCCATTCTCAGACGGTTATATCACTCTTGGTTTGACCACCAGACAACATAAAGACAAAGAAAAGAGTTATTATCTGAATATAACAGTATGGCAGTGGATGGGAGGACAGTAGCAGGTGACCCAACTGTGGTATGTGACTAATATCATTTCAAGGGGCGCAACTTTAATTTTAGAAGTGTGTGTGTGTGTGTGTGTGTGGGGGGGGGGGGGGGGGGGGGTTGGCGTAACCTGGAGAGGGGTCTGGTGGTCCTACCTCAGAAATGTTTTGGCCATCTAAAGCTAATATCCTGCATTTATACACAATCTAATTTGACCTATTGGAATTTTGGGGTCACTTTTATTATAAATAAGAATATAATCTGTTTCTAAACTCTTCTACATTAACTTTTTAGGGATAGGGGGCAGCATTTTCAGTTTGGATGAATTGCGTACCCATAGTGAACTGCCTCCTACTCTGTTCAAGATGCTAATATATGCATATTATTATTACTATTGGATAGAAAACACCGTTTCTAAAACTGTTTGAATTATGTCTGTGAGTATAACAGTACTCATATGGCAGGCAAACTTCCAAACAGGAAGTGAAAATTCTGAAAAGGGTCGATGTGAAAGTCATCGCCTATTCAATTCCCTGTAATTTATGGATCTGTTTGCACTTCAAACTTCCAAAAAGGAAGTGGAAATTCCGGGGCTGGTTGATTTTCAACTCATCGTCTTTGCACATCCCAGTAAGATATGGATCTGTTCGCACTTCCTACAACTTCCACTAGATGTCAACAGTCAGTAGAACGTGGAATGATGCCTCTATTGTGATGTTTGACCGGATGGCAGCTATTTGAGTCAGTGGTCTGGCAGAATGCCAGTTTTTGGTCAGGCGCATTTCTCATGATATCGCCAGGCGTTCCATTACTCTGTAGACAAAAACGAATGCTCCGGTTGGAACGTTATTGGATATATATGATCATAACATCCTGAAGATTGATTCTCTACTTAGTTTGACCAGTGTATTCAACCTGGAATATACCTTTTTGAGGTTTTTGTCCGAGTTCGCCTGGACCGGCGCCAGCTTTTGGACATGTGAACTGAACGTGCTAACAAAAGTAGCTAATTGGACACTAGTGATGGACATTTTCGAACAAAACAACGATTTATTGCGGAACTAGGATTCCTGGCACTGCATTCTGATGAAAGATCATCAAAGGTAAGGGAATATTTATGATTTAATTTCGTATTTCTGTTGACTCCAACATAGTGGAGAAATGTTGTGTATTTCTGAGCGCCTTCAGATCATTGCATAGTATGCTTTTTTCGTAATAAAAAAAAACATCTGACACAGCAGTTGCATTAAGAACAAGTGTATCTTTAATTATATGTAAAACATGTATCTTTCATCAAAGTTTATGATGAGTATTTTTGTTATATGACGTGGCTCCGGATATTTTGGAGGCATTTCTGAACATGACGCCAACGTAAACTGAGATTTGTGGATATAAATATGCATATTATAGAACAAAACATAATTGTATTGTGTATCAAATCAAATCAAATGTATTTATATAGCCCTTCGTACATCAGCTGATATCTCAAAGTGCTGTACAGAAACCCAGCCTAAAACCCCAAACAGCAAGCAATGCAAGTGTAGAAGCACGGTGGTTAGGAAAAACTCCCTAGAAAGGCCAAAACCTAGGAAGAAACCTAGAGAGGAACCAGGCTATGTGGGGTGGCCAGTCCTCTTCTGGCTGTGCCGGGTAGAGATTATAACAGAACATGGCCAAGATGTTCAAATGTTCATAAATTACCAGCATGGTCGAATAATAATAAGGCAGAACAGTTGAAACTGGAGCAGCAGCACGGTCAGGTGGACTGGGGACAGCAAGGAGTCATCATGTCAGGCAGTCCTGGGGCATGGTCCTAGGGCTCAGGTCCTCCGAGAGAGAGAAAGAAAGAGAGAAGGAGAGAATTAGAGAACGCACACTTAGATTCACAAAGGACACCGAATAGGACAGGAGAAGTACTCCAGATATAACAAACTGACCCTAGCCCCCCGACACATAAACTACTGCAGCATAAATACTGGAGGCTGAGACAGGAGGGGTCAGGAGACACTGTGGCCCCATCCGAGGACACCCCCGGACAGGGCCAAACAGGAAGGATATAACCCCACCCACTTTGCCAAAGCACAGCCCCCACACCACTAGAGGGATATCTTCAACCACCAACTTACCATCCTGAGACAAAGCTGAGTATAGCCCGCAAAGATCTCCGCCATGGCACAACCCATGGGGGGGCACCAACACAGACAGGATGACCACATCAGTGAATCAACCCACTCAGGTGACGCACCCCTTCCAGGGACGGCATGAGAGAGCCCCAGTAAGCCAGTGACTCAGCCCCTGTAATAGGGCTAGAGGCAGAGAATCCCAGTGGAAAGAGGGGAACCGGCCAGGCAGAGACAGCAAGGGTGGTTCGTTGCTCCAGTGTAACATGATGTTCTATGAGTGTCATTTGATGAAGATTATCAAAGGTTAGTGATTCATGTTATCTCTATTTGTGCTTTTGTGACTATCTTTGGCTGGGAAAAATGGCTGTGTTTTTGGGGGGATTTGGTGGTGATCTAACATAAATGTGTGTTGTGTTTTCGCTGTAAAACATTTTAAAAATCCGACACGATGGGTAGATTAACAAGATGTTTAAATTTAATTTGCTCTATTGGACTTGTTAATATGTGAAAGTTAAATATTTAAAAAATATATTTTTGAATTTCCCACACAGCCTTTTCAGCGGAATGTTGGGGGGGGGTTCCGGAACCTGTGCCCTATAGCGGAACCTGTGTCCTATACTGGTTTTAATGTAGTTGTTACCATGATTATGGATAATCCTGAATGAATCGTGAATAATGATGATTGAGAAAGTTACAGACACACAAATATGATACCCCCAAGACATGCTAACCTCTCACCATTACAATAACAGGGGAAGCTAGAATTTTTTGGGGGGATATTTGTGCGTCTAACTTTCTCACTCATCACTATTCATGATTCATTCAGGATTATCCGTATTCATGGTAGCATCTACATTAATGTATAAATGCTTAGAAACACGTTATATTATTATTTACTACAATAAAAGTTATTCCAATTTCTCAGAGTCACTAAATAATCTGAAACACAACCAAAACAAACCGCAAATGCATCCAATAAATGTGTATAGTCACAAGCTTGATGTAGTCATTCTGTGCTATGAATGTGGGACCGATTACTTCACTTTTCAATACTTTAATACACTTACAAATTAAGTTGTCCCAATGCTTTTTCTCCGCTAAAATTGGGGGACTATGTATAAAAAGTGCTGTAATTTCTAAACGGTTCACCCAATATGGATGAATACGCTCAAATAAAAGCTGTCAGTCTGCACTTTAACTTCATAGTCATTGTTTGATTTCAAATCCAAACTTTTGGAGTATGGAGCTGGATTTCCCCGTCCTACCCCTCGGAGACCACTGCCCTGCAGCTCCCCCAAACCAACACACCCCACTCAGCTTTAGGTACTTATTGAAACATTCATTATTGCCAAATATGTATTTTCCTGACGTGGGCATGTTTTCAATACAGACCCCTGCGAACAGAACCCTTTGGTCGAACTGGATTCCATATAAGGCATCCAGACCTTATGAAGGTGCACAGTATACCCTTAATCTAGTAATACATTAAATCTAGTGATACATAACGTAACATTTCTGCTATCCATTGTGACAGGTTACACAGTTTATTCTGATAACAGCCTCCAGTGTCAACATTTCTAAGCAAACAAAAACAGGGAGAAGGGAGTCTGTAGACATGCTGAGACAAAATAACATACTCTTTGCTAGAATTCTGTCAGCCTTCACAAGAGCATACCATATGAAACATATGTATGTCCCCTTTTGTGTTTTACACCTTACACCTCCAGCAGCGGTATTACATTTCCGAGTGCATGATATTCCATTTCACTGGCATATAGTATGTTCTATTTAAACTGCAGCCATTTATGTCTGAGATTATATGAACATGACTAGGCATTCAAACATATCTGAATCCATCATCATCAATAGTGTCTCCCAGATCTTCCTCACATTTTGTTTGACATGTTTCGTGCAGTGGTGGGCCGTCAGGGCCAGCAAGGCCTTCTCTGCTGGCCTAAAAATCATCAGAATATAACAAAATGTAAAATATATTTTCCCACAAACTTAGAGTTGGCTATTGTACGCCTTCTGTCTGGCTCCAGTGTTACACAGGAGCCAGCTAGCAGGCTTAGTGCCTGCACGTCTTTTGATTGGATTACCAATATTGAGAGGCAGGTCCTATATGGGCAGGTCTCAGAACTAGGAAACTGAAATTGATCAACGAATTACTACTAAGCTGTTTTTTCAACCCACAATGGCGGAAGGAGAAGATATCGATTTGGTCGAGGATATAATTATAACGCCATTCTCAAGACAAACTTTTCAAGAAAAGTTAGACATTGTCAGGAGAGGTAGACGCTGACGCTACAAAGCCGACGCTACAAAAACAGGCTCCGAGAAGCACTGCAAACTGTACTCCTGGGAATGCCTATTATTTGCAAGTGATCGATTTGGTGTTTGGAGCCACACTGGCTTTGCAAACCTGAGTTGTCTAACCAAGGCAGCAACGAGACACCAAAGTACAGCTGGGCACTTACAAACAATGGTGCTTTTGAAAACTTTTGGGGACACCCGAGTGGATCTACAGCTCAACGAATAAGCGCGCAGGGCAACGAAGCTGCACAATGAAAAGGTATTGTACTCTTCCCCTGCAATTCTCTGAATAAAAATATCAATTTCAAGGTGACGCAACACCTGGTTATACTGCGTTTCTGTCTAAATGTATAGTGTCTAGAGCCATGGCATCATAATGATGGTAATAAGAGGTGGATTAATTCGGGTGGGACTATGTAGGACTTCACTGAAGGCCCAGGCCCCAGAACCACGGCACGCTACTGGTTTTGTGTCACCCGAAAAAGCCTCTATCAACCCTTGATACAGTTTGGAAATAAACTTTAGAGGTTTCTCAGACTGTCTTAAAATAGTTTTAATCTTTGGGGCATCTGGCTTGTCCAGTGTTTGCTGCAAGAAATAATAAAGTGTTCACCTCAGCACTGTCACAGAATGTAACATATAGGCTGAGAGTAAGGCAGATTAACAAAACAGGAGAAGCACACTGAACGTGACAAAAATCAATACTGGCTGATGACTGAGGCTACTGAGGGCTAAATGAAGGGAGTAATCAAGATGATGAGGTCCATGTGTGCATAACGGTGGGGAGCAGGTCTACGTAATGATGGTTGCCTGGACCGATGGTTAGTGCCGGCCACGTTGAGCGCTGGAGTGAAGGAGCGATAGTAGGCATGACAGTACCACTTACGCCGCATGGTTTCAGCCGCAGGACAACGCCAGCCAGGAGGACGGGCAAGGGGCGGGCCAGTCCAGACGGCGTAGATGGAAACAATGTTGGGGTCCAGGATTTTGGCCACCGGGACCCAACAGCGCTCCTCTGGGCTGTATCCCTCCCAGTCCACCAGTTACTGGAACCAACTGCATGATGTTGGGAGTCCAGGAGGGACCTGGACGAAGGGCAGCGCCAACACGAAGGGCAGCGTAGGATCTGGGTGTTTCAGCAATGGGGCAGAGGTGAAACGCTCCTTCAGCAAGCGGAAAGCCTTATTGGCTAGAGCACTCCACACCAACTTACTGGGAGCGCTCTTGAGGAGAGAGTAGAGAGGAGGGGCGATGGCGCTGAAGTTTTTAATGAAGCAGCAGTAGAAGTTGGCAAACCCGAAAAACCATTGTGGCCCTTGAATGTTGGTTGGGATTGGCCATGACCTGACGGCTTTGCCTTCCTTACATCCATCATCACTTCCTGGGGGGCTGATCCGGTATCCAAAGGAGACAGCGACCTGATGGAACTGGCACTTCTCCGCTTTCAAATACAGGTGTTTCTCCAGAAGGCATCCTCAGGATTATTCGGATGTGGGCGAAGTGATCCTCCATGGTGGCCGAGTAGACCAGGATGCCATCGACATACACAACCACCTGTTGCCCGAGCATATCCCGGAACACCTCATTCCCTAACGCCTTGAACATTGACAGAGCATTGGCTAATCCATAAGGCATTGCCGAGTACTTGTAGTGCCCAAATATCATGCTGAAGGCCGTTTTCCATTCATCCTCTCCCGGATGTGGATCAGATCTTAGGTGCTCCGTTTAGTAAAAAAACGGCCACGTAGAGCTGTTCAACAGCAGCCGGCACCAACGGGAGATGGTCGCAGTACTTGGTGGTGATAGAAGTGAGTCCTCTGTAATTGATGTATAGACATAGTCCTTCTTGGCCTCAAAGAAGAAGCCTGCCAACGCTGGGGAGGTGAATGGGTGGATGAAACCTTGGATAGCTTGGATAGCCTCCTGGATGTACTCCTCCATGGCCTCGGTTTCAACCACCCCACACAGATGGTAGACACGGCAGTGCGGAGGCGCAGAGCCTGCAAGCAGGTCGATGACACAGTCCTAGGGTCAATGAGGAGGGAGACTGTTAGAAATGGGTCTTGTAGAAAACCACCCGGAGATCTTGGTAAACCTCCGGGATGTCGGGCAGGAGGGAAACCACAGGACTCTCAACTGATGTGGAACCACAGGGTAAAAGCAGGTCTGTCTGTTGCCAGTTCGTCTTGTTTGTTCAAGCCTACCAGCGTTTTGTCTCAGCTCCTGTTTTTCCCTAATCTCTTTTTTTCTCGTCGTCCTGGTTTTTGACCTTTGCCTGTCCTGAACCCGTACCCGCCCGCCTGACAACTGCCTGTCTCTGACACTGCCTGCCATTCTGTACCTTGGCCTCTGCTCTGGATTATCGACCCCTGACTGCCTTGACTTGTCGTTTGCCTTCCCCTGTGGTTACAATAAACAATGTTACTTCACACAGTCTGCACTTGGGTCTTATCTTGATTCCTGACAGACACGATAAATTCCAAGCTTGCTGGTGAATATATGTATTTCTTAACTTCTTGAAACTCCCCATCCCGGATCCGGGATTGTGACTAAAGCCTCAGGCTCATTAGCATAACGCAACGTTAACGATTTCTGAAAATCGCAAATAAAATTAAAATAATGCGTTTGCTCTCAAGCTTAGCCTTTTCTTAACAACACTGTCATCTCAGATTTTCAAAATATGCTTTTGAACCATAGAAATTGACTAATTTGTGTACAGGGCTCCGGGCAGCCGAGCGGAAATGGAGGAAAACTCGCCTCCCTGCGGACCTGGCATCCTTTCACTCCCTCCTCTCTACATTTTCCTCCTCTGTCTCTGCTGCTAAAGCCACTTTCTACCACTCTAAATTCCAAGCATCTGCCTCTAACCCTAGGAAGCTCTTTGCCACCTTCTCCTCCCTCCTGAATCCTCCTCCCCCTCCCCCCCCCTCCTCCCTCTCTGCAGATGACTTCGTCAACCATTTTGAAAAGAAGGTCGACGACATCCGATCCTCGTTTGCTAAGTCAAACGACACCGCTGGTTCTGCTCACACTGCCCTACCCTGTGCTCTGACCTCTTTCTCCCTCTCTCTCCAGATGAAATCTCGCTTCTTGTGACGGCCGGCCGCCCAACAACCTGCCCGCTTGACCCTATCCCCTCCTCTCTTCTCCAGACCATTTCCGGAGACCTTCTCCCTTACCTCACCTCGCTCATCAACTCATCCCTGACCGCTGGCTACGTCCCTTCCGTCTTCAAGAGAGCGAGAGTTGCACCCCTTCTGAAAAAACCTACACTCGATCCCTCCGATGTCAACAACTACAGACCAGTATCCCTTCTTTCTTTTCTCTCCAAAACTCTTGAACGTGCCGTCCTTGGCCAGCTCTCCCGCTATCTCTCTCAGAATGACCTTCTTGATCCAAATCAGTCAGGTTTCAAGACTAGTCATTCAACTGAGACTGCTCTTCTCTGTATCACGGAGGCGCTCCGCACTGCTAAAGCTAACTCTCTCTCCTCTGCTCTCATCCTTCTAGACCTATCGGCTGCCTTCGATACTGTGAACCATCAGATCCTCCTCTCCACCCTCTCCGAGTTGGGCATCTCCGGCGCGGCCCACGCTTGGATTGCGTCCTACCTGACAGGTCGCTCCTACCAGGTGGCGTGGCGAGAATCTGTCTCCTCGCCACGCGCTCTCACCACTGGTGTCCCCCAGGGCTCTGTTCTAGGCCCTCTCCTATTCTCGCTATACACCAAGTCACTTGGCTCTGTCATAACCTCACATGGTCTCTCCTATCATTGCTATGCAGACGACACACAATTAATCTTCTCCTTTCCCCTTCTGATGACCAGGTGGCGAATCGCATCTCTGCATGTCTGGCAGACATATCAGTGTGGATGACGGATCACCACCTCAAGCTGAACCTCGGCAAGACGGAGCTGCTCTTCCTCCCGGGGAAGGACTGCCCGTTCCATGATCTCGCCATCACGGTTGACAACTCCTTTGTGTCCTCCTCCCAGAGCGCTAAGAACCTTGGCGTGATCCTGGAAAACACCCTGTCGTTCTCAACTAACATCAAGGCGGTGGCCCGTTCCTGTAGGTTCATGCTCTACAACATCCGCAGAGTACGACCCTGCCTCACACAGGAAGCGGCGCAGATCCTAATCCAGGCACTTGTCATCTCCCGTCTGGATTACTGCAACTCGCTGTTGGCTGGGCTCCCTGCCTGTGCCATTAAACCCCTACAACTCATCCAGAACGCCGCAGCCCGTCTGGTGTTCAACCTTCCCAAGTTCTCTCACGTCACCCCGCTCCTCCGCTCTCTCCACTGGCTTCCAGTTGAAGCTCGCATCCGCTACAAGACAATGGTGCTTGCCCACGGAGCTGTGAGGGGAACGGCACCGCAGTACCTCCAGGCTCTGATCAGGCCCTACACCCAAACAAGGGCACTGCGTTCATCCACCTCTGGCCTGCTCGCCTCCCTACCACTGAGGAAGTACAGTTCCCGCTCAGCCCAGTCAAAACTGTTCGCTGCTCTGGCCCCCCAATGGTGGAACAAACTCCCTCACGACGCCAGGACAGCGGAGTCAATAACCACCTTCCGGAGACACCTGAAACCCCACCTCTTCAAGGAATACCTAGGATAGGATAAAGTAATCCTTCTCACCCCCCCCTTAAATGATTTAGATGCACTATTGTAAAGTGGCTGTTCCACTGGATGTCAGAAGGTGAATTCACCAATTTGTAAGTCGCTCTGGATAAGAGCGTCTGCTAAATGACTTAAATGTAATGTAAATGTGTAAGAGTATGCAAAGCTAGCATAGCATTTTGTGTAGCATGTAGCACGCAACATTTTCACAAAAGCCAGATAACCAAATAAATAAAATCATTAACTTTGAAGAGCTTCGGATGTTTTCAATGAGGAGACTCTCAGTTACATAGCAAATGTGCAGTTTTTCAAAAAAATATTATTTGTGTAGGACAAATCACTCCGTTTTGTTCACGTTTGGCTATGAAAAAACCCTGTATACAGTTATAGCCTGAAGCTCATTAGCATAATGTAACGTTAACGATTTCTGAAAATCGCAAATAAAATGAAAATAATGCATCTGCTCTCAAGCTTAGCCTTTTCTTAACAACACTGTCATCTCAGATTTTCAAAATATGCTTTTGAACCATAGAAATGGACTAATTTGTGTAAGAGTATGCAAAGCTAGCAATGCATTTTGAATAACATGTAGCACGCAACATTTTCACAAAAACCAGATAACCAAATAAATAAAATCATTTACCTTTGAAGAGCTTCTGATGTTTTCAATGAGGAGGCTCTCAGTTACACACCAAATGCGCAGTGTTTCCTGAAAGCTTCTGTGTGTAGGAGAAATCGTTCCGTTTTCTACATTGCGCCTGGCTACTGAAACGAACCGAAAATGCAGTCACCTACACCGTAAAACTTTTTCCGGATTAACTACATAATATCGACCGAAACATGGCAAACGTTGTTTGGAATCAGTCCTCAAGGTGTTTTTTCACATATCTCTTCATTGACATGCAGTTCGTGGAAGCTTGCTTTACTCTGTGTATTGTTTGGAAAAATACTGGCAGGTGACTTTTGCGCACCAATTTCGGCGCAGGACACCGGGCGGACACGTGGTAAATGTGGTCTCTTATGGTCAATCTTCCAATGATCTGCCTACAAATACGTCACAATGCTGCAGACACCTTGGGGAAACGACAGAAAGGGCAGACTCATTCCTCTTGCGTTCACAGCCATATAAGGAGATCATGACAAACAGAGCCTCAAAAATCCTTGTCATTTCCTGGATGCCATGTCATCTTGGTTTTGCCTGAAGCTCACGTTAAAGGGCACGCACAGAGAAGATATTTGTATTTCTGGACAAGTCAGAGTGTTTTCTTTCGAACAGTAGCAATTATATGCATAGTCGAGCATCTTTTTGTGACAAAATATCTTGTTTAAAACGGGAACGTTTTTCATCCAAAAATGAAATTGCGCCCCTAGAGTTCAAAGAGGTTAAGAGTCTATTGACACACCAATGCGTCAATCTAAATAACATAATAAAAAATCCCCATCAAAATCCATCAGTTAAAGCTATCTGTTTTTTGCAATGGGCTGCATCTCAATCCACCACATCCGCCTATGTCGGCCTTCTGCGGTGGAAGGTGGCAGAGCTACAGCAGTGTTTTGTCAGACCATGAGACATTACAATTTGTTTTTTTATGAAAACTTACAAGACCAATCTATGAATATATGAGACTTTCACGAACACGTTGGTGTTCTCTGTTTTGCTCTACGACTCAGACTCGTCTGAAGGTAACCCGTACAAATGAATGGAAGTATGGAGACAGTTTTGTGCCAAGGAAAATAAGGGGTTAAACATTTGTCCAAACAAACCCCGAAACAAATCCTGAGCTTTCTTATCACCTAGATATAGGAGAGAAACTTCAAAGCCTTTTTCTTTATGATACATTTTTGACTGTCATTTTGCCATTTATGAATGTGTTATTCACTACGTTTCTATGGGCTGTAGTAGTAAATGCAAAATTCTATATTTTAACAAATCATTTAAAAAAAAAATTATGGGTAAAGGGGTCCTTAAATTATAAATCAAAGAGCTAAATAATCCATGGCGTGGCCATCTTAAAACAATTCCATATGTAAACTTAGTAGAAGCCCTCCCAACGGCTTATACTTTTGGAGGTTAAACTCCTCTTAAAAATGTATTTATTCATGACAGACTTTTTTACATGGAGCTACCAGGAGTGATTTAAGATGAGTCAGGGAGAAAGAGAGAGAGAGAAAGTGAGAGAGAGAGAAAGAAAGAAAGGAAGAGAGTGGACTATTTCTGTGTTCAATGTGTAGCTCAGAGGTGCCATATTCTGGAAATGAAATGAGATGTACATCTGGGATGTGTCCAAATCATGCCAGGTGCAGGACACAATATCTTGAATTGCAATCTAATATACCTACAAATTCACAACTCATAATCCTGGGGTTTTAACCTCTCTAGGGCATGTGGGACGCTAGCGTCCCATCTGGCCACCATACAGTGAGGTTGCAGAGCGCCAAATTCAATAACAGAAATGCTCATTATAAAAATTCAGAAAACAAAACATATTTTACATAGGTTTGAAGATGATCTTCTTGTTAAACCAACCACAGTGTCATACTTATAAGATGCTTTTCAGCGAAAGCATACCTAGCCCAGAACATACCTAGCCAGAACATAGCCCAGTTGACAAATTATTACAAGCAGTAGCCAGCCAAGCAGAAGCATTACAAAACTCAGAAATAGAGATAAAATTAATCCCTTACCTTTGATCTTCATATGGTGGCAATCAGAAGACATTCATTTACTCAATAAATGTTCCTTTTGTTCGATGAAGTCTCTTTATAACCAAAAACCTTCGTTTGGTTAGCGCGTTTTCTTCAGTAATCTACAGACTCAAACTCAGTCTAAACAATCAGACAAAAAATCCAAATTGTATCCGTAAAGTTCATAGAAACATGTCAAATGATGTTTATATTCAATCCTCGGGTTGTTTTTTAGCCTAAATGATCTATAATATTCCAGCCGGACAATAACGTCGTCAATATAAAAGGTAAACAAGAAATGCACATGCGCCTGAAAAACTCTGCGACACGTTAGGGTCCACTCGTTCAGACAGGTCTTACTCCCTCATTTATAAGAATACAAGCCTGAAATGATTTCTAAAGACTGTTGACATCTAGTGGAATGCATAGGAACTGCAAACGGAGTCGTAAGTCAATGGCTACTGTAATGGCATTGAATAGAAAACTACAAAACCAAAAATAACTACTTGCTGAATGGATTTTTCTCAGGTTTTCACCTGCTAAATCAGTTCTGTTAAACTCACAGACACGATTTTAATAGTTTTGGAAACTTTAGGGTGTTTTCCATCCAAATTATATTATATTATATTATCATATCTTCTGGGCCCGAGTAGCAGACCGTTTAATTTGGGCATGTTTTTCATCCAAAATTACGAATGCTTCCCCCTACCCTAGAGAGGATAAAAACATCTCCTGTGGTGGCCACATTAAATTATTATAGTATTTACACAATGTACATGCTGCTAGATAACAATATAGTGAGTGTGTCGGGTAGTAGAGGGGCTGTGTGTGTTCTTTCTATATTTTATATTTTTATTTCACCTTTCTTTAATCAGTTAGGCCAGTTGAGATCAAGTTCTCATTTACAACTGCGACCTGGTCAAGATAAAGCAAAGCAGTGCGACAAAAACAACAACACAGAGTTACACATGGGATAAACAAACGTACAGTCTGTAACGGGTTTCTTCCATATCCTCCTCTGACGAAGAGGTGGAACAAGGATCGGACCAAAATGCAGTGTGGTTCGTTAGATACATCTTTAATGATGAAGAACACGAACAATACAAAAGAACAAATGTCGAAAAGCGAAACAGCCCTGACTGGTGCAACAATCACAGAGACAGGAACAATCACCCACAAACACACAGTGAAACCCAGGCTACCTAAATATGGTTCCCAATCAGAGACAACGATAATCACCTGACTCTGATTGAGAACCGCCTCAGGCAGCCATATACCAATCTGTACACCCCACACAACCCCAAGACGAAACACACTACAAATAAACCCATGTCACACCCTGGCCTGACTCAATAAATGAAGATAACATACCTTAAGGGAACATTTCGACAATCACCGTATAGTTAGTGAGAAAGTCCCTATTGGAACTGTACGGTCCCTTACTAGACGTCCGAAAACATTTTAGAAATTCGGGGACGGCGTCGGGCCGAGCGGTATGGCCAGACCTACCGGGAAGTCATCAAATGAACTTTGTCGGACATTCGGTTTTCGTTTAATAAAATAAACAAATTTTAGCCCATTTTTGCGCAATGCCGGAATATCCCACAAGAGGGCATAAGCAATCATATTGCTATTGGACAAAACATCACGAATCACGACGTGCCATATCTCGGAAACCGAAAATATTTCGAAGCCGAAACTTGGTGAGCGTAGGTTTGGCATTATGGGAAGATGGCCCCGAACAAGATGGCGTCTAGGCCTCAACGGTTTTTGAGTTATGGCCATATTTCTGGGATTAAAGGTCCAAAATGAAAATAGAGAAAAGATTTTTTCACTTCACGTCAAAGTCAAGGAGCCTCCGGTGTCAATAAAAAAAAAAATCGGCCATTTATCTATCGTCATTTACGAGAAATCGTACGTTGACCAGATCGTGATGTTCAGATATAGGTGTTTTTTTTTTCAACGGTTACAGATCCAGTTGCAGGGTGTTCATACGAGTATTTTTAAAATGTGCTGCGGAGCTCTGCGACATTTCTGTGATTTTCTATGATTTTCTGAAATAACACACACTCACTAAACCCTCCGTAAATAACTCAGTTCTTAACGTAAAGACTTAAAACTCAGGATTCTGTAAAGGCATACCCCAATGAGGATATGAGTTTATTTATAGCTTCCTGTGCCAACCGGAAGTGCCATAATTGGTGTCTCAGGGGCTGTTTGGAAGGGTTAAAAAAATCAGATCTGTCCAAAACTTCATATGTGTGATTAGACAACCCCCATGAACTGTAAATCAGTCATTTTTCCCAACAGATGTCAAAGAAAAGCTCTCACACACACACACACAGCAAGGATGGAGTGACAAAGCGTGGTGTTTAAAGACACAGAGAGCAGGCAATGGCATAAACATAATCCCAAGGCAGGGCCGAGTCCAACGAGGTGCCCCGCTTGACCGTAGCTCACTCGGTCTGAGCGCAGCGACCATGAGAAAAATAGGCCCACAATGAAGCCTGCACCACAATGTCATTTGATTTTGGGTGACAGCGGCGGAACCGTTAGGTTTAGAAGGACAATTCAAACACAGGACTGTTCCTAAGGTCCTCCCGATCTGTGCAAGCCTAACCTTGACTGTGTGGCATTAACCTTTCACAGTTAAAAGAAGGTGTTTACATAAAAACAGTGTGCATTGACTTCTCTCCCCATAGGAATACATTGCCTGCTCCCCTAAATACAACCTGGGGTCTTTATGGGTTATGAATGCTGTATGAACCTGTCTTCTATGACATTCCATCAGACCACTATGAGGTCTACCTGTGTCGATTCTAAGCTTCCTGGAGCAACCGGAAGTGGTTAGATTGACCCAAAAGGTATTTGGATGTACATCACCTCGAAAGGTGCCGAGGCCTCTACATTATTCAACCCTGTGTAGATCAGTCAATTCTCAACTTAAAGACTTAAAACTCAGGATTCCCTAGGTTTCTATGTCAGTCAAGACATGTGTGTATTTATAGCTTCCTGTGCCAACCGGAAGTGCCATAATTGGTGTCTCAGGGGCTGTTTGGAAGGGTTAAAAAAATCAGATCTGTCCAAAACTTCATATGTGTGATTAGACAACCCCCATGAACTGTAAATCAGTCATTTTTCCCAACAGATGTCAAAGAAAAGCTCTCACACACACACACACAGCAAGGATGGAGTGACAAAGCGTGGTGTTTAAAGACACAGAGAGCAGGCAATGGCATAAACATAATCCCAAGGCAGGGCCGAGTCCAACGAGGTGCCCCGCTTGACCGTAGCTCACTCGGTCTGAGCGCAGCGACCATGAGAAAAATAGGCCCACAATGAAGCCTGCACCACAATGTCATTTGATTTTGGGTGACAGCGGCGGAACCGTTAGGTTTAGAAGGACAATTCAAACACAGGACTGTTCCTAAGGTCCTCCCGATCTGTGCAAGCCTAACCTTGACTGTGTGGCATTAACCTTTCACAGTTAAAAGAAGGTGTTTACATAAAAACAGTGTGCATTGACTTCTCTCCCCATAGGAATACATTGCCTGCTCCCCTAAATACAACCTGGGGTCTTTATGGGTTATGAATGCTGTATGAACCTGTCTTCTATGACATTCCATCAGACCACTATGAGGTCTACCTGTGTCGATTCTAAGCTTCCTGGAGCAACCGGAAGTGGTTAGATTGACCCAAAAGGTATTTGGATGTACATCACCTCGAAAGGTGCCGAGGCCTCTGCATTATTCAACCCTGTGTAGATCAGTCAATTCTCAACTTAAAGACTTAAAACTCAGGATTCCCTAGATTTCTATGTCAGTCAAGACATGTGTGTATTTATAGCTTCCTGTGCCAACCGGAAGTGCCATAATTGGTGACTCAGGGGCTGTTTGGAAGGGTTAAAAAAATCAGATCTGTCCAAAACTTCATATGTGTGATTAGACAACCCCCATGAACTGTAAATCAGTCATTTTTCCCAACAGATGTCAAAGAAAAGCTCTCACACACACACACAGCAAGGATGGAGTGACAAAGCGTGGTGTTTAAAGACACAGAGAGCAGGCAATGGCATAAACATAATCCCAAGGCCGTGCCGAGTCCAACGAGGTGCCCCTCTTGACCGTAGCTCGCTCGGTCTGAGCGCAGCGACCATGAGAAAAATAGGCCCACAATGATGCCTGCACCACAATGTCATTGGATTTTGGGTGACAGCGGCGGAACCGTTAGGTTTAGAAGGACAATTCAAACACAGGACTGTTCCTAAGGTCCTCCCGATCTGTGCAAGCCTAACCTTGACTGTGTGGCATTAACCTTTCACAGTTAAAAGAAGGTGTTTACAAAAAAACAGTGTGCATTGACTTCTCTCCCCATAGGAATACATTGCCTGCTCCCCTAAATACAACCTGGGGTCTTTATGGGTTATGAATGCTGTATGAACCTGTCTTCTATGACATTCCATCAGACCACTATGAGGTCTACCTGTGTCGATTCTAAGCTTCCTGGAGCAACCGGAAGTGGTTAAATTGACCAAAAAGGTATTTGGATGTACATCACCTCGAAAGGTGCCGAGGCCTCTGCATTATTCAACCCTGTGTAGATCAGTCAATTCTCAACTTAAAGACTTAAAACTCAGGATTCCCTAGGTTTCTATGTCAGTCAAGACATGTGTGTATTTATAGCTTCCTGTGCCAACCGGAAGTGCCATAATTGGTGACTCAGGGGCTGTTTGGAAGGGTTAAAAAAATCAGATCTGTCCAAAACTTCATATGTGTGATTAGACAACCCCCATGAACTGTAAATCAGTCATTTTTCCCAACAGATGTCAAAGAAAAGCTCTCACACACACACACAGCAAGGATGGAGTGACAAAGCGTGGTGTTTAAAGACACAGAGAGCAGGCAATGGCATAAACATAATCCCAAGGCCGTGCCGAGTCCAACGAGGTGCCCCTCTTGACCGTAGCTCGCTCGGTCTGAGCGCAGCGACCATGAGAAAAATAGGCCCACAATGATGCCTGCACCACAATGTCATTGGATTTTGGGTGACAGCGGCGGAACCGTTAGGTTTAGAAGGACAATTCAAACACAGGACTGTTCCTAAGGTCCTCCCGATCTGTGCAAGCCTAACCTTGACTGTGTGGCATTAACCTTTCACAGTTAAAAGAAGGTGTTTACAAAAAAACAGTGTGCATTGACTTCTCTCCCCATAGGAATACATTGCCTGCTCCCCTAAATACAACCTGGGGTCTTTATGGGTTATGAATGCTGTATGAACCTGTCTTCTATGACATTCCATCAGACCACTATGAGGTCTACCTGTGTCGATTCTAAGCTTCCTGGAGCAACCGGAAGTGGTTAGATTGACCCAAAAGGTATTTGGATGTACATCACCTCGAAAGGTGCCGAGGCCTCTGCATTATTCAACCCTGTGTAGATCAGTCAATTCTCAACTTAAAGACTTAAAACTCAGGATTCCCTAGGTTTCTATGTCAGTCAAGACATGTGTGTATTTATAGCTTCCTGTGCCAACCGGAAGTGCCATAATTGGTGACTCAGGGGCTGTTTGGAAGGGTTAAAAAAATCAGATCTGTCCAAAACTTCATATGTGTGATTAGACAACCCCCATGAACTGTAAATCAGTCATTTTTCCCAACAGATGTCAAAGAAAAGCTCTCACACACACACACAGCAAGGATGGAGTGACAAAGCGTGGTGTTTAAAGACACAGAGAGCAGGCAATGGCATAAACATAATCCCAAGGCCGTGCCGAGTCCAACGAGGTGCCCCTCTTGACCGTAGCTCGCTCGGTCTGAGCGCAGCGACCATGAGAAAAATAGGCCCACAATGATGCCTGCACCACAATGTCATTGGATTTTGGGTGACAGCGGCGGAACCGTTAGGTTTAGAAGGACAATTCAAACACAGGACTGTTCCTAAGGTCCTCCCGATCTGTGCAAGCCTAACCTTGACTGTGTGGCATTAACCTTTCACAGTTAAAAGAAGGTGTTTACAAAAAAACAGTGTGCATTGACTTCTCTCCCCATAGGAATACATTGCCTGCTCCCCTAAATACAACCTGGGGTCTTTATGGGTTATGAATGCTGTATGAACCTGTCTTCTATGACATTCCATCAGACCACTATGAGGTCTACCTGTGTCGATTCTAAGCTTCCTGGAGCAACCGGAAGTGGTTAGATTGACCCAAAAGGTATTTGGATGTACATCACCTCGAAAGGTGCCGAGGCCTCTGCATTATTCAACCCTGTGTAGATCAGTCAATTCTCAACTTAAAGACTTAAAACTCAGGATTCCCTAGGTTTCTATGTCAGTCAAGACATGTGTGTATTTATAGCTTCCTGTGCCAACCGGAAGTGCCATAATTGGTGACTCAGGGGCTGTTTGGAAGGGTTAAAAAAATCAGATCTGTCCAAAACTTCATATGTGTGATTAGACAACCCCCATGAACTGTAAATCAGTCATTTTTCCCAACAGATGTCAAAGAAAAGCTCTCACACACACACACAGCAAGGATGGAGTGACAAAGCGTGGTGTTTAAAGACACAGAGAGCAGGCAATGGCATAAACATAATCCCAAGGCCGTGCCGAGTCCAATGAGGTGCCCCTCTTGACCGTAGCTCGCTCGGTCTGAGCGCAGCGACCATGAGAAAAATAGGCCCACAATGATGCCTGCACCACAATGTCATTGGATTTTGGGTGACAGCGGCGGAACCGTTAGGTTTAGAAGGACAATTCAAACACAGGACTGTTCCTAAGGTCCTCCCGATCTGTGCAAGCCTAACCTTGACTGTGTGGCATTAACCTTTCACAGTTAAAAGAAGGTGTTTACAAAAAAACAGTGTGCATTGACTTCTCTCCCCATAGGAATACATTGCCTGCTCCCCTAAATACAACCTGGGGTCTTTATGGGTTATGAATGCTGTATGAACCTGTCTTCTATGACATTCCATCAGACCACTATGAGGTCTACCTGTGTCGATTCTAAGCTTCCTGGAGCAACCGGAAGTGGTTAGATTGACCCAAAAGGTATTTGGATGTACATCACCTCGAAAGGTGCCGAGGCCTCTGCATTATTCAACCCTGTGTAGATCAGTCAATTCTCAACTTAAAGACTTAAAACTCAGGATTCCCTAGGTTTCTATGTCAGTCAAGACATGTGTGTATTTATAGCTTCCTGTGCCAACCGGAAGTGCCATAATTGGTGTCTCAGGGGCTGTTTGGAAGGGTTAAAAAAATCAGATCTGTCCAAAACTTCATATGTGTGATTAGACAACCCCCATGAACTGTAAATCAGTCATTTTTCCCATAAAAATTCAAAGGAAAAATAAATCACACAGATACACAACTTGGATGGAGGGACGTATTGGGGTGTGTAGAGACTGACAGTGCCTCCAATAGTTAGCTTTGTTCGAGCTAAAAAAGAACCGTCAGACCTAGAGTTCCGAAACTTTAGAATCCTGTTCTAGACCTCAGGTAGATAGTGCGTGGTGAGTTACGGCGCTCTAGGAGGTTCTCGGACCGAGAAACAGCGTCGAACATTTGCAATGACTTCAATTCATTTTGACCATTACGAAAATGGCGACATTTAGAAATGTCCCAGAGACACAAGACTAGGTGCATTGTGACCGTCTCGGCCCATAGAGACAGAACCCAACATCTCGGTCCGATAGCTCATTCAAGGACCCCGTAGCAAGGCATTGAAAAAAGTGGATTTTCAGCACCAATTAGGCTTTTACTCGGACACCAAATGACCTATCGGGCCGAAACTCGGGATTCGGGGTCGCCTCACATAGGACTACACATAATGTCTGAACTGGCCCCGCAGCTAGAAAGTAACTATGTGTTTTATGGTTTTTTTAATGTTTTGTACCGAAGGCCTTGTGAATTTTGGGCCAGCTCTGAAGTATGTTATACTTGGCTCCTAAATGAGTTGGGAAAAGTGGGTTTGGTGTCAGTTTGTATCCGTTTGGTGTCAGAATGATATCAAATTGACTGATGGACGGTGACTTGCAGGTGACTCTTGTCCATTAGCAATATGTTTAAGCGGTGAGGTACCATCACCAAAAGCGACATTCTGAAATCAACCCAAACGAGCGATGGAGAGGTACCAGTATCACTGCCCAGACATCCCTATGTCATCGGGCCAGTCAATTTGGCATTCCTGCATGATTTTTATGGCATGACAAATTGGTAATGGTGACTGCCCAGTTAACCATATGGCAAATGCACAGTGACTTTGAAAGAGTGAGAAAAATCACCAAATGGACATTCTGGAATCAACCCTAACGAGTGATGGAGAGGTACCAGAATCACTGCCAAGCCATCCCGAGTTCATCGGGCCAGTCAATTTGGCATTCCTGCACAAATTTTCAGTGACTTTGCAAAAGTAAGGAACATTTGCAATATGTTTTAACAGTGAGGTACCATCACCAAAAGCGACATTCTGAAATCAACCCAAACGAGCCATGGAGAGGTACCAGTATCACTGCCCAGCCATCCCGAGGTCATCGGGCCAGTCAATTTGGCATTCCTGCATGATTTTTATAGCATGACAAATTGGTGATGGTGACTGCCCAGTTAACCATATGGCAAATGCACAGTGACTTTGAAAGAGTGAGAAAAATCACCAAATGGACATTCTGGAATCAACCCTAACGAGCGATGGAGAGGTACCAGAATCACTGCCAAGCCATCCCGACTTCATCGGGCCAGTCAATTTGGCATTCCTGCAAAAATTTTCAGTGACTTTGCAAAAGTAAGGAACATTTGCAATATGTTTTAACAGTGAGGTACCATCACCAAAAGCGACATTCTGAAATCAACCCAAACGAGCCATGGAGAGGTACCAGTATCACTGCCCAGCCATCCCGAGGTCATCGGGCCAGTCAATTTGGCATTCCTGCATGATTTTTATGGCATGACAAATTGGTGATGGTGACTGCCCAGTTAACCATATGGCAAATGCACAGTGACTTTGCAAAAGTGAGAAAACATAAACAAATGGACATGATGAAATCAACACCACGAGTGATTGAAAGGAACAACAATCACTGCCCGGCCATCCCGAGTTCATCAGGCCAGTCAATTTTGCATTTCTGAAGGATTTTTGAGCATGTCAAATTTCTTATGACATTTGGCCCCCACAAAACATATGCCTTATGCACAAGCAAAAAAAAACCAAAACATTATGATAATAAAATATGACTAAAGTATGTTGATACAGTTCTTATACTTGTGTAACTGACACAAAATTCGAATTTTTTTCGAAAAACGGTCCAGAAAGCACTTTTTTAGGGGTGTGTGAAGTTTTTTATGAAATTTAATAATTTTTGACTTTTGACTTCTGACTTCCTATGAAATCATATTGCAGATGGACAAAACACATGCAATATGCGCAAGTAAAAAAAAAAAAAAAAAATTATGATAATAAAATATGACTAAAGTATGTTGATACAGTTCTTATACGTGTGTAACTGACACAAAATGCAAAAAAATTTCGAAAAACGGTCCAGAAAGCACTTTTTTAGGGGTGTGTGAAGTTTTTTATGAAATTTTATAATTTTTGACTTTTGACTTCTGACTTCCTATGAAATCATATTGCAAATGGACAAAACATATGCAATATGCGCAAGTAAAAAAATTTAAAAAATTATGATAATAAAATTGGACAAAAGTATTTTCATACAGTTCTTATACATGTGTAATTGTCAAAAAAAGCGAAAGAATTTCGAAAAACGGTCCAGAAAGCACTTTTTTAAGGGGTGATACGTTTTTTTCAAAAAATTCGTTTTTTCAAAATTTGGCTTTTGGATGTTGACTTGGAGTCCAATACCAATATGAAAAACCATGGTGGAGTGCAATCGCCACCTGTTGGATTTTTGAAGTGTTACAACTGGCAATACCCATATGGCAATAGAAGTAAACTTTGCATGAATCAACGCCGCTTTGGGTGGTATTGGCCAATGTGTACATGGTTTGTCCTATGCCAATAACTTGCCATTCATTTTTGTCCACTACGGGGGTGAAATCCCTTACATAATAAATATAGACCAGGGCATGACAGAACCCCCCCCCCCCCCCTAAGGTGCGGACTCCCGGACGCACATCAAAACAATAGGGAGGGACCGGGTGGGCGTCTGTCCATGGTGGCGGCTCCGGCTCGGGACGTGGAACCCACTCTATGACTGTCTTAGTCCCCCTCCTCGCGTCCTAGGATTGTCCACCCTCACCGCCGACCATGGCCTAGTAGTCCTCACCCAGAACCCCACTGGACTGAGGGGCAGCTCGGGACAGAGGGGCAGCTCGGGACAGAGGGGCAGCTCGGGACAGAGGAAGCCCAGCACTGAGAGGAAGCCCAGCACTGAGAGGAAGCCCAGCCAGGTTGTTGAATTCGGCAGATCCTGGCTGGCTGGCAGTTCTGGCAGATCCTGGCTGACTGGCGGATCTGGAAGAGTCTGGTTGACTAGCAGATCTGGAAGAGTCTGGTTGACTAGCAGATCTGGAAGAGTCTGGTTGACCGGCAGATCTGGAAGAGTCTGGCTGACCGGCAGATCTGGGAGAGTCTGGCTGACCGGCAGATCTGGAAGAGTCTGGCTGACCGGCAGATCTGGAAGAGTCTGGCTGACTGGCAGATCTGGAAGAGTCTGGCTGACTGGCGGATCCTGGCAGACTGACGGCTCTGGCTGGTTCCCAATCAGAGATATGGTTCCCAATCAGAGAAAACGATAATCACCTGACTCTGATTGAGAACCGCCTCAGGCAGCCATATACCAATCTGTACACCCCACACAACCCCAAGACGAAACACACTACAAATAAACCCATGTCCACACCCTGGCCTGACTCAATAAATGAAGATAACATAATAAATATAGACCAGGGCGTGACAGTCATTAACACAATATGAAATATACCAGCTGGAGCGAGTGCTACGAGTGGGTGCTGCTATGGTGACCAGTGAGCTGAGATAAGGCAGAGCTTAACCTAGCAAAGACTTACAGATGACCTGGAGCCAGTGGGAATATGTAGGGAGAACCAGCCAACGAGAGCATACAGGTCGCAGTGGTGGGTAGTATATGGGGCTTTGATGACAAGACAGATGGCACTGTGATAGCCTTCAACACTCTTGGATGCAGTCCATTTTGTAAATGACATCGCCAAGGTCAAGAATCGATAGGATAGTCCGTTCTAAGAGAGTATGTTTGGCAGCATGAGTGAAGGAGGCTTTGTTGCAAAATTGGAAGCCGATTCTAGATTTAATTTGGGATTGGAGATGTTTAATGTGAGTCTGAAAGGAGAATTTAACCGTCTAACCAGACACTTAGATATTTATAGTTGTCCACATACTCTAAGTCAGAACCGTCCTGAGTAGTAATGCTAGTTGGGTGTGCGGGTTACGGGCAGTGATCGGTTGAAGAGCATGCATTTACTTTTACTATAATTTAAGAGCAGTTGGAGGCCACGGAAGAAGTGTTGTATGGCGTTGAAGCTTGTTTGGAGGTTTGTTAACACAGTGTCCAAAAAAAACAGTCCGTCAGATTTGACACACTGAACTCTCAGAGAAGTAGTTGGTGAACCAGGCGAGGCAGTCATTAGAGAAACCAAGGCTGTTGAGTCTGCCGATAAGAATACGGTGATTGACAGAGTCGAAAGCCCTGGCCAGGTCGATGAAGACGGTTGCACAATAATGTCTCTTATCGATGACAGTTATGATATCGCTTAGGACCCTGAGCGTAGCTAAGGTGCATTCGTGACCAGCTCGGAAACCAGATTGCATAGCGGAGAAGGTACGGTAGAGTGTCTCCCCCTTTGAAGAGGGGGATCACAGCGGCTGCTTTCAAATCTTTCGGAATCTCAGACGATATGAAAGAGAGGTTGAACAGACTAGTAATAGGGGTTGCAACAATGGCGGAGGATAATTTTAGGAAGAGAGGGTCCAGATTGTCTAGCCCGGCTGATTTGTAGGGATCCAGATTTTGCAGCTCTTTCAGAACATCCGGGGGAGGGGGGGTTGATGCAGTTGCTGCAGGGGGTTCTAATAAAAGGCACAGTCAAACACAGAGGTGGAAGAGAAGGGGGAGGGAGGCGATTGGTTTTCTTTCATTTTGTAAATATTATAAATTTTAAAAATTGTATTTTACCCCTTTTTGTCGCCAATTTCAATCTTGACTAATCACTGCAATTCTCCAATGGACTCGGGAGGCAAAGGTCGAGTCATTCGTCCTCTGAAACATGACCCGCCAAACCGTGCTTCTTTGGCAATTGGTTTTCTTAATGGCTGACCATTAAGCTACATTATAGTTGATATGAAATTGATTAGTTTGTTTTGGGAGCTGGTTTGCATATGGAAAGGAAATGTATCCGAATCAAGATTATCTCTGCCTCTTGCGTGACTCCTAATCATATGAAAGGAAACCATTCGAACATAATCTATTTGTGTCGTTTTTCATCAGAGTAGATGAGATGTGATTCGCCTCACACACAGAGATTCGCCTCAACACCAGACAGCCTTAGCTGTAAACACCAACCATCTAGGCTACTAAAACAAATCCTGACACTGTTTAATTTACCAGCTGCTGCTAGTATGACCCTTTCAGGGGGGTGGAGGGTCTGAATTGATCATATAATAATAGTACATTAGCAAACATTGGTGTCCAAATCAACTGACAGTTCAGTCTTATATTCAGCATGGTGTTGCAGACACCCTGCTGAAGCTCCCCCTTCCCTGGTGTTTAAAGTGCATGAAATGAGGACATGATATGATATCATACTCCTCCACAGAGGTATTGATCCAGAGGCCTAATGGCCTGAGTTTGTTCCTGATGGTCTTCAGAGACCAGAGGAGAGGACACATGTCTACTACACATAGGCTACTGCACTTCAGATGAAAATAGAGGTTTTGAGGAGAGGGAAAGACTCAAGACGAGTAGCTGCGTCTTCTGCAAAAGCTAATGGGGATCCAAATAAGCTTTTGCATACTATACATTTTTGTGTCTGTATTTGAATATTGAAGGTGCTATAGCATCTCATAAAAGCATATATATAACAAGAATTTCTAGAGGTGTAATAGGTAAGCCCTTGAAAACAGAATTGCACCTTTTGTATCACAATACATTATTCAGAGTTTCTAAGCAATTTAAATCGTGATCTATAAAGGGTTGTCAACGTGGAAGTAAACATAAGCCATTTTCTTCAGCATGGGGTTGAGAGCTTGTTTATGACCCTAGATGGTACGGAGAGAAGCCATGCTGTTATCAGTCATCTGGCTTTAATCACAGCGAGAGCTCTGACTAGGTAGTGTGTGTCAGTCCGTGTCTAAAGAGCTGTAGCATTGATTAGCCATTATCCGCACTGATAGGCCCGTCAAATGGACTCAGGCGACATGCACGTGTCGCTAACCGCTCAGTGGTGCTTAAACCCTCAGGAGCTATCTAACCTGTACTGACACTGCTGTCGCTGTCTCCATTACTTCTGGGCTATGGTTCAGTGATTAGTGGACAGGGGTCTCTTTATGAGTTGTGTCCATGGATTGACCGGGGAACCTGATACTTGGATTGGCAGTATCAACTGTGATGTATGATGGGTAATGTTTTGGTGGATGGCAAAATTATACAAACCTAAATCTGACTGCCCCAAATTAGAAGTGGGAAGACAAAAAAGGGAAGACATTTTTGATGAACTTTGGCATAATGTAGTAACCAAAGATTGCATAGCAAGCGGTTAAGTTCATCGGGTACAGTATATCCAGAAGGATGGGCAAGTGGGTAATCTCAATAGCATTCCTCCATTTTGGTATGCTGAGACAGTCTTCTCTCTCCTGCCTTGTCATTTAGGTCATTGATTTCCTTTAAGCACAGTTGTGCATGCTAAGTGGCTCCTGGTCGAAACCCTCAGGTCTTGCACAAACTGCCCTCGCAATCAGACACACATTAGCTGTAAAGGAAGGTTAATCAAAACCAATGATTAACAAGACTCCTTCTATTTAGGGGACACCCTTCAGCACAAAGGTTAACAACAACTGGGTCTGTCTCTCTTACCGTCAGAGAGTAGGAAAATCAGGGTCTGACCCAACAACTGGGTCTGTCTCTTACCATAAGTGAACAGGGAAATAGGTTTGAGAGTACAGATCTCCTTGACTAACACTAATGTTTCCCTCCCTTTCCATCCCCCGTTAATGACTTTAAGCTTATTTTTTATTACGACTGTGACCTGACCTTGATATTCATTGGTCTCTTTGTCAAATCTGGGTTTTCTTCACTCACCAATTTGCATTTTACCTTTACTTAACTAGGCAAGTCAGTTAAGAACAAATTCTTATTTACAATGATGGCCTACCCCAGCCAAACGCACAAACTACATTGAGGAAGAAGTTATTTAAACTTTAAAATAAATGCCATCACGTGATAAATAAAACTGTCAGAAGCAATCTAGAACACTTCCAAAAGTTACAGCTCTATGTTGTTTCAGATATGAATTAAACACTGCATCAAAAAGTAATATCTCTAAACGAATCAGCATAGATCAGAGCACATCCACAGCAAAATAAACATCTTGGAGATCACACTGTATGAGGAGAAACAAAGACCTTGTTTTATTTATTTACAAATCAAATGCAGGCCTCGCATGAAGAGATATAACAGTCAGGGAAGACATCACAACACGGATCCAATTTATCAACCAAGCATCACTGCAGCCACATATTAACTAGCTGTTGGTCCCACAGGATCTGAACGTGCTCCTAAACTTTTCATTCTCATTCTCATGTGTCTTTCCATTTACTCAGGTAAATTGATAGGTCAATCACTGTTAATTGATGAATAGATTAGTCGTGAGATGAGTCATTATCAAAGGAAGATTACACAGGGGTATTTTTTACGTATCCAAGCAGTAGGATACTGTACATACGCTGCCTGAGGGGAAGCCGAGGAAAACATACAGTAAGAATGAGCATATAGCTAGATTAAATGGATCTTTTCCATGTTGTTTCATACAGCATTGCACCAGAGTCCAATGCCAAAACATTGTTTCCTTTCTATAGGTTTGGTGATATGACTTTCTTGTGGCATTTTGATGAGAAAGAACATTTTCGGGTTGCCATAGTATTTCACTGCATGTTCTAGAACTGCCTGAAAACTCTAGCTGCTGTTTCACCTCTTTGCGTTGATTCTACCAACTGGAAAGATACCGCTTTCCTCTACTAGAATATCTTCATCCATACCACCAGAACCTCCTCACCCCCCTCTACCTCCCTTCACCCCCTCCCACCCTTCACCTCCTCTCCTGTCCCTCTTGACTCTGCTAGTCTACAGTAGCAGCAGGAGGAGCTTGTAAGTTTTTATTGATTTTGACCCTCAGTGCCCCGCTCATTGAGTCCCAGGCTACAAACTCTGTGCTTTAGAGTTCAGAAAGATTGCATTTTAGATAAACACTGTCAGCCACTGTAGCGAAGGTGCTAGGCCGTTAAAAAAAACAGGTTTGAGCAAACACCTGGAGACATTTCCGATTACTATCTTCACTGTGAATTACTGTGGAAATGGTGTGTTCCAGCTGAAAATGACCCCCCCGGTAGTGACAGGAAGGTCTGGAGGATGGCAAGAGGAGAAAGGTCTCTCTAGCAGATAAGAGCTGGTCAGAGACAGAGATCAAGGGGGAGTTGGAGGGCCTGGGGATAAAATTGAGAGATTGGTCTGTAATTTGTACACAAGCTGTAAATAGGAGATAAAAAATATATACCTCTAATTTGATACATAATATTTAAGTAAGTGGACTCATTTAAAACAGTTTTTAGATGTCCAATCATCTTGTTAATAGTGTTTAGTGGGAATATGGGTCACAAATCAATCTACATATAAATTAATTCATGACTAATTTAACATGTATTCATGGTCCCTAGGCCTTGGTAAATTTCCTAACTTACTGTAAGAGCAGCACTAACCTGCAAATCTCTCTCTCTCTAACTCTCTCTCTCTCTGCTCTTTGTCTGCTCTCTCCGCTCTTTCTCTCAATTCAATTCAAGATGCTTTATTGGCATGGGGAACATATGTTAACATAACCAAAGCAAGTGAAGTAGATAATATACAAAGTGAAATAAACAATATAAAATGACAGTAAACAGTCCCAAAAGAATAAAGACATTTCAAATGTGAAATTATGTATATGTACAGGGTTGTAACGATGTGCAAATGGTTAAAGTACAAAAGGGAAAATAAATAAACATAAATATGGGTTGTATTTACAATGGTGTTTGTCCTTCACTGGTTGCCCTTTTCTTGTGGCAACAGCTCACTAATCTTGCTGCTGTGATGTCACAATGTGGTATTTCACCCAGTAGATATTGGAGTTTATCAAAATCGGGTTTATTTTCTAATTCTTTGTGGATCTGTGAACTCTGAGGGAAATGTGTCTCTAATATGGTCATACAATTGGCAGGAGGTAAGGAAGTGCAGCTCAGTTTCCACCAAATTTAGTGGGCAGTATGCACATAGAATGTCTTCTCTTGAAAGCCAGGTCTGGCTATGGCAGCCTTTCTCAATAGCAAGGCTATGCTCACTGATTCTGTACATAGTCAAAGCTTTCCTTAAGTTTGGGACAGTCACAGTTGTCAGGTGTTCTGCCGCTGTGTACTCTCTGTTTAGGGGCAAATAGCATTCTAGTTTAATCAGTTATTTTGTTCATTCTTTCCAATGTGTCAAGTAATTATCTTTTTGTTTTCTCATGATTTGTTTGGGTGTAATTGTGTTACTGTCCTGGGGCTCTGTGGGGTATGTTGGGAAAAGAGCCCCAGGACCAGCTTGCTTAGGGGACTCTTCTCCAGGTTCATCTCTCTGTAGGTGATGGCTTTGTTATGGAAGGTTTGGGAATTGCTTCCTTTTAGGTGGTTGTAGAATTAGGCAGCTCTTTTCTGGATTTTGATAATTAACGGGTATCGGCCTAATTAGGATATTTTTGCAGATTTCTGCATGCAGAGTATCAATTTGGTGTTTGTCCCATTTTGTGAATTATTGGTTGGTGAGCAGACGCCTGTCCTCACAACCACAAAGGGGAATGGGTTCTATAACTGATTTTTAGCCAGATCCTACTTGGTATCTCAAATTTTATTTTCCTTTTGACATAGAAGGCCCTTCTTGAATTGTCTCTCAGATCGTTCACAGCTTTGTGGAAGTTACATGTGGCGCTGATGTTTAGGCCAAGGTATGTATAATTTTTTTGTGTGCTCTAGGGCAACGGTGTCTAGACGGAATTTGTATTTGTGGTCCTTGTGACTGGACCTTTTTTGGAACACCATTCTTTTGGGCTAACTGAGATTTACTGTCAGGGCCCAGGTCTGGCAGAATCT
Organism: Oncorhynchus masou masou; assembly: GCF_036934945.1. NCBI lineage: Eukaryota > Metazoa > Chordata > Actinopteri > Salmoniformes > Salmonidae > Oncorhynchus > Oncorhynchus masou. Next base: position 31,197,060 of record NC_088242.1, read on the forward strand.
GTGCAGAAGATCTAGGTGCTGCTCTCCTTGGTTGGTGACAGAAGCACCAGATCATCAGTAGAAATTTGACTTCAGATTCTAGTAGGGTGAGGCCGGGTGCTGCGGACTGTTCTTGTGCCCTCGCCAATTCGTTGATATATATGTTGAAGAGGGTGGGGCTTAAGTTGCATCCCTGTCTCACCCCACGGCCATGTGTGAAGATATGTGTGTGTGTTTGCCAATTTTAAATGCACACTTCTTGTTTGTGTACATGGATTTTATAATGTTTATCCCCCAACACCACTTTCCATCAATTTGTATTGCAGACCCTCATGCCAAATTGAGTCGAAGGCTTTTTTGAAATCAACAAAGCATGAGAAGACTTTGCCTTTGTTTTGGTTTGTTTGTTTGTCAATTATGGTATGCAGGGTGGATACGTGGTCTGTTGAATGATAATTTGGTAAAAAGCCAATTTGACATTTGCTCTGTACATTGTTTTCACTGAGAAAATGTATGAGTCTGCTGTTCATGATAATGCAGAGGATTTTTCCTGCATATCCCACAGTAGTTATTGGGGTCAAATTTGTCTCCACTTTTGTGGATTGGGGTGATCAGTCCTTGGTTCCAAATATTGGGGAATATGCCAGCACTAAGGATGATGTTAAAGAGTTCAAGTATCGCCAATTGGAATTTTTTGTCTGTATATTTTATAATTTCATTGAGGATACCATCAACACCACAGGCCTTTTTGGGTTGGACGGTTTTTATTTTGTCCTGTACTTCATTCGAGGTAATTGGATAAACCAGTGGGTTCTGGTAGTCTTTAATAGTTTATTCTAAGATTTGTATTTGATCACGTATATGTCTCTCTCTCTCTCTTTCTCTCTCTTGCTCGGCCCTCTCTGTATCTTGGCTCTCGCTATCATCTCTACTGAAGATCACATCCCAAAATTCACTGGGGTGATCACTAGAGCATGAAATTTCACTTTAGTTATCCTATCTGCTCTCTTTCTCCTTCTCTTTCTTGTCGCCCCATAATACTGTAGTGCCATGTCTTGCGCCCAAAGCAGCCACCGATACAACCCTACTGCACCATGGGAGAAACAATCTCTCTGCCTCTGCCAAAACTCGTTATGCTAATTTGGCTTCTGAGTGCTTAAAGCAGGGAATAGTCTACAACTGTAGCAGTGAGAGCAGGAGAGCAGGGGAGACTAGGGTTGCATACCACAACCAAATGCCAGACTTCTCCTTGACCTGTATTATGTCAGTATTCTGGGTTTCCTCCCAGATCCCATCTGGGGTGGATGTTCCCAGATTAAGTTTGGGGAGAGGAGTGGGTTTGAGGGGCTAGTGTGGGGTAGGGGATGGGAGTATGGAGAGAGGGGGACATTTGGGGTGAAGGGGTGCACTGAGAAGAGAAAGTATGTGCGAAAGCACATTTGACAGCCTTGAGGGGGGGGGGTGCGAGGCGATGGATGGATCACAAGAGGGGAGAGAGAGGTGGTTTGCGAGACGGAAAGAGATAGTAGAGGATACTAAAGAATGATGGCAGAGGGGAGAGGATTAGTTGGGGCTGCACTGAGACAGGACAGAGGAGAGAGGACTGGGAGATCAAGAGTTTGGTGAAAAAGGACGAGAGTGAGCAACCGACACCGTGGTGGAGTGTGGTCTCTATCTTATTTCCATTGCTGGTGACAGACAGTGGGTGAGATGGGATAATTCCCATCTCATCCATTAATGTATGATTAAAAGACAAGCAGCAGATATGAATCAATGCATCAGCAGCCTCCACTAAATCAGGACAGGAGTGGAGTGTTATCTTTCTGCTGACAGACCCCTGATAGCCTGTGGGGAATCACTGTGAATGTCAAAGGGAGCGCCACTAGTCTCTCTTCTTACTCTGTCTTCTCTCTCCATCTCTTTCTTTCTCTCTACCTATCAATCTCAGAATAGCAAGTACCTCAGTTTATTGGGGGGTCTACTTGTCTACTTTCTTCATTCAGGCATCCTAGGACAGCTCCATATTAATTGAAAGTCATCTTTTGCCGTGCTAGAGTGGGCATCCAGCCAGGACCGATTGTGCCGGCTCAGCGGTCCTGGTCTCCAGTGCGTCTCCTCGCTCCATGTAGGATTTTACTTCAGTCATCTATTCAAGCCACATCCATACCTGACGTAATTTGACTTCTTATCATTCAATCATTTAATTGGGTCCACTCTACACTCACTCATTACTAAGCACACACCTACTTCACCAATCCCATCAACGATGGGGCTAAATGGTCATCTAGTCCTCCGTCCCTCTGCAACCATCCATATCCCTTCGCCTCCGATCCTTGAGCAATTGTAAGGGTGTTTGTCTGCTGTCTTGGCCTTATTGAAAGGTAATGGGGGCTAAGGGAAGCCTAGTGGTTAGAGCGTTGGACTAGTAACCGGAATGTTGCAAGTTCAAACCCCTGAGCTGACAAGGTACAAATCTGTCATTCTGCCCCTGAACAGGCAGTTAACCCACTGTTCCTAGGCCGTCATTGAAAATAGGAATTTGTTCTTAACGGACTTTCCTGGTTAAATAAAGGTAAAAATAAATAAAAAAAACACCCACCATTCATCAAAATCTTTTTTGAAAAAAAATTATATTTGTCACATGCGCCGGTGTTGACTGTACCGTGAAATTCTTACTTACGAGCCTTTTCCCCAAAAATGCAGTTTTAAAAAGGATGAATAATTGGCCAAATATAACACAATAAAATAACAATAAAGAGGCTATCTACCAGGAGTACCGTTACAGAATCAATGTGCAGGGGTACGATGGCGCCGACAGACATGGCAGCTCTGCTTGTAGCTTGTAAGCAAATTCGCAGTATTTCATTTTTGTGTATGTTATTTCTTACATTATTAGCCCAGAAGGTTTTTGTGTTATTAACAGCTGGTAACAACTTTTGACTAACAGAGCTGTCACGACCTGACCTTAGAGATCCTTATTATTCTCTGTTTGGTTAGGTCAGGGTGTGACTCGGGTGGGAAAATCTATGTTTTCTATTTATTTGTGTTTTTGGCTGAGTATGGTTCCCAATCAGAGGCAGCTTTCTATCGTTGTCTCTGATTGGGGATCATATATAAGTTGTCATTTTCCTTTTGGGTTTTGTGGGATCTTGTTTTCTGTATAGTTTATTTTGCCTTACAGAACTGTGCACATTCGTTTTCACCTTTTGTCATTTTGTTTGAGTGTTTTTTAGAACATTAAATCGTGGACACTTTCCAATCTGCACTTTGGTCTCATTCCGACTACACCCACCTGTTACAGAAGATCCCACCAAAAACGGACCAAGCAGCGTGGCCAGGATGAGTGGACATGTGAGGAGCTCATGAATGGAGAAGGATCATGGACGTGGGTAGGAGAGTATCGCCGTTCAAGGGAGCAGATGGAGGCAGCGAAAGCAGTGAGTGCTATGGGGTGATAGTAATTTAATTGAGTTACCTTTGCTTTCTTGCTGACAGGAACAATGGTGGACATTTTGAAGCATATGGGGACAGCAGACTGGAATAGGGAGAAATTGAATATGTTCGTATACACTTCAGTCAGCTGGTCCGTCTGGACCGGCAGCTTTGCAAGGGTTAAATCGCTTAAATGTCCCATGGCCACGGAGAACGAGAGCCCACAGTCCTGCATTGGTGGCACTGTTTTATCCTCAAAGCCAGCGAAGAAGATGTTTAGCTCCCTTTGTAATCCGTGATTGTCTGTAAACCCTGCCACATACGTCTTGTGTCTGAGCCGTTGAAATGCGACTCCTCAATTGTCTCTGTACGTTTTGCCTGTACTGACGTTTTGCCTGTTTGATTGCCTTACGGCGGGAATAACCACACTGTTTTGTATTCGACCATATACTCAGTCACCTTGCCACGGTTAAATGCGGTGGTTTGTGCTTTCATTTTTCTGAGAATGCTGCCATATAGCCACAGTTTCTGGTTTGGGTAGGTTTTAATTGTCACAGTTAAGTATGCTCTCTCCAATTCTCTCTTTCTCTCGGAGGAGGACCTGAGCCCTAGGACCATGCGTCAGGACTACCTGGCATGATGACTCCTTGCTGTCCCCAGTCCGCCTGGCCTTGCTACTGTTCAACTGTTCTGCCTGCTGCTAAGGAACCCTAAACTGTTCAGTTTTACTCTTGAGGTGCTGTCCTGTTACACCCTCTACAACCACTGTGATCTCCACCCGGCACAGCCAGAAGAGGACTGGCCACCCCTCATAGCCTGGTTCCTCTCTAGGTTTCTTCCTAGGTTTTTGCCTTTCTAGGGAGTTTTTCCTAGCCACCGTCCTTCTACACCTGCATTGCTTGCTGCTTGGGGTTTTAGGCTGGGGCTATATAAATAGATTTGATTTGATAGAGGACTGAGGGTCTTCCAAATATTGAAAGTGTGTAAAGTGGGATAACTTGCACAATTGGTGGCTGACTAAATAATTTTTTGCCCCACTGTACATAGAGATGGAATCACTGGCCACTTTAATAATGGAACACTAGTCACTTTAATCGTTTACATACTGCTTTACTCATGTCATATGTATATACTGTATTCTATTGTACTGTCTTTTAGTCCATGCCACTCCGACATTGTTCGTCCTTATATTTCTAAATTATATTCTTTTACTTTTGGATTTGTGTGTATCGTTGTAAATTGTTAGAAACTACTGCACTGTTGGAGCTAGCAACACACGAATTTCGCTACACCTGCAATAACATCTGCTAAATATGTGTATTTGAAATGAGGTAATAGCAGCCGTTCTTCATCACTCAATAGCTAAGGTGTCTATACTCACTTCTCTCTGACCCTCTCCTCTACCACACACGCGCACGCGCACAGTCTTTTTTCTCGCTGTCTCATGGGGCATAGCAGTGGGAGGGTGGTATTGATTGCGGAGTGGTCAATCAATACACCTCTATTATACATCACTCCCTCTTTCTCCCTTCTCTCTCTTTCATCCTCCCATCCCCCACCCCTCTCTGGACCTCTCATCCCTCACTTCAGCCAAGCTGTGAGGTAGTGTGAGAGGCCCCCTGTGTGTTCTCAAAGAGCTGCCCATCCATCAGTCCTGTGACACCTGAGACATCCAACCCGGCACCAGGCACAGACAGACAGACAGACAGCATCACCGGTCACAAATACAGCCATCGTCTGTCCATCCATCCACACAGTAACATTTATGAGCAACGAATCTCAGTTACCCAGGAGAAATGCATCCCGTGAAAGTTTGTAATTTCCTGTTTTACTTTTGGGGAAAGCCGTTACCAATTATGATTACCTTTGTGCAAAGGAACAAAGCAAAGTGTCCTCCGTCACAAACGGAAACTGGACAAACGGACAAACCCTCCCCTTCCGCTAATTTCACCCATGTTTGTCATGGGCAAAAAGCAAATGTTTGTTTTCATAAAATGTTTTGATACAGCCAATTTTGAGTTTGTGGCTGTGAAATCTAGTGGAAACCGTTAATCATCCGGCCTAAAAATCCCTGTGCCAATTTTGCATGAAAATGATTTGTCTCTCGTTCAATAACATCAAACACTTAATTGAAGAATCCCAACTTCGGCTACCGACTTCAGCTTACTAAAAGAAATAACACCAGAAAAAAATCTTCCCAAAGATCAAAGCAGCCGGTAGCCTAGTGGTGAAGGGCGTTTGCCCAGTAACCAAATGATCACTGGTTTGAATCACTGAGCCAGCAAGGTGGAAAACATCTACTGTTCTGTCCTTGAGCAATGCAGTTAACCCCCAACAACTGCTGATAATGTTGATAAAGGCATCTCCCTGCACCTGTCTGATTCTGAGTGGTTAGGTTACATGCAACTGACTAGATATCCCGTTTTCCAAAATGAACAAAGATGTTATCATAATACGTGCACAAACTATTTTGGATGGGAAGAATGCAGACGCCTTTACACACCAACACCGCAGTATACACTTTTCTGCACAGAATCTATGCACACACACTGGACTCTAACACACACATACAGTGCATTCATAAAGTATCCAGTTGCAGCCTTGTTCTAAAATGTAAAAAATCATCATCAATCTACACACAATACCACATACATTTTTGCAAATGTATTAAATATAGAAAACGGAAATACCTTATTTACATAAGTATTCAGAATCTTTACTATGTACTTTGTTGACGCACCATTGGCAGCAATTACAGCCTCGAGTCTTCTTGGGTATGACAATACAAGCTTGGCACACCTGTATTTGGGGAGTTTCTCTGCAGATCCTCTCAAGCTCTGTCAGTTTGGATGGGAGCTTTGCGGCACAGCTATTTTCAGCTAAGTCTGGGCCACGCAAGGACATTCAGAGACTTGTCCCGAAGCCACTCATTGGCTGTGTTCTTAGGGTTGTTGTCCTGTTGGAAGGTGAACCTTCACCCTAATTTGAGGTCCTGAGCACTCTGGAGCATGTTTTCATCAAGGATCTCTCTATACTTTGCTCCGTTCATCTTTCCCTTAATCCTGACTAGTCTCCCAGTCCCTGCCGCTTAAAAACAGCCACATGGTATGAAGCTGCCAAATCCATGCTTCGCCGTAGGGAGAGTGCCAGGTTTCCTCCAAACATGACGCTTGGCATTCAGGCCAAAGAGTTCTTGGTTTCATCAGATCAGAGAATCTTGTTTCTCATGGTCTGAGAGTCCTTTAGGTGCCTTTTAGCAAACTCCAAGCGGACTGTCATGTGCCTTTTACTGAGGAGTAGTTTCTGTCTGTCCATTCTACCTTAAAGGCCTGATTGGTGGAGAGCTACACAGATGGTTGTCCTTCTGGAAGGTTCCCTCATCCCCACAGAGGAACTCTGGAGCTCTGTCATAGTGACCATCGGGTTCTTGGTGACCCCCCTGACCAAGGCCCTTCACCCCCGATTGCTCAGTTTGGCTGGGCGGACAGCTCTAGGAAGAGTCTTAGTAGTTCCAAACTTCTTCCATTTAAGAATGACGGAGGCTACTGTGTTCTGGGGGCCTTCAATGCTGCAGACATTTTTTGGTACCCTTCCCCAGATCTATACCATGACACAATCCTCGGAGCTCTACGGACAATTCCTTCGACCTTTGCTTGTTTTTTTCTCTGACATGCACTGTCAACTGTGGGACCTTATATAGACAGGTGTGCCACTTTCCAAATCATGTCCAATCAATTGAATTTACCACTGGTGGACTCCAATCAAGTTGTAGAAACATCTCAAGGATGATCAATGGAAACAGGATGCACCTGAGCTCAATTTCGAGTCTCATAGGGTCTGAATACTTATGTAAATAAGGTATTTATCTTTTTTATATATTATACATTTGCAAAAATGTCTTAACCTGTTTTGGCTTAGTCATTATTGTGTGTAGATTGATGAGTGGAAAAATATAATTTTATCAATTTTAGTATAACACTGTAACGTAACAAAATGTGGAAAAGAGGAAGGGGTCTGAATACTTTCCGAATGCACTGTATATACACTGATGGCCCAACACACACACACACTGAATACACCCACACAGACATAAGATGCGTACACGTGCATACTGATGCCACACACACACACTCAAACACACGCACACACACGGTATAGTATTCTATCCTTGTGGGGACTTAAAATGTATTTCCTTTCAAAACCCTAAACCTAGCCCTAACACTAACCCTTACCATAACCCTAAACCTAACCATAGCTCCTAACCCTGAACCTAAACACTATCCCCTTACCCTAATTGTAACCCTATCCCTAACCTAACCCCTAAGCTTAAATAGCATTTGTCCTCATGGGGACCTGGGAAATATTCCTTGTTTTACTACCCTTGTGGGGACTTTTGGGGATTTTTAGGTCCCCACAAGGATAGAAGAACCAACCACCCCCCCCCCCCCACCACACACACACACACATGCACTTTCACACTCACCACATACAGTATACTGCTGCTACTGTCTTATCTATCCTGTTGCCTAGTCACTTTACCCCTACCTATATGTCCATAGCTACCTTGATTACCTCATACCCCTGCACATCAACTCAGTAATCTGTTTAAATGTTGGAATTCAAACTATTGTGTTTACAGTACAAAACATGACATTCTCTGGTAAACATTGTTCATTCACTGGAATGATCAGCAACCCGTGTCCTGTTTGTTTGAGGATCATGCTGAGTTGAATGGCTTCCATAGGGCAGAGGGGGCATGTTGGCAGAGAAGCTGGAGAAGATTCAAACTGCTCAGACGGAGATCATTAGCTGAGAGAGAGAGAGAGACAGAGAGGTAGACATAGGAGAGACAGAGAGATAGACATAGGAGAGACAGAGAGATAGACATAGGAGAGACAGAGAGGTAGACATAGGAGAGACAGTGAGAGAGGTAGGAGAGACAGTGAGAGAGGTAGAAGAGACAGTGAGAGAGGTAGAAGAGACAGTGAGAGAGGTAGGAGAGTGAGAGAGGTAGGAGAGTGAGAGAGGTAGGAGAGTGAGAGAGGTAGGAGAGAGAGAGAGAGCGCAGGCTAGTGCTGCTCTAAGAGTGTTATGACGGTTTTCTAAACCTTACGGTCAGTTAGGGAACTTATCAAAGCCTAGGAACCAATTTATATTTAAATAGAAGCGTGACCCTGTAACGGTTCTCGTCTGGTGAAGGAGAAGCGGACTAAAATGCAGCGTGGTATTTTTGAGACATGTTTAATGACGGAGAAAGAAAGAACAAAATAATACAACAAACGGAACGTGAAAACCTATACATCTGGTGACAACAAACACAGAGACAGGAACAATCACCCACGAAATACTCAAAGAATATGGCTGCCTAAGTATGGTTCCCAATCAGAGACAACGATAAACACCTGCCTCTGATTGAGAACCACTCCAGACAGCCATAGACTTTGCTAGATAACCCCACTAAGCCACACACCCAACACCCAATAAAACCCCAAGACAAAACACACCACAATAAACCCATGTCACACCCTGGCCTGACCAAATAAATGAAGACAAACACAATATAATACGACCAGGGAGTGACAGAACCCCCCCCCTAAGGTGCGGACTCTCGGACGCACATCAAAACAATAGGGGAGGGTCCGGGTGGGCGTCTGTCCATGGTGGCGGCTCCGGCGCGGGATGTGGACCCCACTCTATTAATGTCTTAATCCCTCCTCCTCGCTTCCTACGATAGTCCACCGTCGCCGCCGACCATGGCCTAGTAGTCCTCACCCAGAACCCCACTGAACTGAGGGGCAGCTCGGGACTGAGGGGAAGCTCGGGACTGAGGGAAAGCTCGGGACTGAGGGGAAGCTCGGCACTGAGAGGAAGCCCGGCACTGAGAGGAAGCCCGGCACTGAGAGGAAGCCCAGCACTGAGAGGAAGCCCAGCACTGAGAGGAAGCTCAGGCAGGTAGTTGGATCCGGCAGATCCTGGCTGGCTGGCGGTTCTGGCAGATCCTGGCTGACTGGCGGATCTGGAAGAGTCTAGTTGACTGGCGGATCTGGAAGAGTCTGGTTGACTGACAGATCTGGAAGAGTCTGGCTGACTGGCAGATCTGGAAGAGTCTGGCTGACTGGCAGATCTGGAAGAGTCTGGCTGACTGGCGGATCTGGAAGAGTCTGGCTGACTGGCAGATCTGGAAGAGTCTGGCTGACTGGCGGATCCTGGCAGACTGACGGATCTGGCTGCTCCATGCTGACTGGCGGCTCTGGCTGCTCCATGTAGACTGACAGCTCTGGCGGCTCCTTGCAGACTGGCAGCTCCTTGCCGACTGGCAGCTCCTTGCAGACTGGCAGCTCCTTGCAGACTGGCAGCTCCTTGCAGACTGACAGTTCTGGCTGCTCCATGCAGACTGACAGCTCTGGCTGCTCCATGCAGACTGGCAGCTCTGGCTGCTCCATGCAGACTGGCAGCTCTGGCTTCTCCATGCAGACTGGCAGCTCTGGCTGCTCCATGCAGACTGGCAGCTCTGGCTGCTCCATGCAGACTGACATTTCTGGCTGCTCCATGCAGACTGACAGCTCTGGCTGCTCCATGCACACTGGCAGCTCTGGCTGCTCCATGCACACTGGCAGCTCTGGCTGCTCCATGCAGGCTGGCAGCTCTGGCTGCGCTAAACAGGCAGGAGACTCCGGCAGTGCAGGAGAGGAGGATGGCTCTGGCTGCACTGAACGGGAGCCTCTGGCAGCGCTGTAGAGGAGGAAGGCTCTGGCTGTGCTGAACAGGCGGGAGACTCCGGCAGCGCAGGAGAGGAGAAAGGCTCCGGCAGCGCTGAACAGGCGGGAGACTCCGGCAGCGCAGGAGAGGAGGAAGGCTCCGGTAGCGCTGGAGAGGTGAGGCGCACTGTAGGCCTGATGCGTGGTGCTGGCACTGGTGGTACTGGGCCGAGGACACGCACAGGAAGCCTGGTGCGGGGAGCTGCCACCGGAGGGCTGGTGTGTTTGAGGTGGCACAGGATGGGCTAGACCGTGAAGATGTACTGGAGATCTTGAGAGCAGTGCTGGCACAGGACGTGCAAGGCTAGGGAGGTACACAGGAGGCCTGGTGCGTGAGGCTGGCACCATCTTCACCAACCGACTAACACGCACCTCAGGACGAGTATGGAGCGCTGACCCAGGTGCCATCAATTCCCCGACACGCTCCGTCGGGCAAATTCCATGCTTGAAACATCAACACAGCAACTCCCTCATTTCTCTCTCCTCCAATTTCCCCATTAACTCCTTCACAGTCTCTGCTTCGCTCACCTCCAACACTGGCTCTGGTTCTGGTCTCTTCCTTGGCCCCTCACGATAAACACGGAGAGTTGGCTCAGGTCTGACTCCTGACTCTGCCACACTCTCCCTGAGACCCCCCCCCAAGACATTTTTGGGGCTGACTCTCGGGCTTCCATCCACGTCGCCGTGCTGCCTCCTCATACCGGCGCCTATCCGCTTTCACCGCTTCCAGTTCTTCTTTGGGGCGGCGATATTCTCCAGGCTGAGCCCAGGGTCCTTCTCCGTCCAATTCGTCCTCCAATGTCCATTCCTATCTTTGTTGCTCCTGCTGTTGCTGTTGCCTGTTACCACGCCGCTTGGTCCCGTTGTGGTGGGTGATTCTGTAATGGTTCTCGTCTGGTGAAGGAGAAGCGGACCAAAATGCAGCGTGGTATTTTTGAGACATGTTTAATGACGGAGAAAGAAAGAACAATACAAAACAACAAACGGAACGTGAAAACCTATACAGCCTATCTGGTGACAACAAACACAGACAGGAACAATCACCCACAAAATACTCAAAGAATATGGCTGCCTAAATATGGTTCCCAATCAGAGACAACGATAAACACCTGCCTCTGATTGAGAACCACTCCAGACAGCCATAGACTTTGCTAGATAACCCCACTAAGCCACACACCCAACACCCAACAAAACCCCAAGACAAAACACACCACAATAAACCCATGTCACACCCTGGCCTGACCAAATAAATGAAAACAAACACAATATAATATGACCAGGGCGTGACAGACCCATATTCCAACTACACACTATTAACATATTAAGAAGATATTTGGACATCTACAAACTGTTATAAAAAGAGAGGAAGCTAAATTAAAACTTCTAATTTGATAAATCATATTAAAGTAAGTGGACTAATTTAAAACAGTTTGTACAGGGAAGCTAAATGAATACCTCTAATTTGATAAATCATATTAAAGTAAGAGGACAAATTAAAATCTCCTATTTACAGTTTTGTACAAGTAAAAGTGACAAATTACAGACCAATCTCTTCATTTTATCCCCAGGCCCTCCAACTTTATATTATATAATTGTGCACATATTGATGTCAAACATGCACCTACCCCAATGAGCTGTTGCTGATGACTGGGATGAATGCAGGAGCAGATATCAGGAGCAGGATAAAGACACCCTCTTTTTGACTGATGGCTGACATAAGGGCATGTACGTGATAGGCCAATCTGGCTTACTGTATATGATTATGATGGTCATAATGCTCCTTGACAGTGTCATAAAGTGTATTTTCTAGAAGTTATTTAACCATATTTGCGTGTGCATTTTCACGCGTACACACGTGCATTTGCTTGTGTAGAGTCACACGTTTTCTATCACTCCTTTTTGGGGGTCGGGGGTCAAAAAGTTTGAAAACCTCTGCCATACTGTACATGATAGTGGCTACAAATGGATTTGTGTTTCAGGTGCTTTTGGAAGATGGTCCCTGTCCTAGCTTCAGTGGGAAGCTGGTTCCATCATTGGGGTGCCAGGACAGAGATGAGCTTGGACTGGGTTGAGCAGGAGCTGCCATCCCGTAAGGGTGGGAGAGCCAAGAGACAGACCAGAGGTGGGCAGAATGGAATGCTCAGGTTGGGGTGTAGGGTTTGAGCATAACCTGGTTTGGCGGGGCAGTTCCTCTTGCTGTTCCAGTAGGCAAGCACCATGGTCTTGTGGGGAATGTGAGCTTCGACTAGAAGCCAGTGTAGTGTGCGGAGGAGCGGGTTGACATGGGAGAACTTGGGAAGTTTGACGGGCTGCAGCATTCTGGATACGTTGTAGGGCTTTGATGGCACAAGCGGGGAGCCCAGTCAACAGGGAGTTACACTAGTATAGATGGGAAATGACCAGTGCCTGGATTAGGACCTGCACCGGTTCCTGTGTGAGGTAGGGTCGTACTCTACGGATGTTGTAGAGCATGAACCTGCAGGAACGAATCAATGCTGTGATTTTTGCAGAGAAGGGTTCAGGGTTACGCCAAACAACAACAACAAAAGGCCATCTATAAAATAAAACAATTTATGTCACAACAGGTGTAAATATATGGGTCATGACAGTGTTATGGCAGCTGTTATGACATATTATGACATGGTTATGACCGTAAGTAAAGTGTTACAGAATACTGAATGTAACAGTGAAAATACAGTACATTGAACAGACCAGATGTGCAGTAATTGGCATTCATTCATTATTATCTATTTAAATGGGAGAAATAGACACAGTGATCGATCAATAATGGAACAGATTAACAAATAATTTACAAATTACCGACAAACGCATCCACCAATCTATCTCCATGTACTCTATGTGGAAAATATAATGACAACACTATATAGGCAATAGAGCAGAAATAACAATAGTGGCAGTACCTTAACAATCTTCCCACCATACCATCCAAACAATGCTTTCAATCTCTCATTACACATTTTAATTTCACACTGAAGCTTGAGGATGTATTGGAGGCAGGATACTCAATAACCTCAACAATTCCAATATCAGTATTCTTATTATTTTGGTTTGATGCTCACCCACACATAATTTCCCACCAGGCGATTCAATGAAACTAATTCATAGTGTATCTATCTATACTATTTTCCTCTTCTGTTGTTGTGGACTTAAATGTGCCACTAGCCACACTGCTGTAATTTACGACTCTGTTCCCATCCCACTAAGTCTGTTAATTGCAAAATACGTTATTACCTCCATCTTGACTATTGACTTGTCTTGAATGGGCGACACTGAGATCACTATCAGTCAAATGGAAAATCCAATTGGTTCAGAGAAAGTCTGAAACATGCAGACCACCTATGAATAGCTTGACAAACAATTCTGAAAGTACATGCAATTTTCATGTTCCACCGCAAATGGTCATAAACAAATCTCACAAGAATCAGACACCGCAAGCTTCCAGCTACTATCTAGCCAATGCAACATTGACATTATCCCACCCCTGGTTAGCCAGTATTGGCTTAAAAACATTGGTTGGAGCGAAAACCTTCAGGACGGTAGCTCTCCCGGAACAGGGTTGGAGAGCCCTGCTGTAGAGCATCTACAGTTGGACTATCCAGATAAAGTGTTAGCAGAAAGGGTTGTTTCAACATGTTTGCCAGTTGCTCATTAAAACCACCTAGAATAAAGGCATCTCGAGTGGTGCAGCGGTCTAAGGCACTGCAGTGCTAGAGGCATCACTACGGACCTGGATCCCAGGCTGTGTCGCAGCCGGCCGCCACTGGGAGACCCATAAGTGCACAAATGGCCCAGAATCGTCTGGGTTAGGGGAGGGTTTGGCCGGCCAAGATGCCCTTGTCCCATTGCGTTCTAGCAACTCCTTGTGGTGGGCCAGGAGCATGCACGCTGACTTCGGTTGCCAGCTGTACGGTGTTGCCTCCAACACATTGGTGCGGCTGGCTTCGGGGGTTAAGCAAGCAGTGCGTCAAGAAGCAGTGTGGCTTGGTGGCATTGTGTTTCGGAGCACGCAAGGCTATTGACATTTACCTCCCCCGAGTTCATATGGGAGTTGTAGCGATGGGACAAGACTGTAACTACCAATTGGGGAGAAAAATTGGTAAAATGTACCAAAAAAATTGATTTTGATACTATGTTATATTCTATCTGTTTAAGTTAGAGATCTGTGATTATTATTATTTGACCCTGCTGGTCATCTATGAACGGTTGAACATCTTGGCCATTTACTGTTAATAATCTCCACCCGGCATTGCCAGAAGAGGACTGGCCACACCTCAGAGCCTGGTTCCTCTCTAGGTTTCTTCCTATGTTCCTTCCTTTCTAGGGCGTTTTTCCTTGCCAATGTGCTTCTACATCTCCATTGCTTGCTGTTTTAGGCTGCATTTCTGTATAGCACTTTGTGACATCAGCTGATGTAAAAAGGGCTTCATAAATAAATGTGATTGATTGATTAAATGGCAGGATTCCGCATCTGCAGTGGAAGGTGTCCATGAGCTACAGCGGTCTGTGCCATACATAAGACATTCCGAAAATCTGTCTTGTCAGGAAAACATCTGTGGTGTCCGATTTGGCCTAAATTGGCAGACATATCAGTGTGGATGACGGATCACCACCTCAAGCTGAACCTCGGCAAGACGGAGCTGCTCTTCCTCCCGGGGAAGGACTGCCCGTTCCATGATCTCGCCATCACGGTTGACAACTCCATTGTGTCCTCCTCCCAGAGCGCTAAGAACCTTGGCGTGATCCTGGACAACACCCTGTCGTTCTCAACTAACATCAAGGCGGTGGCCCGTTCCTGTAGGTTCATGCTCTGCAACATCCGCAGAGTACGCCACTGCCTCAAACAGGAAGCGGCGCAGGTCCTAATCCAGGCACTTGTCATCTCCCGTCTGGATTACTGCAACTCGCTGTTGGCTGGGCTCCCTGCCTGTGCCATTAAACCCCTACAACTCATCCAGAACGCCGCAGCCCGTCTGGTGTTCAACCTTCCCAAGTTCTCTCACGTCACCCCGCTCCTCCGCTCTCTCCACTGGCTTCCAGTTGAAGCTCGCATCCGCTACAAGACCATGGTGCTTGCCTACGGAGCTGTGAGGGGAACGGCACCGCAGTACCTCCAGGCTCTGATCAGGCCCTACACCCAAACAAGGGCACTGCGTTCATCCACCTCTGGCCTGCTCGCCTCCCTACCACTGAGGAAGTACAGTTCCCGCTCAGCCCAGTCAAAACTGTTCGCTGCTCTGGCCCCCCAATGGTGGGTCAAACTCCCTCACGACGCCAGGACAGCGGAGTCAATCACCACCTTCCGGAGACACCTGAAACCCCACCTCTTCAAGGAATACCTAGGATAGGATAAAGCAATCCTTCTCACCCCCCTTAAATGATTTAGATGCACTTTTGTAAAGTGGCTGTTCCACTGATGTCAGAAGGTGAATTCACCAATTTGTAAGTCGCTCTGGATAAGAGCGTCTGCTAAATGACTTAAATGTAAATGTAAATGTAAAAACTAATTTGACCACTCTATGGAAAGATGAGACTCTCACGAACATGAAAGTTTTCTCCCTTTTGAACAGTTTGGGATGCACATTAAAATGACCCCTTTATGGAAAGGTGAGACTCTAACGAACACGTACATGTTGGCTGTCTAATGACTTGTCTGAAGGTTAAAAAGATGAATGGAAGTATATACGGAAGTAGTTTACTGCACAATAAAAGGGTAAATATGGGTAAAAAAAATATTTAAAGGATTTCCTGATCTTTCATACAGTTGAAGTTGGATGTTTACGTACACTTCAGCCAAATACATTTGATCTCAGATTTTCACAATTTCTGACATTTTAATCCTAGTAAAAATGAACTGTCTTAGGTCAGTTAGGATCACCACTTCATTTTAAGAATGTGAAATGTCAGAATAATAGTAGAGAGAATGTTTTATTTCAGCTTTTATTTATTTCATCACATTCACAGTGGGGGAGAGGTTTACATACACTCAATTAGTATTTGGTAGCATTGCCTTTACATTTTTTAACTTGGGTCAAACGTTTCAGCTAGCCTTCCACAAGCTTCCCACATTAAGTTGGGTGAATTCTGGCCCATTCCTCCTGACAGAGCTGGTGTAATTGAGTCAGGTTTGTAGGCCTCCTTGCTCAAACACACTTTATCAGTTCTGCACACAAATGTTCTATACGATTGAGGTCAGGGCTTGTGATGGCCACTCCAATACCTTGACTTTGTTGTCCTTCAGCCATTTTGCCAGAACTTTGGAAGTATGATTGGGGTCATTGTCCTTATGGAAGACCCATTTGTGACCAAGCTTTAACTTCTTGCGTCGAGCAATCCCGGATCCGGGATTCTATTTATAGCCTCAACCTCATTGGCATAACGCAACGTTAACTATTCATGAAAATCGCAAATGAAATGAAATAAATATATTTGCTCTCAAGCTTAGACTTTTGTTAACAACACTGTCATCTCAGATTTTCAAAATATGCTTTTCAACCACAGCTAAACAAGCATTTGTGTAAGAGTATTGATAGCTAGCATAGCTATTAGCCTAGAATTCAGCCAGCAACATTTTCACAAAAACAAGAAAATCATTCAAATAAAATCATTTACCTTTGAAGAACTTCAGATGTTTTCAATGAGGAGACTCTCAGTTAGATAGCAAATGTTCAGTTTTTCAAAAAAACATTATTTGTGTAGGACAAATCGCTCCGTTTTGTTCACGTTTGGCTATGAAAAAAACCTGTATCTAGTTATAGCCTCAAGCTCATTAGCATAACGTAACGTTAACTATTTATGAAAATCGCAAATGAAATGAAATGAATGTGCTAGCTCTCAAGCTTAGCCTTTTCTTAACAACACTGTCATCTCAGATTTTCAAAATATGCTTTTGAACCATAGCAAATCAAGCATTTGTGTAAGAGTATTGCAAGCTAGCTTAGCATTTTGCGCAGCATTTAGCACGCAACATTTTCACAAAAACCAGATAACCAAATAAATAAAATAATTTCCCTTTGAAGAACTTCAGATGTTTGCAATGAGGAGACTCTCAGTTACATAGCAAATGTTCAGTTTTTCCTGAAAGAATCTTTGTGTAGGAGAAATCGCTCCGTTTTGTACATCACATTTGGCTACCGAAACGAACCGAAAATTCAGTCACCAAAACGTCAAACTTTTTCCGAATTAACTCCATAATATCGACCGAAACATGGCAAACGTTGTTTAGAATCAATCCTAAAGGTGTTTTTTCACATATCTCTTCATTGATATGCCGTTCGTGGAAGCCTGCTTTCCCCTCAGAATCCCATGGAAAAATACGTGCAGCTGAAAATGACGCACCAATTTCGACGGAGGACACCGGGCGGACACCGGGCGGACACCTGGAAAATGTAGTCTCTTATGGTCAGTCTTCCAATGATATGCCTACAAATACGTCACAATGCTGCAGACACCTTGGGGAAACGATAGATAGGGCAGGCTCATTCCTGTCGCATTCACAGCCATATAAGGAGACAATGGAAAACAGCCTAAAAAATCCTGCTCATTTCCTGGTTGCCGTTTCATCTTGGTTTTGCCTGTAGCTCACGTTCTAGGGCACTCACAGACAATATCTTTGCAGTTCTGGAAAATTCAGAGTGTTTTCTTTCCAAAGCTATCAATTATATGCATAGTCAAGCATCTTTTTGTGACAAAATATCTTGTTTAAAACGGGAACGTTTTTCATCCAAAAATGAAATAGCGCCCCCAGAGTTTCAAGAGGTTAACTTCCAGACCATTGTCTTGAGATGTTGCTTCAATATCTCCACCTATTTTACCTCCCTCATGATGCCATTTATTTTGTGAAGTGCACCAGTCCCTCCTGCAGCAAAGCACCCCCACAACATGATGCTGCCACCCCCGTGCTTCACAGTTGGGAATGTGTTCTTCAGCTTGCAATCCTCACCCATTTCCCACTGAACAGAATGATTGTCATTATGGCCAAACAGTTCTATTTTTGTTTCATCAGACCAGAGGACATTTCTCCAAAAAGTATGATCTTTGTTCCCATGTGCAGTTGCAAACCGTAGCCTGGCTTTTTTATGGCGGTTTTGGAACAGTGGCTTCTTCCTTGCTGAGCGGCCTTTCAGGTTTTGTCAATATAGGACTCGTTTTTACTGTGGATATAGATACTTTTGTACCTGATTCCTCCAGCTTCTTCACAAGGTCCTTTGCTGTTGTTCTGGGATTGATTTGCACACACTGTACATAGACTTTTTCTATTGTGTTTCTGACTGTTTGTTTTTTCCATGTGTAATCTGTGTTGTTCTTTGTGTCGCACTGCTTTGCTTTATCTTGGCCAGGTCGCAGTTGTAAATGAGAACTTGTTCTCAACTAGCCTAACTGGTTAAATAAAGGTGCATTTTTTTCCTTCACTTTTCGCAAGAAAGTACATTCATCTCTAGGAGACAGAACGCGTCTCTTTCCTGAGTAGTAAGATGGCTGCATGGTCCCATGGTGTTTATACTTGCGTACTATTGTTTGTACAGATGAACATGGTACCTTCAGGTGTTAGGAAATTGCTCCCTTGGATTGAACCAGAATTGTGAAGGTCAACACATTTTTTGCTGAGGTCTTGGCGGATTTCTTTAGGTTTTCCCATGATGTCAAGCTAAGAGTGTAACGGCTTTCTTGGTGAGAAGGAGAGTCGGACCAAAATGCTTTGTGGTTAGTTAGATACATCTTTAATGAAGATAAAACACAAACAATACAACAAACGTGGAAAACCGAAACAGCCCTATCTGATGCAACAAACACAGAGACAGGAACAATCACCCACAAACACACAGTGAAACCCAGGCTACCTAAATATGGTTCCCAATCAGAGACAATAACTAACACCTGCCTCTGATTGAGAACCATATCAGGCCAGACATAGAAATAGACAAACAAGACATCCAACATAGAATGCCCACTCAGATCACACCCTGACCAACCAAAACATAGAAACATACAAATAAACTATGGTCAGGGTGTGACAAAGAGGCACTGAGTTTGAAGGTAGGCCTTGAAATACATCCACAAGTACACCTCCAACTGACTCAAATTATGTCAATTAGCCATGACATAATTTTCTATAATTTTCCAAGCTGTTTAAAGGCACAGTCAACTTAGTGGATGTAAACTTCTGACCCACTGGAATTGTGATACAGTGAATTATGAAAGTGAAAGTGAAATAATAATTTGTCTGTAAACAAAAATGACTTGTGTCATGCACAAAGTAGACGTCCTAACCGACTTGCCGAAATTTGTGGATTGGTTGAAAAATAAGTTTTAATCACTCCAACCTAAGTGTATGTAAATTTACGACTTCAACTGTATTTCTCTCAGATATAGAACAGACGCTTTAATTCGCGGATCAGTTGGACGCTGGCGAAAACTTCCGGTTAAATTGCAGACCGCCAAATTCAAATTAAATTACTATAAATATTAAACTTTCATGAAATCACAAGTGCAATACATCAAAATAAAGCTTAACTTGTTGTTAATCCATGTCAGATTTCTAAAAGGCTTTACAGCGAAAGCAAACCATGCGATTATCTGAGGACAGCGCGCAGCACACGAAAGCATAACAAATCATTTTCAACCAGGGAGTTGCGACACGAAAATCAGAAATAGCGATATAATATTTGTCTTACCTTTTGAAAATCTTCTTCTTTTGGCACTCCAAAAGGTCCCAGTTACATTACAAATGGTCCTTTTTTTCGACAATGTCTTTCTTTATATCCATAAAAAGTGAATATCAATTATATCCATCAGTTTAGCTGGCGCACTTCAGTAAATAATCCATTCGGCTTCCCTCCTTCAAAATGCATACAAAATGAATCCCAAACCTTACCTATAAACTTATCCAAACAAGTCAATCAACGTTTATAATCAAACCTTAGGTACCCTAATACGCAAATAAATAATACAATTTAAGACAGAGAATCGTTATTGTCTTTACCTGAGAAAAATACCAAAGAACGCCCTCTCATTCACGCACTTGGAAACACTTCAGCCAAAATGGGAGCCACCTAGAAAAACTACAATTTCTGGCTCATTTTCCCAAAAACCGTCCTGAAACTCTTTTTAACCTCTTACATCTATGGTGGCGCTATTTCATTTTTGGAAGAAAAACGTTCCCGTTTTAAACAAGATATTTTGTCACAAAAAGATGCTCGACTATGCATATAATTGCTACTGTTCGAAAGAAAACACTCTGACGTGTCCAGAAATACAAATATCTTCTCTGTGCGTGCCCTTTAACGTGAGCTTCAGGCAAAACCAAGATGAGATGGCATCCAGGAAATGACAAGGATTTTTGAGGCTCTGTCTTTCATGATCTCCTTATATGGCTGTGAACGCAAGAGGAATGAGTCTGCCCTTTCTGTCGTTTCCCCAAGGTGTCTGCAGCATTGTGACGTATTTGTAGGCAGATCATTGGAAGATTGACCATAAGAGACCACATTTACCACGTGTCCGCCCGGTGTCCTGCGCCGAAATTGGTGCGTCATCTTCAACTGCACGTCTTTTTCCAAGCGATTCACCGGAGAAAGGAGACTACCACGAACGATATATCAATGAAGAGATATGTGAAAAACACATTGAGGATTGATTCTAAACAGCGTTTGCTGTGTTTCAGTCGATATTATGGAGTTAATTTGGAAAACAGTTCGCCGTTTTGATGACTGAATTTTCTTTCTTTTTTGGTACCCAAACGTGATGTTAAAAACGGAGCGATTTCTCCTACACATAGAATCTTTCAGGAAAAACTGAACATTTGCTATGTAACTGAGAGTCTCCTCATTGAAAACATCTGAAGTTCTTCAAAGGTAAATGATTTTATTTGAATGATTTTCTTGTTTTTGTGAAAATGTTGCTGGCTGAATTCTAGGCTTATGCTAGCTATCAACACTCTTACACAAATGCTTGTTTAGCTATGGTTGAAAAGCACATTTTGAAAATCTGAGATGACAGTGTTGTTAACAAAAGTCTAAGCTTGAGAGCAAATATATTTATTTAATTTCATTTGCGATTTTCATGAATAGTTAACGTTGGGTTATGCTAATGAGCTTGAGGCTATAAATAGAATCCCGGATCCGGGATTGCTCGACGCAAGAAGTTAAGTGTGTTTGTAAGGTAACGTCACTGCACCATCCAAAACTAACCCACTAGGGATTTCACTCCTCCCACCACTTAACTTTCTATCATCTAGGCTACTTATACATTTACATTACATTTAAGTCATTTGGCAGACGCTCTTATCCAGAGCGACTTACAAATTGGTGAATTCACCTTATGACATCCAGTGGAACAGCCACTTTACAATAGTGCATCTAAATCATTTAAGGGGGGGGTGAGAAGGATTACTTTATCCTATCCTAGGTATTCCTTAAAGAGGTGGGGTTTCAGGTGTCTCCGGAAGGTGGTGATTGACTCCACTGTCCTGGCGTCGTGAGGGAGTTTGTTCCACCATTGGGGGGCCAGAGCAGCGAACAGTTTTGACTGGGCTGAGCGGGAACTGTACTTCCTCAGTGGTAGGGAGGCGAGCAGGCCAGAGGTGGATGAACGCAGTGCCCTTGTTTGGGTGTAGGGCCTGATCAGAGCCTGGAGGTACTGGGGTGCCGTTCCCCTCACAGCTCCGTAGGCAAGCACCATGGTCTTGTAGCGGATGCGAGCTTCAACTGGAAGCCAGTGGAGAGAGCGGAGGAGCGGGGTGATGTGAGAGAACTTGGGAAGGTTGAACACCAGACGGGCTGCGGCGTTCTGGATGAGTTGTAGGGGTTTAATGGCACAGGCAGGGAGCCCAGCCAACAGCGAGTTGCAGTAATCCAGACGGGAGATGACAAGTGCCTGGATTAGGCCCTGCGCCGCTTCCTGTGTGAGGCAGTGTCGTACTCTGCGGATGTTGTAGAGCATGAACCTACAGGGACGGGCCACCGCCTTGATGTTAGTTGAGAATGACAGGGTGTTGTCCAGGATCACGCCAAGGTTCTTAGCGCTCTGGGAGGAGGACACAATGGAGTTGTCAACCGTGATGGCGAGATCATGGAACGGGCAGTCCTTCCCCGGGAGGAAGAGCAGCTCCGTAATGCCGAGGTTCAGCTTGAGGTGGTGATCCGTCATCCACACTGATATGTCTGCCAGTCATGCAGAGATGCGATTCGCCACCTGGTCATCAGAAGGGGGAAAGGAGAAGATTAATTGTGTGTCGTCTGCATAGCAATGATAGGAGAGACCATGTGAGGTTATGACAGAGCCAAGTGACTTGGTGTATAGCGAGAATAGGAGAGGGCCTAGAACAGAGCCCTGGGGGACACCAGTGGTGAGAGCGCGTGGTGAGGAGACAGATTCTCGCCACGCCACCTGGTAGGAGCGACCTGTCAGGTAGGACGCAATCCAAGCGTGGGCCGCGCCGGAGATGCCCAACTCGGAGAGGGTGGAGAGGAGGATCTGATGGTTCACAGTATCGAAGGCAGCCGATAGGTCTAGAAGGATGAGAGCAGAGGAGAGAGAGTTAGCTTTAGCAGTGCAGAGCGCATCCGTGATACAGAGAAGAGCAGTCTCAGTTGAATGACTAGTCTTGAAACCTGACTGATTTGGATCAAGAAGGTAATTCTGAGAGAGATAGCGGGAGAGCTGGCCAAGGACGGCACGTTCAAGAGTTTTGGAGAGAAAAGAAAGAAGGGATACTGGTCTGTAGTTGTTGACATCGGAGGGATCGAGTGTAGGTTTTTTCAGAAGGGGTGCAACTCTCGCTCTCTTGAAGACGGAAGGGACGTAGCCAGCGGTCAGGGATGAGTTGATGAGCGAGGTGAGGTAAGGGAGAAGGTCTCCGGAAATGGTCTGGAGAAGAGAGGAGGGGATAGGGTCAAGCGGGCAGGTTGTTGGGCGGCCGGCCGTCACAAGAAGCGAGATTTCATCTGGAGAGAGAGGGGAGAAAGAGGTCAGAGCACAGGGTAGGGCAGTGTGAGCAGAACCAGCGGTGTCGTTTGACTTAGCAAACGAGGATCGGATGTCGTCGACCTTCTTTTCAAAATGGTTGACGAAGTCATCTGCAGAGAGGGAGGAGGGGGGGGGAGGAGGATTCAGGAGGGAGGAGAAGGTGGCAAAGAGCTTCCTAGGGTTAGAGGCAGATGCTTGGAATTTAGAGTGGTAGAAAGTGGCTTTAGCAGCAGAGACAGAGGAGGAAAATGTAGAGAGGAGGGAGTGAAAGGATGCCATGTCCGCAGGGAGGCGAGTTTTCCTCCATTTCCGCTTGGCTGCCCGGAGCCCTGTTCATACATACAGTAACTCCCCTACAATGCCAGCAAAAGCAAACCAAGACAATCCTGTCCAAAGTTAACCCATCCCCTGTGGGCAGTAGAACTAAAGGCATCATCCTTTCGATGGTTTTCTCAACTTTTTGTGAGAGAAAAAAGATTAAATCTGGCAGAGACACCACATCCTGTGACATCATGTAATCCATGATACTGGCATAGATAGAGTACCATCCCACGGCACTAACATAACTCCATTACATTAGCCTGTCATTTCCTATGCTTAGCTGTGACTTTTCTCCAGACACTACTTCCAAAGGCGTGGAGGTGGATGTCTTCATTTGGACAGTTACTACGCCAGAGGAGCTCTGACACAAAGCAGAGACACCATGTCAAGAAGCCATCATCCCCATGGCGTTATTTGATTATCATTATCTTGACAGAGGCACAGAGAGAGAGAGAGAAAGGCAGAGAGGGAAGAGAGAGAAAGTGAAGGCTTGAGAGAGAAAGCTCTTGACTGGAGGGAGAGAGCGAGACAGACTAAGAATGATGATGGAAATAGCAGCAGAAAAAAAGGAGCAGAAAAAGAGGAGGGAATGAAAGAGAGATAATGAAAAGCAAGCAGAGGATATGTAGTGAGTAATAACAATTGTTGTATCCAACTCCCTCAGTGTTCACCCACCCAATTTATTTTCTTTGTAGAATACACATTGTTTCTAGACTGCTACTCTGATCTCCATCTAAATCCATTTGACCTAAACGTTACCTTCATAGACTATTGCATCTAGAGAAAGCATGGTGAGTGTGTGTTGACTGACACAGCAATAGTCCATGCCATAGTCCTTTTGTAAGGTGAAAATACTGTAGCTAGACTCAACTCAGGTTTAAGCCCAAATCACAAAGAAATGCTGTCAGTGGCACCTGTCACGTCCTGTTCCTTTTTTATGTCTCTATTTTAGTTTGGTCAGGGTGTGAGTTTGGGTGGGCATTCTATGTGTTGTTCTATGTTTTTGTATTTCTGTGTTTGGCCTGGTATGGTTCCCAATCAGAGGCAGCTATTTATCGTTGTCTCTGATTGAGAACCATACTTAGGCAGCCTGTTTACCCACTATGATTTGTGGGTAGTTGTTTTCTGTCTCTGTGTCTGCACCAGACAGAACTGTTTCGTTTTCGTTCGTTCTCTTGTTATTTTGTTTTGTGTTCAATTTAAATAAATATGAATGCCTGCGCTCTCGCCCCATGCCGGGCGAATGTGAGCATTGAGCCTAAGGGAGAGTTGCGAGTGGTATGCACGAGATCTCCAGTGCTCCCCCACAGCCCGGTCCATCCGGTGCCTCCTCCACGCACCAGGCCTCCTGTAGGTCTCCCCAGCTGTCTCTCCGTCTCCTCCTTCCAGGTTCCCCCTGCCTGTCCGGCATTTCCAGAGTCTCCCTCCTGTCTGGAACTGCCAGAGCCGCCCTCCTGTCCGGAGCTGCCAGAGCCGCCCTCCTGTCTGGAGCTGCCAGAGCCGCCCTCCTGTCCGGAGCTGCCAGAGCCGCCCTCCTGTCCGGAGCTGCCAGAGCCGCCCTCCTGTCCGGAGCTGCCAGAGCCGCTCTCCTGCCCGGAGCTGCCAGAGCCGCCCGTCAGTCAGGAGCTGCCAAAACTGCCCGTCAGTCAGGAGCTGCCAGAGCTGCCCGTCAGTCAGGAGCTGCCGGAGCCGCCTGTCAGTCAGGAGCTACCGGAGCTGCCCGTCAGTCAGGAGCTGCCGGAGTTGCCCTTCACTACGGCGCTGCCGGAGTCTCCCGCCTGCCCGGTACTGCTGGAGTCTCTCGTCTATTCGGGGCCCGCTGCAAGGGTCCCCAGTCCATGGGTCGCCGCTCCAAAGGCACCACTTAAGTGTGCAAAGACCATGGTGGAGTGGGGTCCACATCCCGCGCCGGAGCCGCCACCGCGGACAGATGCCACCCAGACCCTTCCCTATGGGTTTAGGTTTTGTGGCCGGAGTCCGCACCTTTGGGGGTGGGGGGGGGGGGGTGGTACTGTCACGTCTTGACCTTAGTTCCTTTTTTATGTCTCTATTTTAGTTTGGTCAGGGAGTGAGTTGGGGTGGGCATTCTATGTGTTGATCTATGTTTTTGTATTTCTGTGTTTGGCCTGGTATGGTTCCCAATCAGAGGCAGCTGTTTTTACTGTCTCTGATTGAGAACCATACTTAGGCAGCCTGTTTTCCCACTATGATTGGTGGGTAGTTCTTTTCTGTCGCTGTGTCTGCACCAGACAGAACTGTTTCGTTTTCGTTCGTTCTCTTGTTATTTTGTTTTGTGTTCAGTTTAAATAAATATGAATAAACCACGCTGCATATTGGTCCGATCCTTCCGACTCCTCCTCAGAAGAGGAGGAAAACGTTACAGCATCATAATTTGCGAGAGAGAGTAGAGCTCTTCAACTCACTTACACTTGCCAACTTCATTGTCAAGAGAATCCATAATAAACATTTGTATTTGTTATGTTTGCTATTTAACCCTTGTGATTTATTGTTGTGTGTTCCTTTTGACTCACCTTATATGTCCTACGGGACCAGTACCTGCCTACTCTAAACAGTTGTTATGTTAGTTGACACCCGAGCACTTTATAAAGAATTTAGCGAGCAGTTTATAAAGAATTTAGCGAGTCTTGTTCTTTCTACTATCAGTATTCTTTGTTCAAATCGGATTTCCTCGAGTTGCCCAGCTGTAGCCTGCTTAGGCTTACATACCTGTGATGGAAAGCAACACAATAATATTGATTTCAAATATGTATTATTGGCACTAGCAGTATTATTATTATGAACACTAAAAAGCCACTTTTAACTGTAAAATGTCACAATTTCAGACATAACAAACAGTACATTTTTTTGGGCAATTTATAGGCTCATTTTACCAGCACTACTTTGCGTAGCCACATAGAAGCGAGAAAAATAGACTTACTTTATAATTTAACACGCTATGACCCCGTTGATGCCGTTGACTCTTGTGGGCCATCTGTTCTCTCTCATTCACTACCATGCATTCTAACTCCAGCATGTACGTGCTCATTCACGGTAGCATCTTTCATAAAAATGTTTTCAACACAAGATATTGATTATTTTCATACATCATTGCAATCTACAATAAATGTATCTGATGACATTTTCATGTCACAGTCAAAGAAGCCTGTTTCAGGTATGATTTAACTAATCTCTTGTAGATTTACGGTATTTCAGCCAGGCATAAAATAGGAAGGTACATATGCTGAAGTCTTCATTTCCAGAATCCCATCACAGGGTTTAGTATGATGTTGGGGAGAGGAACCATGGGGTGGTTATAAAACACTATTTTATCTTAGGTTATTTTAAAAGTTGCTAAACTGTTGCCTTTTTACTGGGTTAGGATCTCTGTGGGATTTGGAAAAGAGATATGCAAGCTAATATGTGT
The DNA here is from genome assembly GCF_036934945.1 of Oncorhynchus masou masou. NCBI lineage: Eukaryota > Metazoa > Chordata > Actinopteri > Salmoniformes > Salmonidae > Oncorhynchus > Oncorhynchus masou. The sequence goes on from NC_088242.1 coordinate 31,223,955, forward strand.
TACATGTATTTGCCATTTTTTCCCAGCAAGAAAACAAATTGCTTTTCAAGGGGATGTGCAGGAAGGCACATACAGCATGTATGTATACGTAAACAGACCTTTACGCTATAGCATTATCAGAGTTGTGGTCCATTCCACTTCAAATCCATCTACTCTCTTATGCATTGAAATTCAGGTTCAAGATTCGAATGGATAGAATGGATTTTCTAACTCCTAAAACTATTCAAGTTTGGACTGGGACTGACACAAACATGGGCTGTGTCACATTTTCGGTGGAGGTCGAGGGTCATTGGGGCTGCAGGGTAGCCTAGTGGTTAGAGCGCTGGACTAGGAATCAGAAGGTTGCAAGTACCTGCTCAGCTCGGGGGTTTGAACTTGCAACCTTCAGATTCCTAAAATAATCGGAAGGTTGCAAGTTCAAACCCCCGAGCTGAACAGGTACCTGCAACCTTCCGATTCCTAGTCCAATGCTCCAACCACTAGGCTACCCTGCAGCCCCAATGACCCTCGAGCCGCCAGAGCCGCCCGTCAGTCAGGAGCTGCCCGTCAGTCAGGAGCTGCCAGAGCTGCCCGTCAGTCAGGAGCTGCCGGAGCCGCCCGTTAGAGCGTTGGACTAGGAATCGGAAGGTTGCAAGTTCAAACCCCCGAGCTGAACAGGTACTTGCAACATTCCAATTCCTAGTCCAACGCTCTAACCACTAGGCTACCCTGCAGCCCCAATGACTGCCCATGCTTGTGTCAGTCCCAGTTCAGTTCAAACTTGATTGGTTTTAGGAGTTAGAAAATCCATTCTATCCATTCGAATCTTGAACCTGAAATCTGTTGTTCTGTCCCTGAACAGGCAGTTAACCTGCTGTTACTAGTCCGTCATTGAAAATAAGAATTTGTTCTTAATTCTTATTAACTGACTTGCCTAGTTAAATAAAGGTAAAATAAATAAATTCATAGTCTCTCTCAAATGAGTAGCCTTCATCCATCCTGTCCTTTACCTCGAGGTGGAGAAACCCTGGGGCACGTTATAGTTCCTCTGTCTAGTGTCTGTGATCTCTTGCCCGTCTTAATCAATTATTTATATTGGCCAGTCTGAGATATTGCTCTTTCTTTGCAACTATGCCTAGAAGGACAGCATCCCGGAGTCGCCTCTTCACTGTTGACATTGAGACTGGTGTTTTGCAGGTACTATTTAATGAAGCTGCCAGTTAAGGACTTGTGAGGCGTCTATTTCTCAAACTAGACACTCTAATGTACTTGTCCTCTTGCTCAGTTGTGCACCAGGCCCTCCCACTCCTCTCTCTATTCTGGATAGAGCCAGTTTGCGCTGTTCTGTGAAGGGAGTAGTACACAGCGTTGTACGAGACCTTCAGTTTCTTGGCAATTTTTCACATAGAATAGTTTCTCAGAACAAGAATAGACTGACGAGTTTCAGAAGAAAGGGTTTCTAATGATTAATTCAACTTTTAAAATGATAAACTTGGATGAGCTAACAAAACGTGTCATTGGAACACAGGAATGACGGTTGCTGATAATGTTCCTCTGTTTGCATATGTAGATATTCCATTAAAAATCTGCCGTTTCTACAGTAGTCGTTCACAACATGAACAATGTCTACACTGTATTTCTGATCAATTTCTGATCAATTTGATGTTATTTTAATGGACAAAAAAATATGATTTTCTTTAAAAAAAATAAGGACATTTCTAAGTGACCCAAAACTTTTGAACGGTAGTGTATGTTTCACAAATTTGGACAGTACAGTGAGTAGAGCAAAGTAGAGTAATATGTTACACACAGTACCAGTCAAAAGTCTGGACATACCTACTCATTCAAGGGTTTTTCTATATTTTTACTATTTTCTACATTGTAGAATAACAGTGAAGACATGAATGTTATGAATGTTATGTTATGAAAGTGCTGTACAGAAACCCAGCCTAAAACCCCAAACAGCAAGCAATGCAGGTGTAGAAGCACGGTGGTTAGGAAAACCTCCCTAGAAAGGCCAAAACCTAGGAAGAAACCTAGAGAGGAACCAGGCTATGTGGGGTGGCCAGTCCTCTTCTGGCTGTGCCGGGTAGAGATTATAACAGAACATGGCCAAGATGTTCAAATGTTCATAAATTACCAGCATGGTCGAATAATAATAAGGCAGAACAGTTGAAACTGGAGCAGCAGCACGGCCAGGTGGACTGGGGACAGCAAGGAGTCATCATGTCAGGTAGTCCTGGGGCATGGTCCTAGGGCTCAGGTCCTCCGAGAGAGAGAAAGAAAGAGAATTAGAGAGAGCATATGTGGGGTGGCCAGTCCTCTTCCGGCTGTGCCGGGTGGAGATTATAACAGAACATGGCCAAGATGTTCAAATGTTCATAAATGACCAGCATGGTCGAATAATAATAAGGCAGAACAGTTGAAACTGGAGCAGCAGCACGGCCAGGTGGACTGGGGTCAGCAAGGAGTCATCATGTCAGGTAGTCCTGGGGCATGGTCCTAGGGCTCAGGTCCTCCGAGAAAGAGAAGGAGAGAATTAGAGAACGCACACTTAGATTCACACAGGACACCGAATTGGACAGGAGAAGAACTCCAGATATAACAAACTGACCCCAGCCCCCCGACACATATGGAATCATGTAGCAACCAAAAGTGATAAACAAATCAAAATATTTTTATATTTGAGATTCTTCAAAGTAGGCACCATGTGCCAGGATGACAGCTTTGCACACTCTTGGCATTTTCTCAACCAGCTTCATGAGGATTGTTTTTCCAACAATATTGAAGGAGTCTCCATGTATGCTGAGCACTTGTGGGCTGCAGTCCAACTCATCCCAAACCATCTCAATTGTGTTGAGGTCGGGTGATTGTGGAGGCCAGGTCATCTGATGCAGCACTCCATCACTTTCTTTCTTGGTCAAATAGCCATTACACAGCCTGGAGATGTGTTTTGGGTCATTATCCTCTTGAAAAACAATTGACAGCCTCACTAAGCCCAAACCAGATGGGATGGCGTATCACTGCAGAATTCTGTGGTAGCCATGCTGGTTAAGTGTGCCTTGAATTCTAAATAAATCACAGACAGTGTCACCAGCAAAGCACCCCCCACACCATCACACCTCCCCATCGATGCTTCACGGGGGGAACAACACATGTGGAGAACATCCATTCACCTACTCTCTGTCTCAGAAAGACACTGCGGTTGGATCCAAAAATCTCACATTTGCAATCATCATACCAAATGACAGATTTCCACCAGTGAAATGTCCATTGCTCGTGTTTCTTGGCCCAAGCAAGTCTCTTCTTATTATTGCTGTCCTTTAGTAGTGGTTTCTTTGTAGCAACTCGACCATGAAGGCCTGATTCACGCAGTCTCCTCTGAACAGTTGATGTTGAGATGTGTCTGTTACTTGAACTCGGTGATGCATTTGTTTTGGCTGCAATTTCTGAGGCTGGTAATTCTAATGAACTTCTCCTCTGCAGCAGAGGGAACTCTCGGGCTATCTTCTGTATACCACCCTACCTTGTCACAACACAACTGATTGGCTGAAGATGGAAAGAAATTCCACCAATTAACTTTTAATAACAAGACACACATGTTAATTGAAATGAATTCCAGGTGAATACCTCATGAAGCTGGTTGAGAGAATGCCAAGAGTGTGGAACGCTGTCGTCAAGGCAAAGAGTGGCTAGTTTGAAAAATCTCAAATATAAAATATATTTTGATTTGTTTAACACTTTTTAGGTTACGACATGATTCCATATGTGTTATTTCATAGTATATGTCTTATTCTACAGTGTAGAAAATTGTCAAACGAAAGAAAAACCCTTGAATGACTAGATGTGTCCAAACTTGTGACTGGTACTGTGTGCCAATTTGAAACATTTTCCAATTTAGTGATAACTACTCTCCGGGGAAGTGGGTATGTATTTGCGCTTTTTAATTGGTCACGGCACTTGATACCTTGTATTAGAACCCATACTGAAGTGTCTGCCAATTTACTGCTGGAGAATATGGGAGACCTAATCTTATGTTAGTGTCACGCTTCAAATCTTGTTGTTGACAACACATATTACCAAAATACGGTTAATCTTCTGGCCATAATATAAATCTCTCGTCAATAGACACAGGAAACAAAACCAAACACACAAAGCAAACAGTATTTGGTTAGGAACGTCTTCCTTTCTTATAGTAAAAGAATTGCAATTTCTTCTTGATCAAAAATGTTGTACCCACATGGTAGTTCCTATGTACATATTCCATGTATATTTTAAATGTATAGCTGGATTCAGAATCTCATAACCAACTGTTTTACCAGTCCACTATTTTTTCTAACCTGCAGGGATATTTCATTTTTTTCTATGTCAGGATTGTGCCCTGGGATCACATAACTTATAAACGTGTCATATCATTCCATGGCCGTTTCTCTTCTTCAACAGAAAAACACAGCCTCTAACTCTAACCAGGATTATTCTGCCTCAAAAAAAATCCCAATTGGAGATATCCCTGCTCCTACAGCGTCACCCTGCTTCAACACGGTGTTTGCCCTAGAATTACCTATAGGACTTCCCCTATTCAGAAATTACTCTGCGACACAAAGTTTCAAACTAAGGTTGTCTTTTGCTCTCTGCTGGTCCGAGCGGGTCTCTTTTCTGCTCTGCTTAGTCGGAGTGTGGGGCTTCCTGAGCCACGTCTAATGCAGCCCCTGTGCACAGTTTAATCTCGATCTCCCCTGGAGCAATCGGCAAGCAGAGTTAGCCATCCCATCCTCGTCGCCAAATTGTCAGAGAAATTCCATAGGAAGAGAAACTGCAGATTCTTTCAAACAACAATTTTATAAGATTTGCAAAAATGAAGGAATCAATAACAACCACTCAATCAGTACATCGTTAGGAAAGTCGAACGGACAGAGTTGTCTCCCTCCTCTAATAGAAAAGGTACAACCTATTTTGTTTATGTGGCAGTTTAGGAGATGGGTGGAAACAGGGATGGAACATGTTGTGTACAAGCTGATTTAGCTTGTCTGTTCAGAATAAGATAGCTGACGTTTCCACCATTCTCTGTTCGTTCCTGCATGTTTCCATACATCTACGTTCCTGTAGGTTGTGAAAACAGGATGGCACAGTGGCCTCCATCATTCTTAAATGGAAGAAGTTTGGAACCACCAAGACTCTTCCTAGAGCTGGCCATCTGGCCAAACTGGGCAATCGGGGGGGGCTTGGTCAGGGAGATGACCAAGAACCCCAATGGTTTCTCTCCTCTGTGGAGATGGGATAACCTTCCAGAAGGACAACCATCTCTGTAGCTCTCCACCAATCAGGCCTTTATGGTAGATTGGCCAGACGGAAACTAAAAAAAAGGCACATGACAGTCCGTGTGGAATTTGCCAAAAGGCACCTAAATGACTCAGACCATGAGAAACAAGATTCTCTGGTCTGATGAAACCAATATTAAATTCTCGGCCTGATTGCCAAGAGTCACAACTGGAGGAAACCTGGCATGTGAAGCATGGTGGTGGCAGCATCATGCTGTGGGGACGTTTTTCAGTGGCAGGGACTGGGAGACAGGTCAGGTCCTGGGAGACACCCAGGAACTCTGACTGGGGCGAACGTTCACCTTCCAACAGGACAATCACCCTTGAGCAAACAGCAAAGACAACGCAGGAGTGGCTTCAGGATAAGTCTCTGAATATCCTTGAGTGGCCCAGCCAGAGCCAAGTCTTGAACCCAATCCAACATTTCTGGAGAGACCTAAACATATCTGTGCAGCGACACTCCCCATCCAACCTAACAGCGCTTGAGAGGATCTGCAGAGAAGAATGGGAGAAACTCCCCAAAGACAGGTGTGCCAAGCTTGTAGCATCATACCGAAGAAGACTCGGGCTGTAATCACTGTGATAGGTGTTTCAACAAAGTACAGAGTAAAGCATCTGAATACTTATGTAAATGTGATACTTCATTTTTTTTAACATTTGCAAACATTTCTAAACACATTTTTTTGCTTTGTCATTATGGGGTATTGTGTGTAGATTGATGAGGAAAAATAACAATCCATTTTAGAATGAGGCTTTGATGTAACAAAATGTGGAAAAGGTCAAGGGGTCTGAATACTTTCTGAATGCACTGTATATAGCGTTTTGTTAAAAAACAATCCAAAAGCCATGAATTAAAAAAAATCTGAGAATAGTAATATTTTACATACACATGAAGGTGCCCATATGCAAACATTTCTGATGAATAGTGTTATAGTGTTTTTTTTCAAACTCTTAAATTGTAGTTCAGTTTAAATTCTGTAATGATGTTCGCTATATCAGTGTATGAACCCTCTATGAGTGGGGCGGCAGGGAAGCCTAGTGGTTAGAGCGTTGGACTAGTAACCACAAGGTTGCAAGTTCAAACCCCAGAGCTGTCATTGAAAATAAGAATTTGTTCTTAACTGACTTGCCTAGTAAAATAAAGGTAAAAAATTAAGGGGGCTCCTGAGTGGCACAGCCATCCAAAGCACTGCATTTCAGTGCTAGAAGCTTCACAACAGACCCTGGTTCGATTCCAAGCTGTATCACAACTGGCCGGGATTAGGAGTCCCATAGGGCGGAGCTCAATTGGCCCAGCTTCATCCGGGGTTAGGGTTTGGCTGGTGTAGTTCGTCATTGTATATAATCATTTCTTCTTGATTGACTTGCATAGTTAAATAAAATAAATAAATAAATAAATGGGGGAAAGAGACTCTAAATTATCACTAATCAATGATTTGGAGGAAACCAAACAGCGGTCGTTCTCCCAGTCATTACTTTTTTTCCTTTGGTAGAACTGTCTAGGCCTATACTTAATAAAAAAATATGACCCTTGTAGTGTAATGGAATCCTTTCCAATGTTATTCTATTATATTATGTGAATCTTTGATCATTTTCCAGACAAATTGCTAGCAATAAAGTTGCAGGAGACGTCCAGACTGGTGCGTAAAGGCTCAACGTTTTCTGTACGCATGAGCGAGGCCACTTTCCATTATAATGTACAATACAAAGGACTCTTTAGGCTACTTTTACGTGGCATCCAACCACAATGTCAGTAGGCATTTGGTTTCTAATGAAGAACATGATCAAGAACATGATCTACTATCCAGTGTGAATTTTTGTTGTTGAAGGAATTTATATTATTTCATTGTCAGGATTGATTTACACTTCAAAGATATCCATAAAAGATGCATCTTTGACTACCTCCAGAGGTGGTCAGGAAGATCTAATCACAATCAGTTCACAATGCGTCCTATGATTGTCTACACCTATGGACAAATGTGGGCACAATCAGAATGTGAAGAAAATCAGTACACATGCTAAAACCAGGTATAAACAGGGATAGAGTGAAGAGCACGGAGGTGTTTGGTCGCATCTTGCGTTAGATCAGAGGGATGGTAGTGTGCAGGGTTGGCGTCAATTTCATTTGAATTCCAGTCAATTTAGGAAGAACCCTGAAATTTCAATTCCAATTCTCTCCAATGTTTTTCAATTAGGAAAATGGGGAATTGTGTTGACTTTCCGAATTGACTGGAATTGACATGGAATTGACCACAAACCTAGTACTGTGTTTTATGTGGAGCATCAATGCAAGATGGTGAGAATGCAGCCGGCGGACTCTAGAGTTCATCGATGTCAAGTAGTGTTTGTAAACAGTCTGGTTACTTAATTATACCTGAGTTCTCTTTTTGTCTGTTGCCAGTTCGTCTTGTTTGTCAATTCAACCAGTGTTTTTCTTCTCAGTTCTTGGTTTTCCCAGTCTCGCCCCCCTGGTTTTGGCTACTGCCTGTCCTGACTCTGAGCCCGCCTGCCTGACCACTCTGCCTGCCCCTGACCCTGAGCCTGCCTGCCATCCGGTACCGTTGCCTCACCTCTGGTTTACTGACCCATGCCTGCCTTGACCTGTCTATTGCCTGCCACTGTTGGATTATTAAACAATTGTTAATTCAACGTTGTCTGCATCTGGGTCTCACCTTCATACCTGATACTTGGACTCAGTGGTTGATTATTCAGGGTTCAGCTAGGGCCACTTTACACACTGGCAGCAACCTGGCATGTTTTGGTCTATATTTAAATTGCAACCATTTCAACAAGCAGCCACCCCTCCACGATTTCTGGTCGAATGTAAATTTTGTTAGTAGTCCTTTTATGCCCTCGCCTTGGAGGGTGGTCCATCACGTTGTCATAATGTCTGTGCTCACATGTGTGTGGTAATTGACTTGGCAAAAGTCTATATGAAAAACAATTATCTCATTTTGAAGGTTAAAATCACATTTCATCTTCTTACAAATAGCTTCATATTTAATCATATAAGTTCCACAACATTGAGATGTAAATCTGATAACTGGTATGTATACATTTGTAGAGTTACAGTTATTTAAGTATACCGTCCTTAATGATATCACAACACAACTGATTTGTCATGATTATTGTTTGGAACCCCACCAACCATTTCCCACATTATTTATGTTGGAGATTGTTTCAATGTCCAATCTTTTGATGTTAAAGCACTGCAAAGTCTCTCTCTGTTGTAACACTCAGACATTCAATTCTCCATACTGCCGGGCCACAGAAAGTTTACAACTGGTCCTTAAAGTCATCAAACCGGCCCACTCCCCTCATTCCTCTCTGGTGGGAGTGAAGGGGGGCTCTCTTTGATCCTCACCCAGGAGGGAAAGTAATGACACTTGCTTGCATGTGTATGTGTGCCCTCTCATGTGTATACTGTATGTGTGCTTGTCTTCGTATGCCTGTTGTGGTTGTACTGTATGTCACCTGCATGCCTAAACTCACACAACAGGCCGTGCCACGCAGCCACATCCCCCCTCAGTTCACATTAGGTGAATGAATCATCCCTTTCCATATACTGTAGAAGATCCATATATTTATTCACATCATACTGCTAGAGTGGAGGTGTCCAGAATGGAGCCAGAATGGAGCTATATCCCCTTGGCTGTATGATGCATTCAAACTTTCACAGCTCACATATTCCCTGCAGCAGCCCAGCAAATCCTGTTTTTCCAGAGCAAGTGTTCAATGCCGGAACATGTCGGCTGTCAAATGGACACGGGCCTGTAAATAAAACTTTGATCCCACGGACCGCCTGGCCACCCGGCCAAATGGAGGTTGTTGTTGGTCTAAGGCTGGCTGACTGACTGAACAGGGAGATACGGCCAAGTGAGAGATTAGCTTTAATGAATGTGGAGCACACAATGCCAACTACCAAACGCACCTTAGGGATGTATGGAATATGTGGAGCATGTCTAGGAACAGCTTGAGACATAAAGGAGGAGAAAGATATATTATGTAAACAGGTTGTTATGGGTGAATGTGAGATGAACGTTGAAGAGATTACTGTATTGTACATGTGCTCAGGTATAAGGGAAAATGCCTGAACAAATTGGCTCAGAGCCCCTTCAAAGAAAAAATGTGTGTTTCTCTCTCGTGTTTGTCTTGTCTAATATGTCAATTTGTTTTTATTGTTCCAAGCCAGAAGTCACCGTCTGTAGCATTGTCTGGACTAGACAAGCCTTGTCGTTGTCAGTAATTACATGAACATCTCCTAGACTCCTACTGTGTTAAACTCCGCAAACAGAACACATACTGTATAACACATGACAGCAGTACTCATGACAGGCTGGAACTGATAGCATTATGGAACACAGGCCATGTTGACAGATATTGTACATAGCACATCTACATGTTGGCTGCTGCTGTAGCAGGAAAATTCTCAAGTTGTCAGTTTGATGAGGTTTGTCTGTGTGCAGAAGAATCTACTACAACCATTGAGTGTCATTCTCTCTCTCTCTCTCTCTCTCTCTCCCTTGTTTTTCGGTATTGCTCTCTTTTTCTCCGTCTTGCTCTCTCTTCCTCACTCCCTTCACTGCTCTTGCTTTCACCTCTCTCTCCTTCCTTCATTCTCCTTCTCTCTCTCTGTTTCGCTCTATTTTCCCCTTGTTTTTTCTCTTTTTTATTACCTCTCTTTTCTCCCTGTCTGATGCTCTTGCTTTCTCACTCTCCCTCCTCTCTCTTTCACTCTCTCTCCCTTACCTTGCTCTCTCTCACATTCTCTATGTCCATGCTCTCTTGTTTTCTCTACAATACTCTCTAACCTCCCTAACCCACTCTCTCCCTCCTTCATCCCTCTTCCTTTCCATTTATCTCTGTCTTCACTCAGAATGATGCAGCCACCTGCTGTATAGTTTGGTCCCACTCATCACAGTGACAGCCTGAACCAACTGACAAGATAAAACAAATTCCACCGCATCAACTCAGTTGATTATTGTCCTTGAATATCTTTTTGGCCTTCCTGTGACATCGGGTGCTGTAGGTGTCATGGAGGGCAGGTAGTTGCCCCCGATGATGCGTTGTGCACCACCCTCTTGAGAGCCTTGGGACCCAGGGCCTCCAGCTTGATGATGAGCTTGGAGGGTACTATGGTGTTGAATGCTGAGCTGTAGTCAATGAACAGCATTCTTACACAACCTATTCACCCTGCTACCATCCAGAAGGCGAGGTCAGTACAGGTGCATCAAAGCTGGGACCGAGAGACTGAAAAACAGCTTCTATCTCAAGGCCATCAGGATGTTCACCAGCCATCACTAACACAGAAAGGATGCTGCCTACATACAGAGTTGAAATCAATGGCCACTTTAATAAATGGATCACTAGTCACTTTAATAATGACACTGTTGACATGTTTACATATCTTGCATTACTCATCTCACATGTATATGCTGTATACCATATATTGCCTATGCTGCTCTGTCATTGCTCATCCATATATGTATGTGTGTGTATATATATATATATTCGTATTCCATTCCTTTACTTAGATCTGTGTAGTAGGTAGTTCTGTGGAATTGTTTGATTCAATCTGAGATATTGCTGCAATGTCGGAACTAGAAGCACAAGCATTTCGCTACACTCACAATAACATCTGCTCACCATGTGTATGTGACCAATAAAATTTGAATTGATTTACAGTGAATTCCGAAAGTAATCAGACCCCTTGACTTTTTCCACATTTTGTTACTTTACAGGCGTATTCTAAAATTGATTTTTTTTTAAATCTCATCAATCTACACACAATACCCCATAATGACAAAACAAAATCAGGTTTTGAATTTTATGCACATTTATTTAAAACAAATAACAGAAATATGTTATTTACATAACTATTCAGACCCTTTGATATGAGACTCGAAATTGAGCTCAGGTGCATCCTGTTTCCATTGATCATCCTTGAGATGTTTCTACAACTAGATTGGAGTCCAACTGTGGTAAATTCAAGTGATAGGACATCATTTGGAAAGGCACAATTTAATTAATTTTAGAATAATGCTATAACGTAAGAAAATGTGGAAAAAGTCACGGGGTCTGAATACTTTCCGAATGCACTGTAAATATAATACCCCCCAAAGAATGCTAACCTTCCCTGTTGTTGTACTGGTGAGAGGTTAGTATGAGTTATATTTGTGCGTCTGTAGCTTTCTCCCTCGTAATTATTGGAGATTAATTCAGGACTATCCATAATTTTGGCGCTCAGTGTATCAATATGGGCTATTTTTGACCCTTTGCAGGGTAGCTTACTGATACACATTATATGATGGAAAATAATTTTGCTTGGATAATAGTGTCAATCAATCAGGCACTTGTGAGTAGAGAGTCATATTTTCTTGAAAAAATACCAAGTTTCAATACCGTTATTAATTCATATTTATCCCGAGAGTCCCGGGAAATACCACAAAAATTGGAAGTGCCAACTCAAGGTGTTTAAAACCAAGATATAGTCACTCTTCCTGGGTTCTACCAAAATAAGATTGTCACTGCGCTACATTGCCAGCTTGGCTGCACCACTATGTCAAGATGTCACAGCAAGTGAAACTGATATTTATAGAGTAACTTACATTGTTGTGAATTGAGACTGGCTGTTCATAAATTCCAAATATTAAACTTCCGGCGCCGACAGAGATGGCCGCCTCGCTTCGCGTTCCTAGGAAACTATGCAGTTTTTTTTTTTACGTGTTATTTCTCACATTAGTACCCCAGGTCATCTTAGGTTTCATTACGTACAGCCGAGAAGAACTACTGTATATAAGATCAGCGTCAACTCACCATCAGTACGACCAAGAATATGTTTTTCGCGATGCGGATCCTGTGTTCTGCCTTACTAACAGGACAACGGAATGGATCGCATGCAGCGACCCCAAAAAACGACTCCGAAAAAGAGGGAAACGCAGCGGTCTTCTGGTCAGACTACGGAGACGGGCACATCGTGCCCCACTTCCTAGCATTCTTCTTGCCAATGTCCAGTCTCCCACAGACGATGCAATCTCAACCACACTGCACACTGCCCTAAACCATCTGGACAAGAGGAATACCTATGTGAGAATGCTGTTCATCGACTACAGCTCGGCATTCAACACCATAGTACCCTCCAAGCTCGTCATCAAGCTCGAGACCCTGGGTCTCGACCCCGCCCTGTGCAACTGGGTACTGGACTTCCTGACGCGCCGCCCCCAGGTGGTGAGGGTAGGTAACAACATCTCCTCCCCGCTGATCCTCAACACTGGGGCCCCACAAGGGTGCGTTCTGAGCCCTCTCCTGTACTCCCTGTTCACCCACGACTGCGTGGCCACGCACGCCTCCAACTCAATCATCAAGTTTGCGGACGACACAACAGTGGTAGGCTTGATTACCAACAATGACGAGACGGCCTACAGGGAGGAGGTGAGGGCCCTCGGAGTGTGGTGTCAGGAAAATAACCTCACACTCAACGTCAACAAAACTAAGGAGATGATTGTGGACTTCAGGAAACAGCAGAGGGAACACCCCTATCCACATCGATGGAACAGTAGTGGAGAGAGTAGCAAGTTTTAAGTTCCTCGGCATACACATCACAGACAAACTGAATTGGTCCACTCACACAGACAGCATCGTGAAGAAGGCGCAGCAGCGCCTCTTCAACCTCAGGAGGCTAAAGAAATTTGGCTTGTCACCAAAAGCACTCACAAACTTCTACAGATGCACAATCGAGAGCATCCTGGCGGGCTGTATCACCGCCTGGTACGGCAACTGCTCCGCCCTCAACCGTAAGGCTCTCCAGAGGGTAGTGAGGTCTGCACAACGCATCATCGGGGGCAAACTACCTGCCCTCCAGGACACCTACACCACCCGATGTTACAGGAAGGCCATAAAGATCATCAAGGACATCTACCACCCGAGCCACTGCCTGTTCACCCCGCTATCATCCAGAAGGCGAGGTCAGTACAGGTGCATCAAAGCTGGAACCGAGAGACTGAAAAACAGCTTCTATCTCAAGGCCATCAGACTGTTAAACAGCCACCACTAACATTGAGTTGCTGCTGCCAACACACTGACACTGACTCAACTCCAGCCACTTTAATAATGGGAATTGATGGGAAATGATGTAAATATATCACTAGCCACTTTAAACAATGCTACCTTATATAATGTTACTTACCCTACATTATTCATCTCATATGCATACGTATATATTGCACTCTATATCATCGACTGCATCCTTATGTAATACATGTATCACTAACCACTTTAACTATGCCACTTTGTTTACATACTCATCTCATATGTATATACTGTACTTGATACCATCTACTGTATCTTGCCTATGCTGCTCTGTACCATCACTCATTCATATATGCTTATGTACATATTCTTTATCCCCTTACACTGTGTATAAGACAGTAGATTAGGAATTGTTAGTTAGATTACTTGTTGGCTATTACTGCATTGTCGGAACTAGAAGCACAAGCATTTCGCTACACTCGCATTAACATCTGCTAACCATGTGTATGTGACAAATAAAATTTGATTTGATTTGATTTGATTTATCATGTACCTCAATTAATTCAGTGCATTTTAGGAGTATGCCTAGGTTATCTCGACACAGCTCATGCTTAGGAGTGCACCCCGAGCAGACAATAGACTTGTCAAATCATACACTTTGTAACGACAGTCAAACAAAAGTCAAATGAACAAAGTTGCTAAGCTTGCTAGATAACCTCCAACGAATGACGGAATATCTCCTATATGGCAAAATGTAGTTGATGATTATACACATACAGTGGCTAGAGAAAGTATGTGAACCCTTTTGGAATTATGGATTTATGGATAAATTGGTCATAAAATTTGATCTGAGTCACAACAGAAAAACACAGTCTGCTTAAACTACTAACAAACAAATGATTGTATTGTTCTTGTCTGTATTGAATACATAATTTAAACATTCACAGTGTAGGTTGGAAAAAGTAGGCTAATGACTTCTCTAAAAGCTAATTGGAGTCAGGAGTCAGCTAACCTGGAGTACAATCCTTGAGACGAGATTGGAGATGTTAGTTAGAGCTGTCCTGCCCTATAACAAAACTCAAAATCGGACTTTCTATTCACAAGAAGCTTTTTCTGATGTGAACCCATGACTCAAACAAAACAGATCCCAGAAGACCCAAGATTAAGAATGGGTGATTTGCATAAAGCTTACAAAAGTATCTCTAAAAGCCTTGTTCATGTTCATCATTCCACAGTAAGACAAATTGTCTGTAAATGGAGAAAGTTCAGCAGTGGTGCTCCTCTCCCAAGGAGTGGCTGTCCTGCAAAGATGACTGCAAGATCTCAGCGCAGAATGCTCAATGAGGTTAAGAAAAATCTTTGAGTGTCTGCTAAAGACTTACAGAAATCTCTGGAACATGCATGCTATCATCGTTGTTGAGGAGTCTACGATATGTAAAACACTAAAAAATAGCTTGCTATCATCGCCGGAAAAATGTAATCTCCAGTTTATCAAGACATTTTGCAGGAGAACGTAAAGCTAGCTGTTCGCCAATTGAAGCTCAACAGAAGTTGGGTGATGCTAAAGGACAACAACCCAAAACACAGAAGTAAATCAACAACAGAATGGCTTCAAAATTAGAAAATACACCTTCTGGAATGGCCCAGTCAGAGTCCTGACCTCAGCACGAGTGAGATACTGTGGCATGACCTCAAGAGAGCGGTTCACACCGGACATCCCAAGAATATTGCTGAACTGAAACAGTTTTGTAAAGAGGAATGGTCCAAAATTCCTCCAAACCGTTGTGCAGGTCTGATCCACAACTACAGAACACGTTTGGTTGAGGTTATTGTTGCCAAAGTAGGGTCAACCAGTTATTAAAACAAAGGGTTCACATACTTTTCCCACCCCGTTTACACGGTGTGTTCAATAAAGACATGAAAACGAATAATTGTTTGTGTGTTATTAGTTTAAAGCAGACTGTGTTCATCTATTGTTGTAACTTAGAAGAAGATAAGATAAAAAATGTTGACCAATTTATGAAGAATCCAGGTATTTCCAAAGGGTTCACATACTTTTTCTTGCCACTGAAGCAGATCAGCTCTTGAATAATGTGAAGATGGAGAAGACATTGTTTAGTTAAAAAGATATATCTACTATATCTACTCTCATACCTTTTGTTGATCACACATTCTCTACCGAAGCTCTGATATGTTCAGCAATACGAGACAGCACAGAGAAGCGAGGGAAATGTTATAGCAGTGTTTTGACATGCACAGGCAAGACATGCTTTGATATTGCATCCATTGGATGAATTTTCATTCAAGACATGATTTAGGGTTTCGGTTTCAGGCTCTATTTGAATGGTCCCACAAACCGGGGGATCAGCTTTCAGCATGTCAGGTGAAGCGGGATGTTCCTGGTGGAGAGCCAGAAACGTTCACCAGCATGGAACACAGGAGCATCACTGCGGTGGCGATCCGCCTGCTCCTTCTGGCAGCGGATGACGCATTGGAACCTCACGTGGGCAGTGTTCCAAACCTCCCCACGTTAGAACCACTCGTCTACTGCAGGAGCTTTGTTCAGGCTCGGGGTCCATGGGGCCAGGGCCGGCTGGTACCTCAGGACACACTGGAAGGGAGACAGCCCGGTGGAGGAGTGATGAAGTGAGTTCTGGGCTTACTCCACTCAGGGGAAGGAACCGGGCCCTCTTCCCCTGGTGGTCCTGACAGTGACTCCACAGGAACCTCCCCAGCTTCTGGTTGGTCCTCTCCACCTGCCTGTTGGACTGAGGCCGGTACCTGGATGAAAGTCTGACCGTGACCCCCCAGCTTCCCCATGAAGGCTTTCCATACTGTGTGAATTGGGGACCACGGTCGGAGACGATGTCCCCCAGAAGAATATAGTGCCGGGTGGGCGTTATGATGGGCGCACTTAGGACCGGAACCTCTCCCAAATCTTGGAGACGGGACAGGGCATCGACTTGGATGTTCTTTGAACCTGGCTGGTATGACAGAGTGAAGTTGAATCGGGTAAAGAGAAAGGCCCATCTTGCTTGGAGCAGGTTCAGCCGCCTCGGTGTCCATATGTACTCCAGGTTACGATGGTCGGTGAGGATGACAAATGGATCGGTGGCACCTTCCAGCCTCGAATGCCAACTTCATCGCCAGGAGCTCCCGATCACCTATGTCATAGTTCCTTTCTGCAGGAGACATATTCTTTGAGTAGTATACACATGACACAATTTGTGGATTACCTTGACATTGTGACGTGACAGCCCCTACACCCACTTCTGAAAAAAAGAGGACTGCCCTTAAGAAGTTTTAATTGGTCATATTTGCTTATTCACAGGGCGTAATAATCAGACTGCTGAACTGACTCTCCACACCTTAGCACACACACACACACACACACACACACACACACACACACACACACACACACACACACACACACACACACACACACACACACACACCTGATTCTTATTTACTGTTGCTAATACTGTACAATTTAAACACTTGCCCCCCAATCAAATGTCACATGCGCCGAATACCATGAAATGCTTACTTACAAGCCCGTAACCAACAATGCAGTACATTAAAAAAAATGTACCGCAATAAAATGACATAACAATAACAAGTCTATATACAAGGGTTACCGGTGCCGAGTCAATGTGTGATGGTACAGGTTAGTCGAGGTAGTTTGTACATGTAGGTTGGGGTAAAGTGACTATGCATAGATAATAAACAACAAGTAACAGCAGTGTAAAAACAAAGGGGGGGGAGCATTTTGTTAATCATTTATGATATCTTCTTCAGACTAGGGTCCTTTTTTCTCAATTTCCGCCTGACTGGCGTGCCCAAAGTAAACTGAAGCCAGGATATATATATAATTGGTACCATTGGATAGAAAACACTTTGAAGTTTGTAGAAATGTTAAAATAGTGTAGGAGAAAATCCAAAGAATGACCAACCAGAATTTTTTTTGTTGAGAGCCCATGATCTTACAATGGAAAGTTTGGTAAATGTTTTTATCTAGCTCCCAGTATGCAATTCCTATGGCTTCCACAGGGTGTCAGCATTCTATGTTTAAGGTTTCAGCCTTGTTTCTTCCAAAACGAGTAAGAATAATGAGTTTAGTACTGGAACACAACATTGGAAATTCGTGTATGCGCAAGCAATGAAGACAAGACGTACCTACTAATATCGGTTTCCTATTGAATATATTTAGTTTCGTATGAAATATTATAGTTTGATTACATTTTAGAGAAGTCAATAGAACATATTTTGACGAGTGGATTACTCAAATCGATAATGCCAACTGAACTGACATTTTGGGATATAAAGAAGGACTTTATCTAACAAAACGACACTACATGTTATAGCTGGGACCATTTGGATGACAAATCAGAGGAACATTTTCAAAAAGTAAGAGAATATTTAATCGCTATTTGTGAATTTTTGAAAAATATTTTGACGTTTGGCGCCGTCCTCAAACAATCGCATGGAATGCTTTCGCTGTAATGGCTACTGTGAATCGGACAGTGCAGTTAGATTAACAAGAATATTAGACCGATATTAGACACTTGTATGTACGTACATGTTTAATATCCATAATTCTGATGATTATTTATTTGAATTACGCGCCCTCCAGTTTCACCGGAAGTTGTCCCACGAGCAGGACGCCTAGCCCTAGTCTAGGTGACCATTTGGTTGGGGATAGAAGCACCAGACCATCAGCAAACAATAGACATTTGACTTCAGATTCTCGTAGAGTGCTGCAGACTGTTCTTGTGCCCTCGCCAATTTGTTGAGATATATGTTGAAGACAGTGACCCTGAGGAAAGAAATGTGTGTGTGTCTTTTGCCAATTTTGTGTATTTTAGAATCCCCTTTCCCCGATAGAGTATATGTGTAAATATTGTATTATAAATTATGCCTTCCTTTATAGTACAGAGTTGCAAAGAAAAATCCACATCTTAGACTGGCCAATAAAAATAAGCGATTCTACTGCGCCTCCCGGGTGGTGCAGTGGTCTAAGGCACTGCATCGCAGTGCTAGCTGTGCCACCAGAGATTCTGGTTTCGAGCCCAGGCTCTGTCGCAGCCGCCCGCATCCGGGAGGTCCATGGGGCGACGCACAATTGGCCCAGCATTGTCTGGGTTAGGGAGGGTTTTGCCGGCTGGGATATCCTTGTCTCACCGCGCACTAGCGACTCCTGTGGCAGGCCGGGTGCAGTGCACGCTGACCAGGTCGCCAGGTGTACGGTGTTTCCTCCGACACATTGGTGCGGCTGGCTTCCGGGTTGGATGTGTGTTGTGTCAAGAAGCAGTGTGGCTAGGTTGAGTTGTGTTTCGGAGAATGCATGGCTCTTGACCTTCGCATCTCCTGAGTCCGTATGGGAGTTGCAGCGACGAGACAAGACTGTAACTACTACCAATTGGATACCATGAAATTGGGGAGAAAAAAATAGGTAAAAAGATGGGCAAAAGAACACAGTCACTGGACAGTGGAACTCCTCCCGGAGTTGCCTCTTCACTGTTGACATTGAGTGTTTTTCGGGTACTATTTAACGAAGCTGCCAGTTGAGGACTTGTGAGGCGTCTGTTTCTCAAACTAGACACTCTAATGTACTTGTTCTCTTGCTCAGTTGTGCAGGGCCTCCCACTCCTCTTTCTATTCTGGTTAGGGCCAGTTTGCGCTGTTCTGTGAAGGGAGTAGCACACAGCGTTGTACAAAATCTTTCAGTTTCTTGGAATTTCTCGCATGGAATAGCCTTCATTTCTCAGAACAAGAATAGACTGACTAATTTCAGAAGAAAGTTCTTTGTTTCTAGCCATTTTGAGTCTGTAATCGAACCCACAGATGCTGATGCTCCAGATACTCAACTAGTCTAAAGAAGGACAGTTATATTGCTTCTTTATTTACGATCTAAAGCAGCAGGTTTATGTAGGCTAACAATGTTATTCTTTACATGCTATACCTTTATCTGCTGTAATGTTATTTTCTAGGAAATACATCAGCCAACATAGCTATTTCTAGGAATTCATCTGAAGTACTGTGTGTTGTTGGTATGTTGTGTGCTTGGAACACATGATTATACATTTAGAGAGGACATCTCTAGTGTAGTGTGCTCCCTACAAAGCAAAGAGAAATGGCAAGAGGGTGAGAGAGTGAGAGTGTGAGAGAGAGAAAGAGAGATAGATAGAGAGAGAGAGAGAGAGAGAGAGAGAGAGAGAGAGAGAGAGAGAGAGAGAGAGAGAGAAAGAGAGAGAGAGAGAGAGATCCCACTGTCATAACACCAGACCAGGCCCTGGAATATCTCAAAAGATTGGGAAGAGTTCAGCAGTGCATCAGCCCATTTAGATAGGTGACAGCGTGGGGGACGATTTAATAACACTCTACAGATGCACGAAAAGGGATGCTTTTAACGGCCTGAAGATAGGAATCCTCTACTCTAGCCATATACAAGACTCGCTGGGGCCGAACCATTCATTTAAAAATTCATTTCTGTGTGCTTGCAGCGGCGGGCCGAATGGTGTGGAGCATGTATTAAGATGTCTCCAGTCTCTTAGCTCTCCCGGATATGGCTTGTCGCCCTTCCTGATGCGGCTTGGCTCGCTGTATGGGTGATATTCATCTTTGAGTGCTCATCTGGCTAAACAGCAGAAGCAGAGGAATGAGGCTCCACACTGTTCTCAAGGCCAGTTAGGATTGAAGTGCCTGGATAAAATACATGGCAGTGTTGTTATCCCTCTAGCTTAACCCAGCACTATCATAAAAAGAGTATTGCATGTATATCAGACAGCTGGCTACAGTATGCAAGAGGACAGTTATATAAAGTATAAATCAAGGTTGTAATTCAAGATGGCAGCAGTTATAAGTACCCACACATGTAGTCATAGTCACTTTGTGGGTAATGACAGCAGTGTCTTGGTCTGTAGACCAACGGTGTCAAACTCATTCCAAGAGGGCCGAGTGTCTGTGGGTTTTTGTTTTTTTCCCTTCAATTAATTCCTGACAACCAGGTAAGGGGAGTTCCTTACTAATTAGTGACCTTAATTCATCAATCAAGGACAAGGGAAGAGCAAAAACCTGCAGAGTTTGACAGGTGCTGTAGACTTTGGTTATTTTAGCATTTTATTTTACCTTTATTTAACCAGGCAAGTCAGTTAAGAACAAATTCTTATTTTCAATGACGGCCGAGGAACAGTGGGTTAAATGCCTGTTCAGGGGCAGAACGACAGATTTATTTGTACCTTGTCAGCTCAGGGGTTTGAACTTGCAACCTTCCAGTTACTAATCCAACTCTCTAACCACTAGGCTACCCTGCCACCCCATTAAGGCTTTGTAATGCCAAAAGCTTGTTAGCAAATTAGAACATGGAAAACATAAGATCGCAACACATTTACAAACTACCACAAACTGTTACTTTTCACCTGCAGTTCTTGGCTGTACTCTTGTGGTGAGCTATGGGCTGTGGTGTTAAGGCTATGAAATGTTTAAGGCCTGGTAAGCCACTTTAAACACGGACAACTTTTAAATCCCCCTCCTCTATAAGAGGGAGGGGGGACCTCAGTAGCTGTGGACACTCTAACAAGCTAATTATGGGTGCCATTTGTGGTGTGTGTAATTACCTCCCTGTCAAAACCCCTCTTTTTTCCTACCCCGTTTTCTCTTTTATTATTATTTGATTTCCCTCCACGTGAGGCTGATATGGCCTTATAAAAGATTAAGGCCAAAATAATTCCCCGGTCTACTGACTTTCCAAATTGGTCGTGTCAGAGTGCTCAGAGACTGCAAACTCAGCATGGACAGAGAGGGATGGTGCACGGCAACCCAGCCAGGCCAATTATGAACGCCCTTTACCTCGCCCCAAATCACACAAACGGGTGTGATAGACTCATTTAAACATACCTTACATTGGCTCAGGTGACTCCAGGTCTTTGGAAGATTAAGTAAAAGTATGACTAATGAAGCTATGTTTTTCCTGAGCTTTCATTGTATAAAGTTCCGTTTTTACTTTTCATGGCGTTTAATATGGTGCTGTCAGGTTTTCTGAGTGAGTAGGGAAATTATCGTGGAGGCGGACAGCGAGCGGCTGGCTCAGTGGCATATTTGTCTGTCAGCTTTAAGAAAAGCTCACAGGAAGTCATTTAATATCCCCTGGCATTCCTCATAATGCTGTCTGTGACATCTACACTGTAGTTACAGTGCCTTCAGAAAGAATTCAGATAACTTGACTTTTCCACATTTTGTTACTTTACAGCCTTATTCTAAAATGTATTAAATTAACAAAAATCCTCAGCAATCTAGACACAACCCCATAATGACAAATTGAAAACAGGAGTTTAGAAATGTTCGCCAAAAAATAAATACCTTATTTGCATAAATATTCAGACCCTTTGCTATGGAACTCGAAATTGAGCTCAGGGACATCCTGTTTCCATTGATCATCCATAAGATGTTTCTACAACTTGATTGGAGAACCACCTGTGCTAACTTAAGGCTAGGCGTCCCGCTAGCGGGACTACTTCCGGTTTAACTGGAGGGCGCGCAATTTAAATAAATAATCATAAAAATGATAGATATTAAACATTTTGGAACATACAAGTGTCCTATATCGGTTAAAAGGGAGGTCCATGGTTAACCTCTTGAAACTCCCCATCCCGGATCCGGGATCGGGGATCGTGACTAAAGCCTCAGGCTCATTAGCATAACGCAACGTTAACGATTTCTGAAAATCGCAAATAAAATGAAAATAATGCGCCTACTCTCAAGCTTAGCCTTTTCTTAACAACACTGTCATCTCAGATTTTCAAAATATGCTTTTGAACCATAGCAATTCACTAATTTGTGTAAGAGTATGCTAAGCTAGCTTAGCATTTTGAGTAGCATTTAGCACGCAACATTTTCACAAAAACCAGATAACCAAATAAATAAAATCATTTACCTTTGAAGAGCTTCGGATGTTTTCAATGAGGAGACTCTCAGTTACATAGCAAATGTGCAGTTTTTCAAAAAAATATTATTTGTGTAGGACAAATCGCTCCGTTTTGTTCACGTTTGGCTATGAAAAAAACCTGTATACAGTTATAGCCTGAAGCTCATTAGCATAATGTATCGTTAACGATTTTTGAAAATCGCAAATAAAATGAAAATAATGCGCCTACTCTCAAGCTTAGCCTTTTCTTAACAACACTGTCATCTCAGATTTTCAAAATATGCTTTTGAACCATAGCAATTCACTAATTTGTGTAAGAGTATGCTAAGCTAGCTTAGCATTTTGAGTAGCATTTAGCACGCAACATTTTCACAAAAACCAGATAACCAAATAAATAAAATCATTTACCTTTGAAGAGCTTCGGATGTTTTCAATGAGGAGACTCTCAGTTACATAGCAAATGTGCAGTTTTTCAAAAAAATATTATTTGTGTAGGACAAATCGCTCCGTTTTGTTCACGTTTGGCTATGAAAAAAACCTGTATACAGTTATAACCTGAAGCTCATTAGCATAATGTAACGTTAACGATTTCTGAAAATCGCAAATAAAATGAAAATAATGCGCCTACTCTCAAGCTTAGCCTTTTCTTAACAACACTGTCATCTCAGATTTTCAAAATATGCTTTTGAACCATAGCAATTCACTAATTTGTGTAAGAGTATGCTTTGCTAGCTTAGCATTTTGAGTAGCATTTAGCACGCAACATTTTCACAAAAACCAGATAAATAAAATCATTTACTTTTGAAGAGCTTTCGGATGTTTTCAATGAGGAGACTCTCAGTTACATACCAAATGTGCAGTTTTTCCTGAAAGTGTCTTTGTGTAGGAGAAATCGCTCCGTTTTGTACATCACATTTGGCTACCGAAACGAACCGAAAATTCAGTCACCTACAACGTCAAACTTTTTCCAAATTAACTTCATAATATCGACCGAAACATGGCAAACGTTGTTTGGAATCAATCCTCAAGGTGTTTTTTCACATATCTCTTTTTTGATATATCGTTCGTGGAAGCTTGCATTCTTCTCTGAATTCTGTGGAAAAATACTTGCAGCTGACTTTTGCGCACCAATTTCGGTGCAGGACACCGGGCGGACACCTGGTAAATGTGGTCTCTTGTGGTCAATCTTCCAATGATATGCCTACAAATACGTCACAATGCTGCAGACACCTTGGGGAAACGACAGAAAGGGCTGACTCACTCCTCTCGCATTCACAGCCATATAAGGAGACAATGGAAAACTGAGCCTCAAAAATCCTGCTCATTTCCTGGATGCTGATTCATCTTGGTTTTGCCTGTAGCTCACGTTCTAGGGCACGCACAGAAAATATCTTTGCAGTTCTGGAAACGTCAGAGTGTTTTCTTTCCAAAGCTACCAATATATGCATAGTCGAGCATCTTTTTGTGACAAAATATTGCGCTTAAAACGGTCACGTCTTTTTATCCAAAAATGATATAGCGCCCCCAGAGTTTCAACAGGTTAACACCTCTTATGGATCCCTTAAATGGATAGGCGAGACGTTAACGTCTCAACTGGCCAATTTCTGGGGGAAATGCAGAGCACCAGATTCAAATAAAACGCTATAAAATTCAAACTTTCATTAAATCACACATGTAAGAAACTCAATTAAAGCTACACTCGTTGTGAATCCAGCCAACATGTCAGATTTTTAAAATGTTTTTCGGCAAAAGCATAAGAAGCTATTATCTGATAGCCTGTACCATCTGCACCAGCAGTAAACAAAGGAGCTAGCATAGCAGGCGCTACACAAAACGCTGAAATAAAATATAAAACATGCATTACCTTTGACAAGCTTCTTTTTTTGGCTCCAATATGTCCCATAAACATCACAATTGGTACTTTTGTCTGATTAATTCTGTCCATATATATTGAAAATGTCCATTTATAAAGCTTGTTTAATGCAGAAAAAAAACAGCTTACAAAAACGCAACCTCACGACAAAATATTTCAAAAGTTGCCTATAAACTTTGGCAAAATATTTCAAATTACTTTTGTAATACAACGTTAGGTATTTTTAAACGTTAATAATCGATCAAATTGTAGACGGGGCAATCTGTATTCAATACAGGAAAGAAAAGAAACAAGCACTGCTTTTCATGTCTTGCGCAACTCACAAAAGTGTCCCCAGTTCCGATTTGGCCAACTTCTCCATAGCACAAAGGAATAACCTCAACCATATTCCAAAGACTGACGACATCCAGTGGAAGCGGTAGGAACTGAAAATAGGTTCCTATTAAATATCCAATGGCAAAGACAATGTAGGGAACAGAAAAATAAATTCTGAACTGTTAGTCCTCTGGGTTTTGCCTGCTACATAAGTTCTGTTATACTCACAGACATGATTCAAACAGTTTTAGAAACTTCAGTGTTTTCTATCCAAATATATGAATAATATGCATATCTTATATTCTTGGCATGAGTAGCAGGAAGTTAAAATTGAGCACGCTATTTATCCAAAAGTGAAAATTCTGCCCACTAGCTTTAAGAGGTTTTAAGCGCAAATCCCTCTCGAATCCCGTTAGCGGGATTGATTTGATCAACATCAAGTGAAATTGTAGTGCGCCAAATTCAAACTACAGAAATATCAATATTCAACCTTCACAAAAATATAAGTGTAATACATTAAAATAAAGCTTAACTTCTTGTTAATCCAGCCGCTGTGTCAGATTTCAAAAAGGCTTTACGGCGAAAGCAAACCATGCGATTATCTGAGGACAGCGCCCCGGTACAAACACATGAAAAACATATTTCCACCAGGCAGGTGCGACACAAAAGTCAGAAATAGCCATATAATTAAAACCTTACCTTTGAAGATCTTCTTCTTTTTGCAATCTCAAATGTCTCAGTGACACAATGAATGGTCGTTTTGTTCGATAAATTCCTTCTTTATATCAACAAAATGTAAATTTATTTGGTGCATTTGATTCAGAAACATACCGGTTCCAACATGACTACAAAGTATCTAATAAGTTACCTGTAAACTTGGTTCAAACATTTCAAACAATGTTCCTAATCCAACCTGAGGTATCCTAAAATGTAAATAAACAATACAATTTAAGATGGAATAAACTGTTTCTAATACCGGATAAAAACAACGTGAAGCGTGCTCCAGTTCACACGCAACAAAAGACTAAAGCCCTTCAGAGTGACACCTACAAAGAACAGCCCTACTTCTTCATTTCTCAAAAGAAAAAGATCGAACAATTTCTAAAGACTGGTGACATCTAGTGGAAGCCATATAAACTGCAATCTGGTCCCTATTAAATCAAGTCTCCCATAGAAAACCATTGGAAAACACAGTGACCTCAACAACAAAAAAATCCCTGGATGGAATGTGCTCGGGGTTTCGCCAAATCAGTTCTGTTATACTCACAGACATTATTCTAACAGTTTTAGAAACTTCAGAGTGTTTTCTAATTATATGCATATACTAGCTTCTGGGCCTGACTAGCAGGCAGTTTACTTTGGGCATGCTTTTCATGCGGATGTGAAAATACTGCCCCCTATCCCAGAGAGGTTTTAAATTCTTGATAATCGAATTGCACTGTCCGATATACAATAGGCTTTAAAGCAAAAGCATGCCATCTGAC
This sequence comes from Oncorhynchus masou masou, assembly GCF_036934945.1. NCBI lineage: Eukaryota > Metazoa > Chordata > Actinopteri > Salmoniformes > Salmonidae > Oncorhynchus > Oncorhynchus masou. The sequence goes on from NC_088242.1 coordinate 31,249,878, forward strand.
TGTTTGAGGACAGCGCTCCACATCAAGATATTTTTCCACCGGCACAGGTTTCATGAATTCACAAATAGTGATTAAATATATAATATAGAAATATGACAGAACAAAACAATTCTATAGTATTCTTATGAAAATTAGTATATACTATAGAATAACTATAGTAATTTTAAAGGAATACGATAACATTTTCTTATCGTGATAAATAATACTCCTATACCAATAATACTATATACTATACACTACTCTACCAATATACAAAGATATACTAATGGTACAGCTGAAGTTGGAAGTTTACATTCACTTAGGTTGGAGTCATTAAAACTCGTTTTTCAACCACTCCACAAATTTCTTGTTCACAAACTATAGTTTTGACAATTTGGTTAGGACATCTACTTTGTGCGTGACACAAGTCATTTTTCCAACAACTCTTTTCAGGCAGATTATTTCACTTATAACTCACAGTATCACAATTCCAGTGGGAAAGAAGTTCACATACACTAAGTTGACTGTGCCTTTAAACAGCTTGGAAAATTCCAGAAAATGATGTCATTGTTTTAGAAGCTTCTGATAAATGATGCCAATTAGCCTGAGTCAATTGGAGGTGTACCTGTGGATGTATTTCAAGGCCTACCTTCAAACTCAGTGGATATTTGCTTGTCATCATGGGAAAATCAAAAGAAATCAGCCAAGATCTCAATTTTTGTGGTTGTTGACCTCCACAAGTCTGGTCCATCCTTGGGAGCAATTTCCAAATGCCGAAAGGTACCATGTTCATCTGTACAAACAATAGTATGCAAGTATAAACACCATGGGACCACTCAGCCGTCATAACGCACAGGAAGGAGGCGCGTTCTGTCTCCTAGGGATGAACGTACTTTGGTGCGAAAAGTGCAAATCAATCCCAGAACAACAGCAAAGGACCTTGTGAAGCTGCTGGAGGAAACAGGTACAAAAGTATCTATATCCACAGTAAAACAAGTCCTAAATCGACATAACCTGAAAGGCCGCTCAGCAAGGAAGAAGCCACTGCTCCAAAAGCGCCATGAAAAGGCCAGACTACAGTTTACAACTGCACAGGGTACAAAGATCGTACTTTTTGAAGAAATGTCCTCTGGTCTGATGAAACAAAAATATAATTGTTTGGCCAAAATGACCAACACTATGTTTGGAGGAAAAAGGGGGAGGCTTGCAAGCCGAAAAAAAATATGAAAGAAATAAAAGCTGAAATAATTAATTATCTCTGCTATTATTCTGACATTTCACATCCACCACAAATAAAGGGGTGGAATTTTATAAAACTGAGTTTTAATGTATTAGGCTAAGGTGTGTATAAACTTCTGACTTCAACTGTATATCTTATGGTAATAGTATAGCAATGTTACAGCAATAACTACAGTAGACCTTTGAGTTTTTTTGGTCAGTGTACAATAAGAAGTTGACATGCTAGGACCTCATATTTGAAAAATTATACATTTTCACTGAGTTAACAATTCAAAAAGGCCTTAGACTCCAAGTTACTCCATTTGAGTAAAAAACTTTTAAACCTAATTCTTGGACTTTTTAAGCAATTTCAACTCATTGTTAAGCTTTGATCAAATTATTTTAAGACATCCTTCTCCTCCGTCTGGTGTTGCCTAATTAAAAAGACTGGAGAAAAATAACAGTGCTTTAAGAAATGTGCTTTGTGTACAGAATAACCTGCCTATCCCCAAATTAATTAATCAACGGTCTTGGTACAAACTAATAGATCTGAGATCAGGTTACACGCACACATTCACACTCTTGTAATAAATAAATCATAAAATAATAAAATAAACTACAAAACCCCTTTTTGGCCAATTACAGTACTCGTAATTCTGCTGTAATTTGAAGGAAGTCTTATCTTTCATAATGCTACATGTTATTGTACAGGATTTATAGTAAAAAATAACTAAGCAACTTGTCAACTGCAAATGTTGACACGTTGGTTGGGCACAGCTGTTTCTTTGCCTCCTGGTCCCAGAATGCATTACAATTTTTTCCTGTCAACGAAGAGATGGCCATCACCTCTCTGGGAAACAGAGCTGTCATGAGCTCAGAAATGCACTTTGATGTTTTTTTGCTCAGTCGAGTGTTAATGTTCGCCTGGAGTTTAACACCCTCTGCCAGTTCCACCTGTAAAACATCATAAAACAATAACTTTAATAAAAACAATAAGCCAGTTAAACATGATTTTGGGCCTTTTAGAAGCTGTGGTCAAAATGTGCTATTTATACAGTACTGTAGTAGTTATCAACAATGTATTCAAACTTTCCTTTATGATTTACATTTAATAAAACATTGTTTTTGACATTGTCACGATTGATGTAACTATACAACTCTTATCTTCTTTCTCTCGCTTTCTCCCTCTTTGTAAATCTCCCATTCTATCTAAGTACAGTATATTAGATTTGAGTTTTGGACGAAATCAAGCATATGTTCTCTGGGTGGTTCATCAAAAAAATATGTTTAATCTCACTAGAACATTTTTCTAGGCATTAGCCTTCACCAGAGATAGTTTTAAGGTTGGGTGGATAAGCATGTAATTTAGCTCATCAGCAAATTCTGTCTCCCTCTCCCATAGAAAGCACATTTAATGTCAAAGTTTATCATAAATACATTTGAAAGACACCACCGGTGCCTCCAATCACTGTAATATGTCCCATCTGCTCCTGCCACGCCCTCTAGTGCTCATCCGGTGTCTCCTTGACCTCCTTGACCTAGTGCTCTCTCCCTCTCCCTCTGTGTGTGTGCGATTGTGTGGGCAGAGACAGGTGTGCTGAAGTCAGAGCAGATCCCCACCAGATGCAACCTGTCCATAATCAAGACCTCTACAAATACTAAGTCCTGCCACTTCCACACTGCCAGATCCTAATCTCTGCTCATTCTGACCGCTCTGATTCTGGTCCGTCTCCAGTCTGACTTATCATCAGTCCTGCTACTCTGTCCCACATTCCCCACTTTAAGCTCCCTTGGATTCACCTCCCGGACCTGCTAACTCTGTCCCAACACCTCTCGCTCCAGCATCAGCCTCCGCACCTGGTTTCTGGCAGCCCGCCCGAGCTTCCCCTTGTCTGCACTCAATCTTCCCTGTGTTTCAGTAAATACCTTGGTTACCTCATCCCAGTTTCCTTGTCTGAGTCTGCTCTTGGGTTCACCTGTTCCGCTATGCGTGACAATAGCCCTTGTAGTTAAAATCTCGATAAGATCACTTTGCTAAAATATTTCCCTAGCCAAATATTTCCCAATGATATCGGTAATTTTTCAAATTAAAATCCAGGAAGTAATTTTCGAATAATTGGCGTCGAGCCGCCACTTGGGTCAGAGCCTACTTACTTATCTTTGAACCAAGAGGAATAGTATCAATCAGATGACATGAACTGAAGAAAACATCAGCTCTAGTTGGGTGATTTTTGTAACTCATTTAACTTCTTGAAACTCCCCATACCGGATCCGGGTTTGTGACTAAAGCCTCAGGCTCATTAGCATAACGCAACGTTAACGATTTCTGAAAATCGCAAATAAAATGAAAATAATGCGTCTGCTCTCAAGCTTAGCCTTTTCTTAACAACACTGTCATCTCAGATTTTCAAAATATGCTTTTGAACCATAGAAATTGACTAATTTGTGTAAAAACTTTTTTAACAAATCAAAAACTGAAAAATTGGGCGTGCAAAATTATTCAGCCCCTTTACTTTCAGTGCAGCAAACTCTCTCCAGAAGTTCAGTGAGGATCTCTGAATGATCCAATGTTGACCTAAATGACTAATGATGATAAATACAATCCACCTGTGTGTAATCAAGTCTCCGTATAAATGCACCTGCACTGTGATAGTCTCAGAGGTCCGTTAAAAGTGCAGAGAGCATCATGAAGAACAAGGAACACACCAGGCAGGTCCGAGATACTGTTGTGAAGAAGTTTAAAGCCGGATTTGGATACAAAAAGATTTCCCAAGCTTTTTGAAATAAAAGTTTGAAATATCCAATAAATGTCGTTCCACTTCATGATTGTTTCCCACTTGTTGTTGATTCTTCACAAAAAAATACAGTTTTATATCTTTATGTTTGAAGCCTGAAATGTGGCAAAAGGTCACAAAGTTCAAGGGGGCCGAATACTTTCGCAAGGCACTGTAGATGCCAGGGACTTCCGGAGTTCAACATCTGCAAGGTGGGATCCCCCGAGTGAGCGATTTGGACCACAATCAGACCTCTTCTCCCTCCTACGTTCCCGTAGCCAACCATCGATCCGGATGGATAAAGCAAAGAGTGAGTCGAGATCCATCGGTAGTTTTCGGGCTGCCAGCTCATCATTTACCTCCTCCGATAATCCGTGCAGGAACGTGTCGAACAGCTCTTCCGGGTTCCAGGTACCCTCCGCCGCTAGCGTGCGGAACCCCACCGCATAGTCTGCCACACTGAGGGTGTCCTGCCCAAGCTGGAGTAACTTCCGGGCAACCTATCTCCCGGACACCGAAGCCTCAAACTTTTCTCACCTCTGTCATGAATACCTCCAGACTGAGGCAGGATTGTTGCTCCCACACAGCCGTGGCACAGGCGAGTGCCCTCCCGGACATCAGCGTAATAATGTACGCTATCTTCGAGTGGTCCGAGGGGAATGAAGAAGGCTGCTGCTCGAAAACAAGGCAGCTCTGGGAGAGAAAGGCCCGGCAGGTTCTGGAATCTCCATTGTAGCGCTCCCGGGGAGGTAAATGGTGTTCTCGGGAAACTGGGGTGACAGCACTGCTACCAGCTGGGTTACAGAGGGGATGGGGGGTTACCGTCATGGTAGGCTGCCTAGTAGGCAACCCACAGAATTGCTCCCGCAATGCGTCCAAGGCTAGGTCGTAACGTTCGGCCCCCGCCTGGAAACCTTCCATCAGACAGCGAAGCAACTCCTCCTGCCTACTAATGGGGGCTCCTTGGGAGGTGATGGCGTTGCGGAGCTGGTTCAAATCTGCTGGGTCAGTCTTGGCCAGTTCGTCAGGGATCAAGGTAAGACCCAAGTGCAGTGTGAAGTAACAATGTTTATTGTAACAACAGGGGCAGGCAAACGACAGGTCAAGGCAGGCAGGGTTTGATAATCCAGAGTAGTAGTAAAGGTACAGGATGGAAGGCAGGCCAGCAACAGGCAGAGTTCAGTAATCCAGGGGTGGAGCAAAGGTACAGGACAGCAGGCAGGCTCCAGGACAGGCAGAGTGGACAGCGCAGGCAGGATAGGGTCAAAACCAGGGGGGTAATAAAAGAGAAACTGGAAAAGGCAGGAGCTGAGACAAAACGCTGGTAGACATGAACCAACAAGAAGAACTCGCACAGATAGACAGAAAACACAGGTATAAATACCCAGAGGATATGTGGGGAATATGGGCGACACCTGAAGCGGGTGGAGACAAGCACAAGGTCATGTGAAACAGATCATGGCATGACATTTTCTGCTTGCTGTACTGTTACAATGTTAATAATACACCTGCTTTTGTATTCAAATTGTGAAAAAAAAAGTTTTCATCCTCGCTATACAGCTCAAGGTTTAAAGTCACCCTGCCATGCTGTCTGATAGAGTTGTGACGGCTATGTCTTGGAGTACTGCTTTAGGGGGTTGGAGGAAGTATGTAGATCCACCAGCCATGTCTGGGAACACACAGTATAACAGACAGTTAAAGATATTTAATACAGATTCATTCAACCACCTCATTACAATTTCTAGTCATCCCTCCTACTCTCAATCTCTACTCCTCATATTCTGATCATCATGCTTAAACCAAACACACACACACACACACACACACACACACACACACACACACACACACACACACACACACACACACACACACACACACAACTTTAGAAACTGTGTTTCTTCTCTCACCATTGTAAGTTTTGGAGACTGTTGTGGATCCACAAGCCATGATCTCTGGGAACACACAATATGACAGACAGTTAGAGAAAGTGAATACAGATTCATTCAACCACCTCCTTCCAACTTCTAATCATCTTTCCTACTCTCAATCTCTACTCCTCATATTCTACTCATCATGCTTAAACCAAAAATACAGACATCCTTTGAAGTTGTGTGTCTCATTCTCTCCCTCTTTAGGTTTTTTACCTCCTGGAGCAAACCTGGCAACTATGAAAATATAGAACATAATGTGCTATCATTACACTTGCATGCATTATGCATTCAACTAATAGATTGGTAGTCACTATACCATTTAGGTCCCGCCTAATTTTTTTTTTCGGAGTCGGCCCTCTTTTTTTCAGTCATGCACTCTGGTAGAGCAACATAGCTACAGTCAGGAAATTACAGGTTTTGCGCAAAGATATCGCTAGTCAATTTCACAACTAAGTATACCTTTTGAGTATCATTTTACGCTTCTTCCACATAATGCGGTTTCTTTATTTTCTCCCTCATTTCTCTTGCACATTCTGACCTGGTCCTTTTTTTTGACATTTCTACTAGTCTCTTGCAATCTTCTACAAAGTAAAAATTAACATTATTAACTAGGCAATAGCTAGGAGTGGCTCACATCATTCACCATGTTGCATACACCCCTCACCCCATAATATCATAAGCTGTGTTTGCAACTTAGCTTACTAGCTAGATATACATTTTATTTTACCTTTATTTTAACCGGCCAGTCAGTTAAGAACAAATTCTTATTTACAAAAAAACAACCTGGCAATCAGCCCAGTTAGTATGTGTTAACTAGCTTTGTTGCTAACCAGCAGTTAGTTAGCTAACTAGCCAGTGGTTAGCATGCTACCTACACATACTAGTGAACTTAAAAATATAACTGTTTCCTTAGCTAGCTAATGTTAGCTACATTAGTTGTCATTGTTATAGCCAATGTCTTGGCTGTATTACTTTTTAATAACGATTGATACCATTAACCATATCTTGTTAGCTAGCTACGTTACACTGTGTCATTAGCTGGGTAGCTAGCTAGTTAACTTAACGTAAACTCACCCCATTCCGTACAAATGTGCGCAACCGCAACATTCAAACAAGGCTACAAAAAAAACTAATGAGACTGTAGCGACTCTGTTGACGTCAAAATCGGGGGTGTGAACTAGGTTTTATTCAAGCATTGATCGACATGGTAATGGCTCTATAGTATTGGAGAAAAGTTTAAAAAAACTGACCATCCTTTACGTCTTGTCGTGTCATGTTGTAATGTACTGCACACATAAAGCAACTATTTCTGTCTTACAATCTCTCTCCACCAGGTGTAGCACTACTATCATCCTTTAAAACAAGAAATGGACAGTGACGGGGGTAAGGGGGGGATGCCTAGTCATTCTTTTCATCATCATTGCATGCGATCATCATTCTCAAAGCAGCTGTTACTTCTAAGATCACTTTAGCACCGCCCTAAAAACCCGATTCAAATTTGAGACAAACCTTCAAATAGGTATGTAATGACACATTATATACACTCTTTATAGTGTTTTATTTACATTTTAGAGGCGATAAGGTGATAAGTTGGACAGATCGAGTGAAAAAAAGCCATTTTCGCACAAAACATCTCTCCTTCTCACTATCACGCATTAGTTTCACTTCCCACCCGCCATTTTTAAAAAGACCTGACGGGGCTCATTGCCTGCTTGAATTATGCAGAAACGGGCAGCGTTTAGGTGATGTGATTGATTCTGTTGGAAAGGGGAAAAATTGTGCTTTACAATGGTATTGACATTACAGTTGATCTGGAGGTATTATGTTTTGGGGGAGCTAAAATAAGGGCAATTGTACGGACCTGTTACGGCTTTCTAGGTGGGAAGGAGAGTCGGACCAAAATGCGGCGTGTATATTGCAATCCATGTTTAATAAACAAACGTAAAACACGAATCAATTACAAACACTACAAAACAAAGAACGTAGCGAAAACCGAAACAGCCTATACCGGTGTAAATAAACACAGAACAAGGACATCAGGACACTAAGGACATAAGGACAATCACCCACGAAACACTCAAAGAATATGGCTGCCTAAATATGGTTCCCAATCAGAGACAACGATAAACACCTGCCTCTGATTGAGAACCACTTCAGACAGCCATAGAGTTAACTCGAACACCCCACTAAGCTACAATCCCAATACAAACACACCACATACAAAAAACCCATGCCACACCCTGGCCTGACCAAATAAATGAAGACAAACACAAAATACTTCGACCAGGGCGTGACAGGACCAAGGCGAGTTTACGTTTACCATCCAGAACCATGACATAGGTGAGATATCTCTTTTCCTATGCAGCCCTGACAGCTGTTTCTCATTTCTTTTGCGATGAATGCCAAAATAACTTATGAAAGCAACGCGAAGACACAAATGGCTTACATTGTGGTAAGTCCTTCATCAGAGAAACAAAACGTTTATTTTTGTCAATACCTTTCAGGGACCATCTTTGAGATACACTGGAGAACCATGGAATAGATATTTTGAGGAAAACATTGAAGGAAGAATAATATGAAATCGAGGATGTCATGGATGGAAAGACGTACAAGACATTACTGAAAGAGAAGGGGCTATCTGCTGATGATTTAACATTAACCTGGAACTGTGATGGAGTACCCATTTTTAACTCCTCAAATTACTGTTTGGCCCCTTCAATTTACCATAGATGAACTACCTTATGTACATCAGAAAGAAAATGAGATGGTTGCAGGACTTTGGTTTGGCCCAGAAAACCCCCGAATGGATACATAAAAAAAACAACCTTTTATTGATGAATTTTGCGATTTAGCCCAAAACCCATTACTCTGGAGAGATAGCAGTGGGATTCTGAAGAGGACCAAGGTCTTCTTCTTGATTTGTTCGTGAATGATGAAATTGCCAGGCCAATCCTTTGTTACTGTAAGCAATTCAATGGTGAATATGGTTGTGACTGGTGCTTGCACCCCGGTAAAGTTGTCCCCAAAGGCAGAGGATATGTAAGATCCTATCCTTACAGTCAACAACTGCAAAATGAAAGATCACACAATCAATTTAAGGATAATGAATTTCACACTGCTCACACTGACATTCCGCAAAATGTCAACACTGTTTTTGCTTTCATTGTTCAACATTATGTTTGGTTTAGTGTGTGACTAAATGCATTCTGTTCTCCTCGGCATAACTCGGCAACTTCTGTCTCTTTGGTTGGACACGTGCAACTGTTTGAATCCATGGTACATGGGTTGACAAATTACAGAATTAGACTCTCGAATGCCAAATCTCAAGCCACCAAAGCAATAGAGAATACCACGATCACTGCATATAATAACATTTTGGAAAGCATCGGAGTGTTGTGCACTTTTTCTGCTTTATTCAGTCACTGTTTAAAAAATATATATACACTGCTCCAAAAAATAAAGGGAACACGAAAATAATACATCCTAGATCTGAATGAATTCATATTTACATTTACATTTAAGTCATTTAGCAGACGCTCTTATCCAGAGCGACTTACAAATTGGTGAATTCACCTTCTGACATCAGTGGAACAGCCACTTTACAATTCAATATTCTTATTAACTACTTTTTTCTATACATAGTTAAATGTGCTGACAACAAAATCACACAAAAATTATCAATGGAAATCAAATTTATCAACCCATGGAGGTCTGGATTTGGAGTCACACTGAAAATTAAAGTGGAAAACCACACTACACGCTGATCCAACTTTGATGTAATGTCCTTAAAACAAGTCAAAATGAGGCTCAGTGGTGTGTGTGGACTCCCTAAAACGCCTGGGCATGCTCCTGATGAGGTGGCGGATGGTCTCCTGAGGGATCTCCTCCCAGACCTGGACTAAAGCATCCGCCAACTCCTGGACAGTCTGTGGTGCAACGTGGCGTTGGTGGATGGAGTGAGACATGATGTCCCATATGTGCTCAATTGAATTCAGGTCTGGGGAACGGGCGGGCCAGTCCATAGCATCAATGCCTTCCTCTTGCAGGAACTGCTGACACACTCCAGCCACATGAGGTCTAGCATTGTCTTGCATTAGGAGGAACCCAGGGCCAACCGCACCAGCATATGGTCTCAAAAGGGGTCTGAGGATCTCATCTCGGTACCTAATAGCAGTCAGGCTACCTCTGGCAAGCACATGGAGGGCTGTGCAGCCCCCAAAGAAATGCCACCCCACACCATGACTGACCCACCGCCAAACCGGTCATGCTGGAGGATGTTGCAGGCAGTGGAACGTTCTCCACGGCGTCTCCAGACTGTCACGTCTGTCACATGTGCTCATTGTGAACCTGCTTTCCTCTCTGAAGAGCACAGGGCGCCAGTGGTGAATTTGCCAATCTTGGTGTTCTCTGGAAAATGCCAAACGTCCTGCACGGTTTTGGGCTGTAAGAACAACCCCCACCTGTGGACGTCGGGCCCTCATATCACCCTCATTGAGTCTGTTTCTGACCGTTTGAGCAGACACATACACATTTGTGGCCTGCTGGAGGTCATTTTGCAGGGCTCAGGCAGTGCTCCTTCTGCTCCTCCTTGCACACAGGCGGAGGTAGCGGTCCGGCTGCTGGGTTGTTGCCCGCCTACGGCCTCCTCCACGTCTCCTGATGTACTGGCCTGTCTCCTGGTAGCACCTCCATGCTCTGGACACTACGCTGACAGACACAGCAAACCTTCTTACCACATCTCGCATTGATGTGCCATCCTGGATGAGCTGCACAACCTGAGCCACTTGTGTGGGTTGTAGAGTCTGTCTCAAGCTACCACTCGAGTGAAAGCACCGCCAGCATTCAAAAGTGACCAAAACATCAGCCAGGAAGCATAGGAACTGAGAAGTGGTCTGTGGTCCCCACCTGCAGAACCACTTCTTTATTGGAGGTGTCTTGCTAAATGCCTATAATTTCCACCTGTTGTCTATTCCATTTGCACAACAGCATGTGACATTTATTGTATTGCTTCCTAAGTAGACAGTTTGATTTCACAAAAGTGTGATTGACTTGGAGTGACATTGTGTTGTTTAAGTGTTCCCTTTATTTTTTTGAGCAGTGTATTTAACCAGGTAGGCAAGTGGAGAACATTTCTCATTTACAATTGCGACCTGGCCAAGATAAAGCAAAGCAGTTCAAAACATACAACAACACAGAGTTACACATGGAGTAAAACAAACATACAGTCAATAATAAAGTAGAAAATAAGTCCATACACAATGTGAGCAAATGAGGTGAGATAAGGGAGGAAAGGCAAAAAAGGCCATGGTGGCGAAGTAAATACAATATAGCAAGTAAAACAATGGAATGTTTGATTTGCAGTAGAAGAATGTGCAAGGTAGAGATCGAAATAATGGGGTGCAAATGAGCAAAATAAATAAATAAATACAGTAGGGCAAGAGGTAGTTGTTTGGGCTAAATTATAGATGGGCTATGTACAGGTGCAGTAATCTGTGAGCTGCTCTGACAGCTGGTGCTAGGTAGGGAGATAAGTGTTTCCAGTTCCAGAGATTTTTGTAGTCAAATCAAATGTATATATATAGCCCTTCGTACATCAGCTGATATCTCAAAGTACTATACAGAAACACAGCCTAAAACCCCAAACAGAAAGCAATGCAGATGTAGAAGCATGGTGGCTTGGAAAACTCCCTAGAAAGGCCAAAACCTAGGAAGAAACCGAGAGAGGTACCAGGCTATGAGGGGTGGCCAGTCCTGTTCTGGCTGTGCCGGGTGATTATAACAGAACATGGCCAAGATGTTCAAATGTTCATAAATGACCAGCATGGTCAAATAATAGTTCTGGGACAGGTAGAACAGGTCAGGATTCCATAGCAGGCAGAACAGTTGAAACTGGAGCAGCAGTACAGCCAGGTGGACTGGGGACAGCAAGGAGTCATCATGCCAGGTAGTCCTGAGGCATGGTCCTAGGAGAAAGAGAGAATTAGAGAGAGAGCATACTTAAATTCACACAGGACACCGGAAAAGACAGGAGAAGTACTCCAGATATAACAAACTGACGCTAGCCCCCCGACACATAAACGACTGCAGCATAAATACTGGAGGCTGAGACAGGAGGGGTCAGGAGACACTGTGGCCCCATCCTATGATACCCCCGGACAGGGCCAAACAAGAAGAATATAACCCCACCAACTTTGCCAAAGCACAGCCCCCACACCACTAGAGGGATATCTTCAACCACCAACTTACCATCCTGAGACAAGGCCGAGTACAGCGTACAAAGATCTCCGCCGCGGCACAACCCAAGGGGTGGCACTAACCCAGACAGGAAGATCACAACAGTGACTCAACCCACTCAAGTGGCGCACCCCTCCTAGGGACGGCATGAAAGAGCACCAGTAAGCCAGTGACTTAGCCCCTGTAATAGGGTTAGAGGCAGAGATTCCCAGTGGAAAGAGGGGAACCGGCCAGGCAGAGACAGCAAGGGCGGTTCGTTGCTCCAGAGCCTTTCCGTTCACTTTCACACTCCTGGGCCAGACTACACTCAATCATAGGACCCACTGAACTGATGAGTCTCCAGTAAAGACTTAAAGGTTGAGACAGAGTTTGCGTCTCTCACGTGGGTAGGAAAAAAATAAAAATGGAGCTCTATAGGAGATAGCCCTACCTCCAGCTGTTTGCTTAGAAATTCTAGGGACAATTAGGAGGCCTGCGTCTTGTGACCGTAGCGTACGTGTAGGTATGTACGGCAGGACCAAATCAGAGAGATAGGTAGGAGCAAGCCTATGTAATGCTTTGTAGGTTAGCAGTAAAACCTTGAAATCAGCCCTTGCCTTGACAGGAAGCCTGTGTAGGGAGGCTAACACTGGAGAAATATAATGACATTTTTTGGTTCTAGTCAGGATTCTAGCAGCCGTATTTAGCACTAACTGAAGTTTATTTACTGCTTTATCCGGGTAGCCGGAAAGTAGAGCATTGCAGTAGTCTAACCTAGAAGTAACAAAAGCATGGATTCATTTTTCTGCATTTCTGGACAGAAAGTTTCTGATTTTTGTAATGTTACGTAGATGGAAAAAAGCTGTCCATGAAACAGTCTTGATATGTTCGTCAAAAGAGAGAACAGGGTCCAGAGTAACGCCGAGGTCCTTCACAGTTTTATTTGAGACGAATGTACAACCATTAACTTCTTGAAACTCCCCATCCCTGATCCGGGTTTGTGACTAAAGCCTCAGGCTCATTAGCATAACGCAACGTTAACGATTTCTGAAAATCGCAAATAAAATGAAAATAATGCGTCTGCTCTCAAGCTTAGCCTTTTCTTAACAACACTGTCATCTCAGATTTTCAAAATATGCTTTTGAACCATAGAAATTGACTAATTTGTGTAAGAGTATGCAAAGCTAGCATAGCATTTTGAGTAGCATTTAGCACGCAACATTTTCACAAAAACCAGATAAACAAATAAATAAAATCATTTACCTTTGAAGAGCTTCTGATGTTTTCAATGAGGAGACTCTCAGTTACATACCAAATGCGCAGTTTTTCCTGAAAGCGTCTGTGTGTAGGAGAAATCGTTCCGTTTTCTACATTGCGTCTGGCTACCGAAACGAACCGAAAATTCAGTCACCTACAACGTAAAACTTTTTCCGGATTAACTACATAATATCGACCGAAACATGGCAAACGTTGTTTGGAATCAATCCTCAAGGTGTTTTTTCACATATCTCTTCATTGATATGCAGTTCGTGGAAGCTTGCTTTCCTCTCTGTATCCCATGGAAAAATACTGGCAGGTGACTTTTGCGCACCAATTTCGGCGCAGGACACCGGGCGGACACCTGGTAAATGTGGTCTCTTATGGTCAATCTTCCAATGATCTGCCTATAAATACGTCACAATGCTGCAGACACCTTGGGGAAATGACAGAAAGGGCAAGCTCATTCCTCTCGCATTCACAGCCATATAAGGAGACAATGGAAAACAGAGCCTCAAAAATCCTGCTCATTTCCTGGATGCCATCTCATCTTGGTTTTGCCTGAAGCTCACGTTCTAGGGCACGCACAGAGAATATCTTGGTCGTTCTGGACACGTCAGAGTGTTTTCTTTCGAATGCTATCAATTATATGCATAGTCGAGCATCATTTTGTGACAAAATATCTTGTTTAAAACGGGAACGTTTTTCATCCAAAAATGAAATAGCGCCCCCATAGATGTAAGAGGTTAAGATTAATTGTCAGATTCAACAGAAGATCCCTTTGTTTCTTGGGACCTAGAACAAGCATCTCTGTTTTGTCCGAGTTTAAAAGTAGAAGGTTTGCAACCAACCACGTCCTTATGTCTGAAACACAGGCTTCTAGCTAGGGCAATTTTGGGGCTTTACCATGTTTCATTGAAATGTCATCTGCATAGCAGTAAAAGTGAACAGTATGTTTTCAAATGACATCCCCAAGAGGTAAAATATATAGTGAAAACAATAGTGGTCCTAAAACGGAACCTTGAGGAATATGGAAATGTACAGTTGATTTGTCAGAGGACAAGCCATTCACAGAGACACACTGATATCTTGATGACAGATAAGATCTAAACCAGGCCAGAACTTGTCCGTGTAGACCAATTTGGGTTTCCAATCTCTCCAAAAGAATGTGGTGATTGATGGTATCAAAAGCAGCACTAAGGTCTAGGAGCACGAGGACAGATGCAGAGCCTCGGTCTGATGCCATTAAAAGATCATTTAACACCTTCACAAGTGCAGTCTTGTAGTTCGTTCCAGTCATTGGCAGCAGAGAACTGGAAAGAGAGGCGGCCAAAAGAAGAATTGGTTTTGGGGATGACCAGAGAGATACCTGCTGGAGCGTGTGCTACAGGTGGGTGCTGCAGTGGTGACCGGCGAGCTGAGATAAGGGGGGACTTTACCTAGCAGGGCCTTGTAGATGACCTGGAGCCAGTGGGTTTGGCAACGAGTATGAAGCGAGGGCCAGCCAACGAGTGCGTACAGGTCGCAGTGGTGGGTAGTATATGGGGCTTTGGTGACAAAACGGATGGCACTGTGATAGTAGTAGTGTATTGGATATTTTGTAGGGTATTGGCTATTTTGTATCCTTCTGTCACGACTCCCACTGAAGGTGGCTCCTCATCCTGTTCAGGTGGGGTTTGGCGATCGTCGTCACCGGTCTACTAGCTGCCACCGATCCCTTTTCATTTTTCTGTTAGTTTTGTCTTATTGGCTACACCTGTTTCATGTTTAGGTTTCAGTTGGGCTATTTAAGCCGGTAATGCCCGCCTGGTATTTGTGCAGGCTTGATTTTCCTCTGTTCATGTTTGTGGTTGTGCGATTTACTTTTTTTCCTCCGGACTTGTTGGGTCCTGGTTTTGGGCCGGTCTTATTATTGCGCCTGGTGTTTGGCGTGACCATTTTCCCTGTGCCGGAATAAAACATTACCCTCTGCTTCCTGCGCCTGACTCCGCACCCACTACGCATCGGAGGATTGGGTCGGCGATGGACCAGATGATGGAGAGAATGGACCGATGGGGAGAGGAGTTGTCTCCCCACCTCGCCTCCAGCTCCTCCAACGATTCAACCCACTCCTCCGGCGGCGGCTGGGTGCCCAAGGGAGTACGATGGAGCGGCGGCTGGGTGCCAGGGATTTTTTTATCCAGCCCGAGCTGTACCTGGCTACCGTGAGGCCGACTCCCTTGGGTGAAGAGAGTGTGAGCGTCCTCGTCTCCTGCCTGACGGGCCGAGCCCTGGAGTGGGCCAACGCAGTTTGGAATGGCCCAGACTCGGCTAGGGACCACTATCCAGAGTTCACCTGTTCCACCTTAGGTGGAGACGAGGAGCGCGCAGGACTTCACACTGGAGTTCCGGACCTTCGCCGCTGGGGCCTGGTGGAATGACAGGGCCTTGATGGACCACTACCGGTGCAGCCTCTGGGAGGACGTCCGCAGGGAGCTAGCTTGTCGGGACGCCATTCTATCCCACGATGAACTCATAAACATGTCGATCCAGCTGGACAATCTGCTAGCTGCCCATGGGGCGTTCAGAAAGGGTCCTGTCAGTTCCATCTCCTGGCCCTCCTGCTCCCATACCTATGGAGTTAGGGGGGGCCGCATCGAGGGATACCGGAGGAGAAGGCTCCTCCAGTACCAGCTGTGGTCGGAGAGGACACACTCCCGACCAGTGCTGAAGGAGCCCGTCTGGGAGTCGAGAGGGCAGGCAGAACACTTCTCGGTCACCCCAGGTGAGTCAGAGCTCCCTGTTGGTCACATGTTTGTATTCATATTTTTTTTCTGAGTTTTCTCCCTCTCTGTAACATAAGGCGCTAGTCGATTCAGGCGCAGCTGGGAACTTTATGGATCGCAGACTCGCCCGTAAACTGGGGATTCCGCTGGTGCCGATAGATCCCCCCTTCCCTGTGCAATCCTCAGATAGTCGACCGTTATGGTCAGGGCGAGTCATGCCAGCCTGCTCTTTGTGTGGGTTTGATTTTCCTCTGTTCATGTTTGTGTGATTTACTTTGTTTTTCTCCGGACTGGTTGGGGCCTGGTTTTGGGCCGGTCTTTTTATTGCACCTGGTGTTTGGCGTGACCATTTTCCTTGTGCCGGAATAAAACATTGTTCTTTACCCTCTACTTCCTGCGCCTGACTCCGCACCCACAACGCATAGAGTGCGTTACACCTTCAGGCTCCATTACTACAAAAAGAATTCTACTTACATTCAGCATGCATATTTTACTTCAAGGATCTATTTCACAGCGTGACCTTATATTAGCTCACATTTCTTTAGTCATCTTTGTCCATAAAATTGAAACATTTTATGGACAAGAAAATGTTTCTTTCAATTGTCGTCAGCTAATCCACCTTACTGATAGTGTACTGAACTAGGGGCCTCTTTGGGCAACGTCATCTTTTACATTTGAGGGTAACAATTCAAGTTTGAAATCTCTTTTCCATGGTACAGGGTGTGTTCCGCAACAAATTTGCCAGCTTTTCTTTCTTTGGCGAGACTTCTTAGTGTTTTAGAATTTCACCCAGAGTTCGGTATATTCCTTACAAAGCTTGCAGACAGGAGACTGAAAGGAGACAAAATCTCCCTCAAAACTCTTGGAAAATCTGTACCTCTTCACCTCACAGCTTCTCTAAAACTTGCTGAAGAATAATTAATTACCGGATCTGTTCCGTCCCAGCCTGTGGAGTCCTACGGACGATTAATTTATGAACAGATTGTTTGTCACACAAATAACTGCCAAATCTCAGAAAAAAGGGATAATACCTCATTCGTGTTCAAAAATGGATGTTGTGCACAACTGCTGTTCTGTTTCTTTGTTAGACAGAATTGCATTTGTCAAACAAACTGCTTCTGTCAACCTATTCCCATTTTTGTAGTTCAACCATATGGAATTCAAGCTGACAGTTTGTTCATCAACTGCTATCTAGGCATCTCATCAAACGAAATGTGTGTGAAAGTTGAGAGGTCGAGAAAAAAAAAGCCTTTTCTTTGGAAGATTTCAAGTGTAAATGTATTTATGTGGATGGCTGGCTTGTCCCTCTGCCAAACATTTATGAGAGAGACTAGTTCTGGGTGTTTTTAAGAGAGCTGGTTGAAGTTATTGAGCTGATTCATAATGAGAGCTGATACTCATTTGCAATTGAGACCTGGCCAAGAAAATCATCAACATACTTTAATTCGGGTCCGTCTAGTGTGAGCAGCTTCCAGTTAAAATGCATGCATTTAGTTTCATTGGAATTTAGCAATAGTTGGAGATCACAGAATGTGTGTTGTATATAATTGAATCTGTGTGATTATAATAGTATCACTCATTGATAACTTATCAGGGACATATAGCAGTGATGCAAGGGCCATCACTTATATATTATATTGTACATGTGGTTAATATAGTGATCCCTTCGCGCGCCAATCCCGTTAACAGGATTGATTTGACAACACCCAGTGAAATAGCGGCGCGCCAAATTCAAAAACAGAAATACTCATGATAATGAATCATACTAGTGTTATACATCGGTTTAAAGATGAACTTCTTGTTAATACAGCCACAGTGTCAGGTTTCAAAAAAGCTTTCCCAGATAGGAAATGGCTACTTCTTCCTTTCTCAATGGAAAAACATCAACCAATTTCTAAAGACTGTTGACATCTAGTGGAAGCAATAGGAACTGCACGCAAGTGCCTTAGAACTCGAGATCCACATAGAAAACCCATTGAAAAGAGAGTGACCTAAAAAAAGAATTCTGGATGGTTTCGCATGCCAAATAAGTTATGTTATACTCACAGACATAATTTGAACAGTTTTAGAAACCTTAGAGTGTTTTATATCCAAATCTACCAATGTATATCCTAGCTTCTGGGCCTGAGTAGCAGGCAGTTTACTTTGGGCACACTTTTCATCCGGACGTGAAAATAGTGCCTCCTAGCCTTAAGATGTTTTAAATATATTTATTTTAAAGAAAAATACATTTACATTAATATTACTTGTCTATTTTTACTAAGAACCAACATGTCTTTAATGGATTTAATGTATTGAAAGTATTCATCCCCAAAATTCAGACTACTTCAAATGTAACCTGGCTATACCCATGTTGACATACAAAATAAATATTGGTTGGCTTTCTTTTTTTGCTTGCAGGAATGGGGAAAGGGGAATACTTCAGGGGAATACTATAGAAAGTAACACAGGAACTTTTTTTAAATTCATAAGAATACTATAGAGATGCTGCATAATATTTATACTATTGAAATCTTATTGGATATTATTATAGGTAAAAAAAATACATACTATAGAGACTCCTATAATCATTCTATAGTATTTTAATAGCAAAATAATATATCATAGCATACTATAAGCTAGATATAGGGTTTTATAAAAAACATACAGTTTCTTATAGGAATGCTATAGTGCTTTTTCGTAAGGGCAGATCTGGAGAAGGGTACCAAAACATTTATGCAGCATTAAAGGTCCCCAAGAACACAGTGGCCTCCATCATTCTTATATGGAAGAAGTTTGGATCCACTAACTCTTCCTAGAGCTGGCCGCCCAGCCAAATTGAGCAATCAGGGGAGAAGGGCCTTGGTCAGGGGAGAAGGGCCTTGGTCAGGGAACCTTTCTCTGCTGCACAATACAGGTGTGCCAAGCTTGTACCCAAGAAATACCCAAGAAATATCAAGGCTGTAATCGCTGCAAAGGTGCTTCAACAAAGTACTGAGTAAAGGGTCTGAATACGTATGTAAATGTGATATTTCCATTTTAGCTTTGTCATTATGGAGAATTGTGTGTTGATTGAAAAGGAAAAAAATACAATTTAATCCATTTTAGAATAACGCTTTAACCTAACAAAATGTGGAAAGAGTCAAGGGCTCTGAATACGTTCTGAACACAATGTATATCCAATGGAATGTTATGCCACACAGGCCTCCTAGGGAGAAAATGCTATTCCCCACATCATGCCTATAGAGGAAGCCATTTGGATGGAGACAATCGATGGATATGGAAAACCATGTACAGTTCAAGTCGGAAGTTTACATACACTTAGGTTGGAGTCATTAAAACTAATTTTTCAACCACTCCACAAATTTATTGTTGACAAACTATAGTTTTGGCCAAGTCAGTTAGGACATCTTCTTTGTGCATGACACCAGTCATTTTTCCAACAATTGTTACAGGCAGATTATTTCACTTATAATTCACTGTATCACAATTCCAGTGGGTAATGTCATGGCTGTAGAAGCTTCTGATAGGCTAATTGACATCATTTGAGTCAATTGGAGGTGTACCTGTAGATGTATTTCAGGGCCTACCTTCAAAGTCAGTGCCTCTTTGCTTGACATCATGAGAAAATCAAGAGAAATCAGCCAAGACCTCCGAAAAACAATTGTAGACCTGCACGAGTCTTGTTCATCCTTGGGTGCATTTTTCAAAACGCCTGAAGGTACCACGTTCATCTGTACAAACAATAGTATGCAAGTATAAACACCATGGGACCACGCAGCCGCCATACCGCTCAAGAAGGAGACGCGTTCTGTCTCCTAGAGATGAACATACTTTGGTGAGAAAAGTGCAAATCAAGCCCAGAACAACAGCAAAGGACCTTGTGAAGATGCTGGAGGAAACGGGTACAAAAGTATCTATATCCACAGTAAAACTAGTCCTAAATCGACATAACCTGAAAGGCCGCTCAGCAAGGAGGAAGCAACTGCTCAAAAATTGCAAGTGCACATGGGGACAAAGATCGTACTTTTTGGAGCAATGTTCTCTGGTCTGATGAAAAAAAATAGAACTGTTTGGCCATAATGACGATCGTTATGTTTGGAGGAAAAGGAGGAGGCTTGCAAGCCAACGAACAACACTCCAAACGTGAAGCACGGGGGTGGCAGCATCATGTTGTGGGAGTGCTTTGCTGCAGGTTGGATTGGTGCACTTCACAAAATAATTTTCCATCCTCATGATGGCATCTATGTGGATATATTGAAGCAATATCTCAAGACATCAGTCAGGAAGTTAAAGCTTGGTCGCAGTGGGGTCTTCCAAATGGGCAATGACCCCAAGCATACTTCCAAAGTTGTGGCAAAATGGAATAAGGACAGCAAAGTGAAGGTATTGGAGTGGCCATCACAAAGCCATCCCCCATCCAATAGAAAATTAGTGGGCAGAATTGAAACAGCCTATGCGAGCAAGGAGGCCAGCAGGAATGGGCCAAGATTCACTCAACTTATTGTGGGAAGCTTGTGAAAGGCTACCTGAAGAGTTTGACCCAAGTTAAACAATTTAAAGGCAATGCTACCAAATACTAATTGAATGTAAGTAAACTTCTGACCCACTGGGAATGTGATGAAAGAAATGAAAGCTGAAATAAATCATTCTGTCTACTATTATTCTGACATTTCACATTCTTAAAATAAAGTGGTGATCCTAACTGACCTAAGACAGGTATTAAATGTCAGGAATTGTGAAAAACAGTTTAAATGTATTTGGCTAAGGTGTGTGTAAACTTGTAAGAAATACTTGTAAGAAAATTAAGTTTTGTGTGCAGTATTGCAGAGCCCAAAAATATTATTTCATCATCGAGATATAATTTCAAAAGGAAGGGATCACTGCCACTACCTCACTCTCCAAAAAAAATCTGAAAGCCAAAACGTGTTAACTTTTTTAATTACTTCTATTATCCTCCAAGAGTTGCTGAATTTCCTCTCTTCATCATCCAGATATCAATACAATCAAAGCTTGGCCCATAGAGGTGTATTTGTCAGGTGAATAGACTTTTGAGAGCAGCATACTGTGTGTGGAAGGTTCTGTTCATAAATCCTTTCTTTCATCACCACACAGGCAGTGAGTAAACGGAGAGAACACTTTCCACCATAGCTTTATCTGCTACCACCTGCAGTTAAAATAATCTGTGCTTGTTAATTATTATAGGAGAAGTGAATACATTATAGTAGTGTATTTGGCCAGACAGAGGCATGGTGAGTCACTCTTTTAGCTTTCACCCCATCTTACAGAGCAGCTCTCTCTCTCTCTCTCTCTCTGGTAAAACAACTGCATAGGGCAGACAGTAGATCTGGGTAATACACTTCTTCTTCAGATCAAAAGAGAAGCAAAACAACTTCTGAACTGCTTTTGTGGATGAGAGAGAGGAGAGGTGAAATTGCCTACGTGAGAGAGAGAGAGTATATTTTTTAAATTAAATCTGTCAACATATATTCCATCTATATATTCATATCAGTAACATCCTGTCTCCCCCACTTTCACCTCCTCTTCTCCCCCTAGTCTCCCCCTTTCATCCAGCAAATACAGACACATAAACAGCTTTGGCTGTATCCAAGCCTGTTATACGATCCTCAATTTTCAGTTGATGTTACTCCATGCTTCCGACGCATTCAAGTGACTACAGAATGGCACCGTGAAGTGTAAAATTGCATTGGGTACGAAGCAAAGACTGGAGAAAATAGGGCAC
This sequence comes from Oncorhynchus masou masou, assembly GCF_036934945.1. NCBI lineage: Eukaryota > Metazoa > Chordata > Actinopteri > Salmoniformes > Salmonidae > Oncorhynchus > Oncorhynchus masou. The sequence continues at coordinate 31,271,740 of NC_088242.1, forward strand.
AGTGTTTGCGTGTGGTCCAATATGTTTTATTCAACCATGTGGCTGTGTGCTTTTGAAATGTGACAGGTTGTGTTTACAAATCTTTGTCAATTTGTTAAGCTCGACGGCAGCATGTCAACATGTTTTTTGGCCTTACTGAATGCACTACTTTTATGGGCTGTGGTTTTGATAGGAATTTGAAGTGACTGATTCACAAAACAACTGCTCCTGTCAAAATAAGATGCTTAAATCTTATGGATGAAGCTTTGGCAGGATAAAGATATATATTTTTTTCTGTTCAGATTTTCATTCGTTCTCATTAGCTGTAGCATTCGTTTTCTTTTTCTGATGAGTCATGTTAGCACAAGGAAAATCAACGATTAGGACACACTTAGAAACTATTGAAATGTTCCTCAAATGTTCCCCGAAGGAATAACAGTCATGCGCAATTTCATGCTTACGGAATTACGCTGAGACTCAGATTGAGGCGAATCGTGTCTCACAGACGCTGTGGTGTCATACCTGGAAAAGGAATTAGAGGAAGTATCTTCTATAAACTGCACACACACCTATGCAATACTGGAGTGTCTCTACCTTAGAACAGTAACTGACTATGAGGGAAGTCAAGCCCCAGACCTGTTGATACATCGCTGTAATCGTAGCACACTGTCAGATATCTTTTTTAAACCCTAAATTCTGCATTCTTACCACAATATGAATATCAATCAGCATGAGGTGGCAAAATGGATTGAGCTGAATAAAAATGAGTTATTTACTTATTCATAAAATTTACAATGAGGCAGTAAAAATAGGTAAACAAATTATTTAATCGTGCTAATATGATAGTTGGATCCTGTGGAGTAATCAATAGCACATACAGTATTTCTGTCAGGGAATTATACTGCAGTAGCGAGGTAGCGAGGCTACATATTGCAGGGCCAAAATAGCTCTCAAGATACCTCATTCCCTCGCTCTCTAGCCTAGGACCGCCATAAGACAGAGGAAAGATGGAGGAGAGAGGGCGGTATTCTGATTTTTGCTAATAAGTGGTTGGTTAAAATTAATTGGCTTCTCATACAGCCTCTCCGATGGTTGCAACCAGGGGTTGTTGAGGCGACATCCCGTTAGAATAATATATAAACCAAACCCAAGTGTGTGTGTGTGTGTGTGTGTGTGTGTGTGTGTGTGTGTGTGTGTGTGTGTGTGTGTGTGTGTGTGTGTGTCTACGTGCGTGTATGTTTGGGTGCGTGCCTGAGTGTCTGTCTGAGTGTGTGTTGTGTGGTTGAATGGAGACTGTTTATCAACATTTTCTGTTTTCATGGCACCCAGCAACTTCATGCTTGACGTGGTGTGAGCTATTGGGAAAAATGTGCTTTTGATTTATTCTGGACATGATTGAATTAGCGAGTGCATGAATATTCTGCTATGTGCGCCTTTTGTGTCCCTTGGCTAAAATAAAATAGACTCTGTATATTGGGATCCCTGAGAATGTACTGTAGCTACTGTTGGTGGAGAACCATGATAGAATGCCTGGTAACAGAGAGAGGCTGATCAAGAGAGTGAATCATAGAGAGAGGATGTTGGAGAACAGAGATGTGCTGTGCCTGGTGAGCTTTACTGTACTGCCTTAAGAATATTTGCACCTGTTTGGCTAATGAATTGGTACTCGGGATCTGCTGGAAGTTCAAACTGTTATGCCCTACACTGTTTCGTACCATGAATGTGCCTCCTGTAGACTCTTCAAACAAGTACTCAAGGGAATTCATTCAAATCAATCCCAAATACTGCTGAGAAGTATGTGAAACCACAGTCTTAACCACTTTGAATTCCAGGCATCACTTAGGAATTTTAAGGTCAAATACCAATCCAACATCAACCACTATCCTCACTGCTATCCCTATCCCTAGACCTTAGGTTGAAAAATATCAAAGGTGAAAACCCCATGTGGTTCGGCACAGCTGTTACTATATTGCCAATAGTTTACAATCTGCCTTATCATCTCATCCCTACCAGAAGTGTGAAAAGATATGAGGTATGTGTTAATGAGTTGATTTCACACTTGGCAACATGGAGAACTGAATCAAGTGTGGCACAGTGGGTATCCATCCCTCCCTCCAGACTACAGGACTAAAATAGGACAGTGGCAAAGGATTACACTTATCCCTGTCTCTGTTTCTGGCAGACAGATATCTCATCCTCCCCTAAGCAAAGCATGCTACTGCTTTAAACCAGAATAGATAAGACAGTATACGTTTCCTCTGACAGCGCCGCGAGAAGTCTCACAAATGGGAGTCTCTTTCTATCTTTGTCCACTGCATGTTTAAATTATTGATTAAGTAGGTACAGTTGAAGTCAGAAGTTTACATTCACTTAGGTTGGAGTCATTAAAACTCGTGTTTTCAACCACTCCACAAATTTCTTGTTAACAAACTATAGATTTGGCAAGTCAGTTAGGACATCTACTTGGATCATGACACAAGTAATTTTTCCAACAAATGTTTACAGACATATTATTTCACTGTCTCACAATTCCAGTGGGTCAGTAATTTACATACACTAAGTTGACTATGCCTCCTCTTGAATATCCCCATCCCGGATCCGGGATCGTGACTAAAGCCTCAGGCTCATTAGCATAACGCAACGTTAACGATTTCTGAAAATCGCAAATAAAATGAAAATAATGCGCCTGCTCTCAAGCTTAGCCTTTTCTTAACAACATTGTCATCTCAGATTTTCAAAATATGCTTTTGAACCATAGCAATTGACTAATTTGTGTAAGAGTATGCTAAGCTAGCTTAGCATTTTGAGTAGCATTTAGCACGCAACATTTTCACAAAAACCAGATAACCAAATAAATAAAATAATTTACCTTTGAAGAGCTTCGGATGTTTTCAATGAGGAGACTCTGTTACATACCAAATGCGCAGTTTTTCCTGAAAGCGTCTGTGTGTAGGAGAAATCGCTCTGTTTTGTACATCACATTTGGCTACCGAAACGAACCGAAAATTCAGTCACCTACATCGTCAAACTTTTTCCGAATTAACTCCATAATATCGACCGAAACATGGCAAACGTTGTTTGGAATCAATCCTCAAGGTGTTTTTTCACATATCTCTTCATTGATATATCGTTCGTGGAAGCCTGCATTCTCCTCTGAATTCTGTGGAAAAATACTTGCAGCTGACTTTTGCGCACCAATTTCGGTGCAGGACACCGGGCGGACACCTGGTAAATGTGGTCTCTTGTGGTCAATCTTCCAATGATATGCCTACAAATACGTCACAATGCTGCAGACACCTTGGGGAAACGACAGAAAGGGCAGACTTACTCCTCTCGCATTCACAGCCATATAAGGAGACAATGGAAAACAGAGCCTCAAAAATCCTGCTCATTTCCTGGATGCCGTCTCATCTTGGTTTTGCCTGAAGCTCACGTTCTAGGGCACGCACAGAAAATATCTTTGCAGTTCTGGACACGTCAGAGTGTTTTCTTTCGAAAGCTATCAATTATATGCATAGTCGAGCATCTTTTTGTGACAAAATATCTTGTTTAAAACGGGAACGTTTTTCATCCAAAAATGAAATTGCGCCCCTAGAGTTTCAACAGGTTAAACAGCTTGGAAAATTCCAGAAAATTATGTCATGGCTTTAGAAGCTTCTGATAGGCTAATTGAAAGCATTTGAGTCAATTGGAGGTGTACCTGTGGATGCATTTCAAGGCCTACCTTCAAACTAAGAGCCTCTTTGCTTGACATTATGGGAAAACCAAAATAAATCAACCAAGACCTCAAAAAAACAATTGTTGACCTCCACAAGTCTGGTTCATCCTTGGGAGCAATTAACAAACGTTCATCTGTACAAACAATAGAATGCAAGTATAAACACCATGGAACCACGCAGCCGTCATACCGCTCAGGAAGGGGACGCGTTCTGTATCCTAGAGATGAACGTACTTTGGTGCGAGAAGAGAGTGTATGTAATGTGAGTGTATGTATTGGAGTGGCCATCACATAGCCCTAACCTCAAATCCTATAGAAAAATTGTGGGCAGAACTGAAAAAGCGTGTGCGAACAAGGAGGCCTACAAACCTGACGCAGTTACACCAGCTCTGTCCGGAGGAATGTGCCAAAATTCACCCAACTTATTGTGGGAAACATGTTGAAGGCTACCTGAAATGTTTCACCCAAGTTAAACAATTTAAAGGCAATGCTATCAAATACTAATTGAGTGTATCTGACCCACTGGGAATGTGATGAGAGAAATAAAATCTTAAATATTCTCCCTAGTATTATTCTCACAATTCACATTCTTAAAATAAAGTGGTGATCCTAACTGACCTAAAACAGGGAATTTTTACTAGGATTAAATGTCAGGAATTGTGAAAAACTGAGTTGAAATGTATTTGGCTAAAATGTATGTAAACTTCCGACTTCAACTGTAGGTCTACAGTGCTGCACTGCATGGGGTATTTTGAGAGTCAGAGTGTATTTAAAACAACTTTGTTTGAAAAGTTAACAGGAGTCTAGTATCCTCTATTCAATAGAAAGCTTGTCAACATTCAAAAGGGCTCTGTTCATGCATTCAGGCTTACTTCACCTTCTTTAACTGTACATTTACTTCAAACTCGCTAACAAGGCGCTTGGTAGTTGTTTGTTGAAACACACCCTTGTCGAACAGGTGTCTAATCAGTTCATCTCAACATTACCTGCCTGGTGTTCCATGTCAAGTTCTGTAAGGCAAATATCATCCTTCACCTTCAAAGCTCCCTCCATGTACTGTATACACACACACACACACACACACACACACACACACACACACACACACACACACACACACACACACACACATAACAGGCGAGCATTGAAAACACACCCGTTTGATTTGTCATCCCGTCTCAATGCGTATTGATTGGAGCTGGGTGGTTTTACACCACACAAACAGAAAGGCAGAGATTGATTTTGTGCCTTGGGCTTGACAGAGCTGCCTTACATTAGAGAGAGCTGAGCCGAGTGGAGTGTAGAGAAGGAGAGAGGAGGCTGGGGCTGGTTGGACTGGAGGAAAAACAAAATAGAAAGGAGACAACATCGAAAATATTTAAAATGATTAAAAAGGGGAAGCATTGTGTGTGAATCAGATAAAGGAAAATACCAGTGTAGAGTTTGTACTTGGAGGTCCGCTCATTACAAAGTTTGACCTCTACCTGACTACTTGTGCCAGATACACACTTAAAACAAATGGTTCTATACAGTGCCAAATAAGGATTATTTTTCTTGTAACCATAGCGGAACCTTTTGGTGTTATATGGAACCTTTTTTTGAAGGTTCTATAAAGAGCCATGCTCTTAAAGTTCTAAATGGAACCTGGATGGTGTATACACCCCCTATCAACATCAAAGGGACAGCAGTGGAGAAGATGGAAAGTGAAGTTCCTCGAAGTACACATCACAGACAAACCGAAATAGTCCACTTACACACAGTGTGGTGAAGAAGGTACAACAGTGCTTCAAAATGTGGCTTGTCACCCAAAACCCTGACAAACTTTTACAGATGCACAATCGAGAGCATCCTGTCGGGCTGTATCCCAGCCTGGTACGGCAACTGCACCACCCTCAACCGCAAGGCTCTCCAGAGGGTAGTGTGGTCTGCACAACACATCCCCGGGGTCAAACTACCTGTCCTCCATAACACCTACAGCACTAGATGGCACAGGAAGGCCTGCATTGTCGGAACTAGAAGCACAAGCATTTCGCTACACTCGCATTAACATCTGCTAACCATGTGTATGTGACAAATAAAATTTGATTTGATTTGAAAAAAAAAGATATTCAAGGATATCAACCACCCGAGCCACTGCCTGTTCACACCGTTATCATCCAGAAGGTGAGGTCAGTACAGGTGCATCAAAGCTGGGACCGAGAGACTGAAAAACAGCTTCGGTCTCAAGGCCATCAGACTGCTAAACAAGCAATCACTAACTCAGAGAGGCTGCTGCTTACATTGAGACCCAATCACTGGCCACTTTAATAAAGGGATCGCTAGTCACTTTATACAATACACTAAAAATAATGCCACTTTAATAATGTTACATATCTTACATTACTCATACCACATGTATATACTGTATTTTATACCATCTATTGCATCTTGCCTATGCTGCTCAGCCATCGCTCATCCATATACTTACATGTACATATTCTCATTCACCCCTTTAGATTTGTGTGTATTAGGTCATTGTTGGGGAATTGTTAGATTACTTGTTAGATATTACCGCACTGTCAGAACTAGAAACACAAGCATTTCACTACACTCGCATTAACATCTGCTAACCATGTGTATATGACAAACAAAATTGGATTTGATTTCAAATCAATTCAAAGTTTGTCACGTGCACCGAATACAACAGCTTACAGTGAAATGCTTACTACAGGCGCTATACCAATAGTGCAAAAAAGGTATTAGATGTACAATAGGTAAGCAAAGAAATATAACAACAGTAAAAAGACAGGCTATATACAGTAGCGAGGCTATAAAAGTAGCGAGGCTACATACAGACACCGGTTAGTCAGGCTGATTGAGGTAGCAATAAGAAGAAGGGTCTTGCTTGGGCCAAGAAACACAAGCAGTGGACATTAGACAGGTGGAAATCTGTCCAAAAAGATTTTTGGTTCTAACCTCCGTGTCTTTGTAAGATGCAGAGTAGGTGAACGGATGATCTCTGCATGTGTGATTCCCACCGTAAAGCAGCCAGACTTTTGCCTCCCTCACACAATTTTGAAAATCCTCATCAATCCACAGGGATTTAACGATTTTTAATGTGTGCTTGCTTATTAGTAACTGGGATAAGCAATTTCACGTGTCAAGTGCAACGTCTGTTTGCTCCTATTTAAACAACACGGACCGACAAATATTATAAAAAACATATAAATCACTACAAAACTTATGGCATGACCTGTTATACACTATATTAGCCCCGACCATTAAAACGTTGGTTTTCCTAGATATGGCTACTAAACTCATCAAAAAAATATACGTCCCTTTTTCAGGACCCTGTCGTTCATACATAATTCGTAAAAATCCAAATAACTTCACAGATCTTCAATATAAATGGTTTAAACACTGTTTCCCATGCCTGTTCATTGAACCATAAACAATTAATGAACATGCACCTGTGGAACAGTAGTTAAGACACTAACAGCTTACAGACTGTAGGCAATAAAAAGTCACAGTTATGAAAACTTAGGACACTAAAGAAGCCTATCGTCTGACTCTGAAAAACATCCAAAAGAAAGATGCCCATGGTCCCTGCTTATCTGCGTGAACGTGCCTTAGGCATGTTGCAAGGAGGCATGAGGACTGCAGATGTTGCCAGGGCAATAAATTGCAATGTCCGTACTATGAGACACCTAAGACATCGCTACAGGGAGACAGGACGGACAGCTGATCGTCCTCGCAGTGGCAGACCATGTGTAATAACACCTGCACAGGATCGGTACATCCGAACATCACACCTGCGGGACAGGTACAGGATGGCAACAACAACTGCCCGAGTTACACAAGGAACTCACAATCCCTCCATCAGTGCTCAGACTGTCCGCAATAGGCTGGGAGAGGCTGGACTGAGGGCTTGTAGGCCTGTTGTAAGACAGGTCCTCATCAGGCCACACCGGTAACAACGTCGCCTATAGGCACAAACCCACCGTCGCTGGACAAGAAAGGACTGGCAAAAAGTGCTCTTCACTGATGAGTCACGGTTTTGTCTCACCAGGGGTGATGGTACTTCACAGGATTCGGAGAACCTTTTAAGGACAGGAGAGAGGCAGGATAACTTTAGCCCGTAGTTTCCTGCACCTGGTGCAGGCCTCCGACAGATAGAGAAGCCCCGTTTGATCCAGAGCAGTAACTGAAGGTTGCGACTAAAATCATAGGGGAAGGAGTAGGAGTAGGCACAGCGGCCTTAGACACAGGTACACCCAGCCACGAAGGTGCAGGAAGATCAGGCTCCAGGGTGGCGAAAATATTTGTTGTTTGTATCCACTCCGGGCCTCTCGTTGGGAGTATAGACTGCTTTGTGGGAAGCCGCTGTCTTTGGCTTCCACGGTTCGTGACATGTGACCATAGTTGAATGCTATGCTCCTCTTGCTGTGCTCCTTTTAACTCCGCTATCAGATGGGGGAGAAGAGGCAGGAGACAGCTCCACTGGCGAACGAACTCCGGGCAACAATGGCCAGTCGGATAACGACAAAGGACAAGGCGGAGATGCAAGCTGAAACAAAGTGTTATACAGCTTCTACAGTGCTGGAACCGTTCATTTACTTCTCCAGATAAAGAGGGCTCCATTGGAAAACTCATCTAGGACCAACAGCTTAGCTAGGTTAGCGGCGCTTTCAAGCAGATTTTAACTTGTCAGTTTAGCGGGATTCCGGGACAAGAAATAGCTTTTAAGAAACAACCGTGTCCAGAATCCATGCAAAAAAACAGTTCTGTATTTATATTTAGCAAAGGCTGGTTATGTTTTAGTTAAAAAATAACAAACCGAGTGTTTCCAGCATACAGATTTCAGCTGCGCACTGATGATGGCTTGTGTGACTTGTACATTGTGTCTGCAGCGAAAGCACCCAGTGGGTTTTAGAAACTTGGTTTGAGGTTCTTCTAGTCGTCCATTAATTTTACTCTGTTAGTTCAGAACCTGACACTACCAAGTAATAAAACTCTGGCATGTGAAGTCATGCACAATCAATATATCTTCATTTAAAAAACAAATATTATTTTGGAATATTTTCTATAATTTGTCTTTAACTTTCAAAATCGGTAGGGAAGGAAATCGAATGTAATCCCTTTTTATATAAAATTTTAAACTGCTACATGTGAAGACTGTGCAAAGGGTGTGCAGACTTTCACTAGCGAATGTATAATTTATAATGGACCTACATATTTTCAAATAACTTCCCTTTTTCTGTGCCACATATTGATTTTGACAAAAAAAAATCCCCCTTTAAATACCAAAATCACGATATGGCCTTCAAGCCGAAAAGTTTGCTCATCCCTTGTTCTAGTCATTGAATCAGAGTTTTTGATAAAATAATCATTAGTTATTGCTGACTGATTTAACCCTCTTGGCACAACTGCCTTGTTCTGGTTCATGCTGAAAGGAGCTTTTAGTGAGTGTGAAAGGAGGTGATTGTATTCTTCATTGATTTAAAACCATAAGTCTAAGATAGTCTGCTTATCGTTCAAACCACTCTTAATTGTTTTGTGCTCCCTCGTGTGTTAGCTACAGTGCAACCTATACTGTACGTCAATTTATATTATTTTGTCATTTTCTATCCCCATTCATTCCAGAATAAAATAGTTTGATCAATCCCTTGAATCCTTTCTGTATGTCTTTCCAAACAGTCTTACACACCAAAGATATGGTCATGTCATTGAAAAGAGAGGACCATAATATTACATAATCATAACATGAAACAATTTGCTTACATCCACAGGACTTATGATGATACATTTAGCCTCCTCACTCTCTCCCTGTCTCTTTCTCTCTAGTTGACTAGTCTTGATCAATCAAACCACACATGGAGTTCTCCCTCAATGGAGGGATACAGATATACATGTGCTTGACATTTTTCCCGCTATCGATTACGGAAGCTAAAAGCAAGCATGATGGAGAGTCGTGGTAAGAGGTCTATGAGAGGTGCTATGTGGAAGGGCAAGGTGAGAGCCTCTCAAGAGACAGGATATGATGTCAGAGTGCTTTTACAGGCACAGGATACTATGCCATGGTGCCACCAGAGTGTGGTGTTCCAACAAGAGTGTCAGAGATAGGGTGAAACGAAATGGAATGCAGCAACGGAGATGAAAGATCTTGGCCTTTCTGTACAGGCCTCATCCAGTATGCCTGGTTCAATATAATTCTAGGAGAGGAGACTCTCAACCTGTTGCCAGATTCTGATGCATTCACCGCTGCTATCACACAGTCATGGAAAACGACCACGAACACAATGCAAATTATCACTAACTCCAGAATACTTTATAGTAATCAGACTGTTTCGCTTCAGGGGAAAGAGAAAAATGTGTTTTCTGAGACAATTGAAGCTGGGTTTGGGTTGGACAAATTACTCCATTGTAGCAGTTCTGAACCCCTTTAAGCCACATGCATCCTGACTTGCTCAGTCTTATCAGCGAGTGCAGTTGTCGGTTTTCCCCTATTTGTATCTGAGCTGCTATTTTTTATTTTTTTTTATTTTTTTATCTCGGCTCCATTTTTAGGGACATCTTTTATCGGGGTGGTTACCAGACTAATTGAGTCTTGGAGCAACATGTTAGCAATATTTACAGTCATTATCTGCTCTGCTTGACATCTGATACCAAGGCAACTGAGCTAGTCTTAAACAGGCCTGTTTATTTTATTATACACCAGCAGCAGGAAGAACATAGAAAACACACGTTTTCCTCGTTGCCTTTTCTTTTCATATCTCTCCATCTTACCGACTCCAATATGGATATGTGTGGCAATGTCACTTAAGACGATGAAGGGTTTTGATGTGGCTTAATTGAAGCTGGTGTATGGAATTTCATGATAACTAGAATGGCCAAGATTGTCATTCTGATCATTGATATTTGAAAATTGTGTAAATATTTCATAATAAATAACAAATTGCTTAACGAAGGCATTTGTTAAAATAGGTCAAACGAAACCTCAGGACACTAAATTTAAGTCAGTCAAAAAATGTATCGATTGATCCAGAAGCGCATAGACTGTAAACACTAAAATAAGTATTTTCTGACTGTAAGACAACAGTTCCCTGCCCAGCTACTGGCCCATCCAAATTACACTTAAACTATATTGAAACTCATTTCACACGTAAGAGATGTGGCCTAAACACAAGTTGAAATTGACAATAGTCTGATATGTGAGAATATTATCAATTGTCAAATAGAGAATGAAGAGACTAATGACTAACTCAGGGTGCATTGACAAAGAAAGGGACAGAGATGAACAAATATCACTTCCTCCATATCATTGTACAGAGGTCCATGTTGACCAGATTGTTTGATTGCTACACCCTATCAAAAAAGAGCAGATTCTTAAGGTTTCTAACAAGTATGCTTCACTACTCTAGGCCTACTTGGAGTAGGCTAAACGGTGAGAGTGTGCATCATTTATAAATGGCAAGACCAAGACAAATGGCACGTATATACATTATAATGCCATTCTTGCCTTTGTGCTGATTTCACTATTCACAAGCACGCTTGGTGCTTATACTGTGGTTTGAGTATTTTTTTTATTTTTTTTGTCGTCAACCTTTACTGTGTTCCAACTCACATGATTTTTGTTTCATAATTGTAAGAAAATAGACGTCACTACAGTCCCTGGTTTGAATCCAGGCTGTATCACATCTGGCCGTGATTGGGAGTCCCATAGGGCGGCGCACTATTGGCCCAGTGTCTTAAAATAAATGGTTCCTTTGTTTAGTTGATGTTACTGTGGGCTATATGAAAAAACAACAAGCCACTAAAAACACAGCATTTGAAGTGTAAAATAAATTGTATGCCTTTCTTACAAATTGCATTCCTTTGCTGCAGCTGGCTAAAAACGGAGCAGCATGACTTTCCCTTATTAATGCACATCCAGAAATAACATCAACAACATGTATGCCAGTCTTTCCTGATTGAGGGTTGACGAGAGATTAGCTGCTTCTCTTGTAGTTTTACTATAATGAAAATTCCAGATAATCAGCATAACCAAATAACATTCAGCTCAGACACACATATATATACCCCAAGACATGCCACCAGGTGTCTCTTCACAGTCCCCAAGTCCAAAACAAATTCAATGCAAACGCACGGTATTATACAAGCCATGACCGCATGGAACTCCCTTCCATCTCCAATTACTCAAGCAAACAGCAAAATTACCTTTAAAAAAAGATTTCATGGAATGGTGGGGACTGTGAGAGGACACACGCACAAACAAATGCACACAGACGCTAACATAGACACACACACACAGCATTTTTTTTGTACAATTATTATATATATTTTTTGTATTGTTTGTATATCGTTATAATTTACATTTGCGTGACTGTCCTTGTCTATCAGTGTTTTGTTAATTGTCATGTGTTGTGTTGATCCCAGAAAGAATAGCTGCTGCTTTGGCAAAAATGAAAGGGGATCCAAATAAACCAATAATGTTCAAAAGAGACTTAAATTCCTACATATTAACACAGAAATCATGGTAAATTGTTTTTTTTGTCAGTAACTATTAGCTTGAAAAAGCCCTACAATTTCAGAGGTATCAACTAAAGCGTTCAACGCCTGTGTTGGTGCTTTTAGGGTTAAAAACCCTTTGTTAGGAAAAATAGGAATAGACCAAAATAAAGATGTAAAAAGCTTTAAGTGTGTGTTTGGCTCTTACTCCCCACAAAGACATCACGTCCACCCTCCAACTCCTGTAAACCCACAGAGAAAGAGGCAATAGCAACAGTGAGATAGAAAAGGTCTCCTATAACATGTTCATATTGACAATTATTAACAATAATTAAAGCTAACAACCTAATGTCAAGCATACTTCCAAAGCTGTGGAAAAATGGCCTAAGGACAACAAGTCAAGGTATTAGAGTGGCCATCACAAAGCCCTGACCTCAATCCAATATAAAATTTGTGGGCAGAACTGAAAAAGCATGTGCGAGCAAGGAGGCCTACGAACCTGACTCAGTTACACCAGCTCTGTCAGGAGGAATGGGACAAAAGTCACCCAACTTATTGTGGGAAGCTTGTGGAAGCCTACCTGAAACATTTGACCCAAGTTAAACTATTTAAAGGCAATGCTACCAAATACTAATTGAGTGTATGTAAACTTCTGACCCACTGGGAATGTGATGAAAGAAATTAAAGCTGAACTAAATCACTCTCTACTATTATTCTGATTTCACATTCTTAAAATAAAGTGATGCTAATTGACCTAAGAAATTGAATTTTTAGTAGGATTACATGTCAGGAATTGTGAAAAACTGAGTTTAAATGTATTTCGCTAAGGTGTATGTAAACTTCTGACTTCAACTGTATTTACGATATGTTTACCTTTAAATCTCACCGATTATTGGCCAAATGCTTCAAGAGGACCACCATTGTTCCTGTTCCCAAGAAAGCTAAGGTAACTGAGCTAAATGACTACCGCCCCGTAGCACTCACATCCGTCATCATGAAGTGCTTTGAGAGACCAGTCAAGGACCATATCACCTCCACCCTACCTGACACCCTAGACCCACTCCAAATTGCTTACCGCCCAAATAGGTCAACAGACGATGCAATCTCAACCACACTGCACACTGCCCTAACCCATCTGGACAAGAGGAATTCCTATGTGAGAATGATGTTCATCAACTACAGCTCAGCATTTAACACCATAGTACCCTCCAAACTTGTCATCAAGCTCGAGACCTTGGTCTCGACCCCGCCCTGTGCAACTGGGTACTGGACTTCCTGACGGGCCGCCCCCAGGTGGTGAGGGTAGGTAACAACATCTCCACCCCGCTGATCCTCAACACTGGGGCCCCACAAGGGTGCGTTCTGAGCCCTCTCTTGTACCCCTGTTCACCCACGACTGCGTGGCCATGCACGCATCCAACTCAATCATCAAGTTTGCGGACGACACTACAGTGGTAGGCTTGATTACCAACAACGATGAGACGGCCTACAGGGAGGAGGTGAGGACCCTCGGAGTGTGATGTCAGGAAAATAACCTCACACTCAACGTCAACAAAACAATGAGATGATTGTGGTCTTCAGGAAACAGCAGAGGGAGCACCCCCCTATCCACATCGATGGAACAGTAGTGGAGAGGGTAGTAAGTTTTAAGTTCCTCGGCGTACACATCACAGACAAACTGAATTGGTCCATCCACACAGACAGCATCGTGAAGAAGGCGCAGCAGCGCCTCTTCAACCTCGGGAGGCTGAAGAAATTCGGCTTGTCACTAAAAGCACTCACAAACTTCTACAATCGAGAGCATCCTGTCGGGCTGTATCACCGCCTGGTACGGCAACTGCTCCACCCACAACCGTAAGGCTCTCCAGAGGGTAGTGAGGTCTGCACAACGCATCACCGGGGGCAAACTACCTGCCCTCCAGGACATCTACACCACCCGATGTCACAGGAAGGCCATAAAGATCATCAAGGACAACAACCACCCAAGCCACTGCCTGTTCACCCCGCTATCATCCAGAAGGCGAGGTCAGTACAGGTGCATCAAAGCAGGGACCGAGAGACTGAAAAACAGCTTCTACCTTAAGGGCATTAGACTGTTAAACAGCCACCACTAACATTGAGTGGCTGCTGCCAACACACTGACTCAACTCCAGCCACTTTAATAAATGGGAATTGATGGGAATTGATGTAAAATATATCACTAGTCACTGTAAACAATGCTACTTAATATAATGTTTACATACCCTACATTTTTCATCTCATATGTACATGTATATACTGTACTCTATATCATCTACTGCATCTTTATGTAATACATGTATCCCTAGCCACTTTAAACTATGCCACTTTGTTTACATACCCTACATTTCTCATCTCATATGTATATACTGTACTCGATACCATCTACTGCATCTTGCGTATAACATTCTGTACCATCACTCATTCATATCTTTATGTACATATTCCTTATCACTTTACACTTGTGTGTATAAGGTAGTAGTTTTGGAATTGTTAGGTTAGATTACTCGTTGGTTATTACTGCATTGTCGGAACTAGAAGCACAAGCATTTTGCTCCAGTCGCATTAACATCTGCTAACCATGTGTATGTGACAAATAAAATTTGAATAGATCTTTTATATTATCCTGATATTAATGGAACTTTGTATTCTGCTCTCTCCTAAAGAAACCATACTTTCACTCTTCTACACCCATAGTTATGGATCAGTGGTACACCCGGTAGCCTTCCTAGTGACCAACCTATAGCCCTGTACATACTCTGCCTGTTATATACGGTTATTCCTCCAAGTTATCTACAAGTCAACCATTCACTGTGCCTTTCCATCATTGCGTTCTGACTGACGCCCTGGAGGCGAACACGCCCAAACCAGCAACCAGCAATATTGCAGTCTTTAGCCCTGACAGGTGATTTTTCTCCTCCAGTACGTTTAAAAAACAAAAAATGTTTACAACATATTTCTTGGCATTTTTTTTTTTTTTTACAATTTAACAATCACCAGCAAAATATGACACTGATAATACCCCATTATTCCTTCCGCCTATTCAAAACAGCATGCTACATATGAGCACATCGTGCAACCCCCCCCTCACATCTACTACCGGTATTGGCTTCAATGATTTGCAAGTGGAAAAAAAATAAACAGAAAGACTTTCACATCCAAAGCTGGCAAACAAAAATTCAATGGAAAAACTAATAATAATACATTAATGAAGAAAATAATGAGACAGCGAAGGTGACAACTCTAGAAACTGCTGAAAGTCCCCCCCCCCGCGCATTTTTTTTTTAGCCACGTCTGCTTGCTTGGCAGAGTGTCACTCTTCCACATAATAGCTGTGCATATATTGGCTGAAATGAATGCCAATTTAATGAATCTGGTTTTGCTACCAATATTAACAAATAGAACAGAGTCATCCACAGTAAGGGAAGGATCTTGTGTTACTGTCATATTAGTGACCTGTAACATCTGAATAATATCTTCCTAATAATTACCTAGTTCAGGGCAGGACAAAAACCGATGCATAAGTGTGTCCACACCCGTGTTACACCTTGGGCAAAATGTTTAATATTTATAATTGATCTCATACAATCTGTCTGGTGTAAAGTAGACCCTATGTAAAATATTGAATTGCATCAACTTGTGGTTTGTGTCAAGTGAAAAGACTCTGAGCATCTAAAAAGAGCTTTCCCCATTTCTCATCCTCAGAAATAAGACCAAGGTCATCATGTCACGTCATGCAAGCCTTCAGAGCTTCATCGTTACCCAACTGAGCTTGAAGACTAGAGTACATGTAAGAAATGAAACATTTTACCCCTTTCTCCTCCAACCACAGTTTATCCGTTTATAGGTTTACTCGTGGGCTGAATCCTACCTCCATGCTGAGTGGCAATATAAAGCCTTACCTGTAGGTACTTGAAGAAATTAGATTGAGGTAACTGAAAATGTGATGCCAGTTGTTGAAAGGATAGTAAGTTCACCTTCACTATACAGATGACCAAATGTTTTCATTCCTTTGATGAACCAAGAAAATGTAATAGCATCTCTCAGGGGTTTGGGTAAGACAAGGTTATTATAGAAAGGTGTTTGTTCATATATAGATCTATGCCCTTCTGTTTGTTTCGACTTTAGTCAATATATGTAAAGTGTTTTGAATTAAAGGGTTGTTTATGAGACCTAGAAAAGCTTTAGGTGGGCTAATATGAGGTATAGACACCAATGAAACAGCGGAAAGACACACTTCCTCTGTCTCCAAGAGGGTGAACTTGTTGTATTTTGCCATACCAACACAGCCTTTAAGGTCAACGGCATCATGTTACCCAATACCAGAACTTTTTAGCCAAAAATCTGGTTGGCTCTGCCAGGAGGCTGAAACTTGGGTGCAAGTGGATCTTCCAGCAAAGCAATTACCCGAAGCACACAAAGAAATTGTTAATTGGCCACAAAAGAAAACAATTACTTGAAAGAAATTGAAAACGTGATATTTGAATTGAAGAGGACAATCCGTACGTGCAGACAAAGGATAACAAGGATCTGGAATGATTCTATAAGAAATGGTCTAAGATCCTTCCCAATGTGTTCGCCAGCGCATAAATACATTTTAGAAAAAGGTCCCTACCTTTTTGAGATGAAAATTTTACTTGTTAAACAATTCTCCTTCTCTTAGCAATTGTATTAGTATGAACTAACATAATTACATAAAATAGCATGCAAGTATTTGCACTTTTTCCACAATATGTTGTTACAAAGTGGTATTAAAATTGATTGAATTGTTCTTTTTTGTCAATCTACACAAAATACTTTGTCGAAGTTGAAGATAAATTATAATATTTGTACACAATTTTTGAAAATTAAACACACATCTTGATTAGATAAGTATTCAACCTCCTGAGTCAATGCATGTTAGAATCACCTTTGACAGCGATTATAGTGATTAGAGCTGTGAGTCTTTCTGGATGTCCCTAAGAGCTTTGCAAACCTGAATTGTACAATATTTTCATTTTTTTTTGTAATTCTTCAAGCTCTATGAAGTTGGTTGTTGATCATTGCTAGACAACCAATTTGAAGTCTTGCCTTAGATTTTCAAGCCGATTTAAATCAAAACTGTAACGATGCCACTCAGGAAACTGTAATGTTGTCTTGGTAAGCAACTCCAGTGTATATTTAGGTTATTGTCCTGCTGAAAGGTGAATTTGTCTCCCAGCGCCTGTTGGTAAGCAGACTGAACTTTTGCCTGTGATTATCTCTATTCTGTTTTTCTTTTTATTATAAAAATGTCCCTAGTCCTTGTCGATAAGAAGCATACCCATACCATGATGAACTCAACACCATGCTTGAAAATATGGAGTTGTACTCAGGGATGTGTTGTGTTGGATTTTACCCCAAACATAACGCTTTGTGTCAGGATATAAAGTTAATTTCTTTGCCACATTTCTTGCAGTTTTACTTTTGTGCCTTATTGCAAGCAGGATGCATCTTTTTGGAATATTTGTATTATGTACAAGCCTCCTTTTTACTCTGTCAATTAGGTTAGTTTAGAGCCCCACAGTGAAGGTGTCATGATACCCATAAAACCTAGCGGTCAAACAGGGAAATAGTTCCAATGGTAAATCTCTCTAGTACTGTCACGTTCTGACCATCATTCGTGTGTGTTTTCCTTGTTTTAGTGTTGGTCAGGACGTGAGCTTGGTGGGTATTCAATGTTGTGTGTCTGGTTTGTCTATTTCTATGTTTGGCCTGATATGGTTCTCAATCAGAGGCAGGTGTTAGTCATTGTCTCTGATTGGGAACCATATTTAGGTAGCCTGTTTTGTGTTGGGTTTTGTGGGTGATTGTTCCTTTGAGTTATATTAGATAGATAACACATTATGACAGAGGTTGAAACATGAGGCACATTTTTTTCAACAGCAGGTTATGGTCAATAATATCAAAGGCTGCACTGAAATCTACAGCTCCCACAATCTAGGCTCAGATTTAAAATATGACAGATAGGTAAACCTCCCTGGAATTTGTGGTTAAATCTGTTTGAAATTCACTGCCTGACCGAGGGACCTTACAGTTAATTCATTTTATGTGTGGGGTATATAGATGAGGAAGTCATTCAGAAATCATGTTAAACACTATTATTGCACACAGTGAGTCCATGAAACATTATGTGGCTTGTTAAGACAATTTTGACTCCTAAACTTATTTAGGCTTGCCATAACAAAGGCAAAGGGGTTGAATACTTATTGACCTAAGACATTTTAGCTTTTCATCTTTTATTAATTTGTAAGAATTTCAAAAAACATAATTCCACTTTGACATTATGGGGTTTTTGTGTAGGCCAGTGACACAACATCTCAATTGAATCCATTTTAAATGAAGGCTTTAATTTAACACAACAAAATGTTGGGGTTTGAATACTTTCTGAAGGCAATGTAGCTCAGAATTTAAGCTATTTATGTCCCACTCTCCCTCCCTGGCGCTTGAGGGCACCAGGCTGCCCAGCATTATGCACACCTGCTTCCCTCTTCATGCGCATCAGCAATTAATTGGACTCAATCACCTGTATTGTTACCTCCCCAATATCTGCCTGTTGCCCAGCTCTGTTCCCCGCTTGTGCATTAAATGTCGCATGTCGTTGTGTTACCCGGTTCTGACACTGTTCCTGTCCTGTTCCACATCTGTGCAATATTAAATGTTCACTCTTCGCACATTCTTCTCTACTCCAGCGTCAGTTCTTACAATTTATTTTATACAGTAATTTTTGCTCATCTTTATTAAGGGTGTCAATATTTTCAGACCCCACTATACATGATGTACAGGCCCAGTGCAGCGACACTGTAATCGGCCTGTGTGTAGCTGGTGTGGAGGAGTCAGGCGCAGGACAGCAGAAATGAGTAATGAACATACTTTACTTAAGAAATCAAATATATACAACACAATAAACTAGCCCACAATAACGGACCATATACGTACAAACAATTACTCACAAACAGACATGGGGGAACAGAGGGTTAAATAATTAACAAGTAATTGGGGAATTGAAACCAGGTGTGTTAGACAAAGATAAAACAAATGGAAAATTAAAAGCGGATCGGCGATGGCTAGAAGGCCGGTGACGTCGACCGCCAAACGCCGCCCGAACAAGGAGAGAGACCGACTTCGGCGGAAGTCGTGACAAACACATCTGAAGTTGGCCAATGTTGGCAATTTAATTCAAACCTACCTGAGCACGTATGGCTTGACAACAAGAAATGTACAACTTGCTTCAATGCCACCTGCTGTGTGGAAAAAGTAAGTGCTAATAAGTGCTGCTCTATTCCAGACATAGGCTTTGTGTGTCTCAAATTAATTAACCCTGTCTGTGTGTACATACACATAATCCCCGAAAGCATCTGAGATTATGTCCCACAGGACCAGAGTCAATAAGGCACTCTTGCTCTTCAGGACCGTCTGTTTGATAACTCATGAACTGCAACCTCCCACACTGTGAGCAAAATGACGTGGATTTATCTCTAAGATAGATAACTGAGGAAATACTGGTATGATTTCAACTGGAATTATTTTGGGACTTGGGTCTGGAAAGGAGGAAGAAGCCTTTTATCAGCACAAATGTTATTTCTCTTTTTTTCTTCCTTCCTATTTAATTCCTACTATTTCCGTTGTTAGTTTATACAACTATAAGATATGGACCACTGGCTGTGCTGGATGTGATATGAGAAAATGCTCCTCTCTGACAACATAATGATTGATCGCAGTTAGCGGACTGTAAGATGCAAAGGTAATTACAGAGTCAAACAATTCAATTTTAAAAGAAAATGTCAACCTGATAACTGCCATGCTGTGTGGATGTGCTGACCAAGCAATGCACTGGCTTAGAGTATGAATACAATCTAAGTGGTTTCAATTTTGAAATAGAATTTCCTCAATGTAATTTAAACGTGACTGTTGAAAGTATCCACAGGGAACTATGAATGCAGCAAACATGTATCAAGGGAACAGAGAAATAAGAGCTTCATTTCACATTGGTTTCACTTACGATGTAATAAGGGATTCAGGGTAAATTTTGCACTGTTGGTGGCCTCAATTATTACTGGAAAATTAATTTGAATGCAATCAATCACATTTTCTCAATTACGTTTAAGGACAAATTTGTGCTTTTGTCATAGCATTTCTTAAAAATGTTGTCGTTAATGTGTGTTAACAGACTTGCATAGGCTACACAAGGCAGGCAGGTAAATCGGTGTTACCTTGAGCGTTTTGAGTTCTGTATGGCTCAGAAAGCGAGTTGTGCAATAAGAGAATGCAGAGGGCTCAGACTTTGCTCGGGGATCTGCTCGACAAATATCACACCTCAGTGCCGTGTTTGCTCTGAGATTTGCCTCTGATTAAACTCCATAAACCCCACTGCCTGTCTGTGCTCTCTTTAATATGAAAGACGATGCATTCAATAATGTCTGAGATGTCGTCAAAGAAAAGCACCGGCACATTTAGTACTGTACCGAGCAAACAGATAAAAGGACCGTGGAAGACATATCCAAGACATATCCATAGTTCTGTAAAAGCCTAGCTACCCGCTTGTAAATCTATTCTGACAAGTGTTGTATGGTCCTGTTTGAAAGATAAAAGTATAATGTATGCATAAGACAAGAGATTTAAGGTGTCGAGCCCGATATATCGAGGAGATCAGTGTTGATTTACAGCAGTATTACTGCGGTGGGAGTGAGAGGAATCCTGAAGTTGCTGTCAGATGTTTTAGAGAAGAGAAAACAGTGGTGTATGAGAGAGAGAACATGACTCGTAAGGCTTCTAAAGAGTAAGCTTAGAGAAGAGCCAGGTAATAGATTTGCTTGTGTCATCTGATGTCACACAAGCAGATACAGTTGAAGTCGGAAGTTTACATGCACTTAGGTTGGAGTCATTAAAACTTGTTTTTCAACCACTCCACAAATGTCTTGTTCACAAACTATAGTTTTGGAAAGTCAGTTAGGACATCTACTTCATGCATGACACAAGTCATTTCTCCAACAATTGTTTACAGACAGATTATTTCACTTATAATTAACTGTATCACAATTCCAGTGGGTCAGAAGTTTACATACACTAAGTTGACTGTGCCTTTAAACAGCTTGGAAAATTCCCGAAAACTATGTCATGGCTTTAGAAGCTTCTGATAGGCTAATTGACATAATTTGAGTCAATTGGAGATGTACCTGTGGATGCATTTCAATGCCTACGTTCAAACTCAGTGCCTCTTTGTTTGACATCAACAGCAAAAAAAAAGAAATCTGCCAAGACAATTGTAAACCTCCACAAGTCTGGTTCATCCTTGGGAGCAATTTCCAAACGCCTGAAGGTATCACGTTCATCTGTACAAACAATAATACGCAAGTGTAAACACCATGGAACCACGCAGCCATCATACCGTTCAGGAAGGAGACACATTCTGTCTCCTAGAGATGAATGTACTTTGGTGTGAAAAGTGCAAATCAATCACAGAACAACAGCAAAGTACCTTGTGAAGATGCTGGAGGAAACAAGTACAAAAGTATCTATATCCACAGTAAAACAAGTCCTATATTGATATACCCTGAAAGGCCGCTCAGCAAGGAAGAAGCAACTGCTCCAAAACCGCCATAAAAAAGCCAGACTATGGTTTGCAACTGCACATGGGGACATAGATGGTACTTATTGGAGAAATGTCCTCTGATCTGAAAAAAAAATGGAACTGTTTGGTCATAATGACCATCGTTATGTTTAGAGGAAAAAGGGGGAGGCTTGCAAGCCAAAGAGCACCATCCCAACCATGAAGCATGGGGGTGGCGGCATCATGTTGTGGGTTTACTTTGCTTCAGGAGGGGGTGGTGCACATCACAAACTAGATAGCATCATAAGGAAGGAATATTATATGGATAGCATGTTGAAGCAACATCTTAAGACATCAGTCATTAAGTTAAAGATTGGTTGCAAATGGGTCTTCCAACTGAACAATGACCCCAAGCATACTTTCACAGTTGTGGGAAAAAGGCATAAGCACAAAAAAGTCAAGGTACTGGAGTGGCCATCACAAAGCCCTGACCTCAATCACATAGAAAATGTTTGAGCAGAACTGAAAAAGCATGTGCGAGCAAGGAGGCCTGCGAACCGGACCCAGTTACACCAGATCTGTCAGGAGGAATGGGCCAAAATTCACCCAACTTTGCCAAATTTAAAGGGAAGGCTACCAAATTCTAATTGAGTATATGTCAACTTCAAACCCACTGGGAATGTGATGAAAGAAATAAAAGCTGAAATAAATAATTATCTCTACTATTGTTCTGACATTTCACATTAAAAAATAAAGTGGTGATCCTAACTGGCCTAAGAAGGGCGGTAGGTAGCCTAGTGGTTAGAGTGTTGGACAAGTAAACAAAAGGTTGCAAGATCGATTCCCTGAGCTGAGAAGGTAAAAATCTGTTGTTCTGCCCCTGAACAAGGCAGTTAACCCACTGTTCCTATTCTGTCATAGAAAATAAGAATTTTATTTTTTAACTGACTTGCCTAGTTAATTATAGGAAAAAAAGGGAACTTTTACTTGGATTAAATGTCAGGAATTGTGAAAAACTGAGTTTAATGTATTTGGCTAAGGTGTATGTAAACTTCTGACTTCAACTGTATATAGTTCATTCTGTGGTCTTGGGTGATTTTGGGAAGCGCTGTAATATTTTGAAACACGTAGATTTATTTAATGTTGTTTTTTTTAGATCTGATTACGTGTGCTAGTTTTCACAGCACTACTCCATGGGTTCTTCATCTGAGCGACATGAACAAACACAGGTGGCATGTAATTGGATGATACATCTCCTAGAAACAAACTACCTAGAAAATGAAGAATGTATTTGAACTTCCATACTTTCCCTTGGAAGTGTTGGCAAGGCATGCCTTGGATTGAACATGAATATTCAATAAGTGCCATGTCTAATGAAGTCTTTAAAAACTGTGAACATCCATATACAGTAGCAAGAAAAAGTATGTGAACCCTTTTGGAATTACCTGAAATTCCACTTCCGTTTTTTTTTCTGGAGTTGGCAGATTTTCAACCAAGGTCTCATTGAAATTACAGCGAGATATGGACGAGTTTTCAATTCCTACGCCTTCCACTAGATGTCAGCAGTCAATAGAACTGTCTGATGACTCTAATGTGAAGGGGGTTCGATTGACACAGAAAATAGTCACCACAGCCATGAGTGGATCATGCTTTCACCAGGCGCGTTCACAGGGGAAGGACTTGCGTTCCACCGCTCATCTGAAGTATTTCTAATTCTCCGGTTGGAACCTTATTCAAGATATATGTAAACAACATTCTAAAGATTGATTCAGTACATCGTTTGACATGTTTCTACTGACTGTTACGGAACTTTTGGACATTTGGTCACTTTATAGTGGACGCGCTTTGTGACTTTGGAATTGTTTACCGAACGTGCTAACCAAAGTAGCTATTTGGACATAAATAATGGACATTTTCAAACAAATCATGCATTTATTGTGGACCTGGGATTTCTAGGACTGCATTCTGAGGAAGTTCATCAATGGTAAGGAAACATTTACCATGTATTTTCTGGTTTCTGTTGACTCCGACATGGAGGC
Source organism: Oncorhynchus masou masou (assembly GCF_036934945.1). NCBI lineage: Eukaryota > Metazoa > Chordata > Actinopteri > Salmoniformes > Salmonidae > Oncorhynchus > Oncorhynchus masou. Next base: position 31,295,549 of record NC_088242.1, read on the forward strand.
TAATTTGGCCAATGTTCTGAGCTCGGTTTCAGATTATTGCATGGGTTGCTTTTTCCGTAAACCTTTTTTGAAATCTGACACAGCGGATGCATTAAGGAGAGGTATATCCTTAATGTGTATAACTTGTATTATCATCTACATTTATGATGAGTATTTCTGTTGAAACGATTTGGCTATGCAAAATCACTTGATGTTTTTTGAACTAGTGAAACTAACAATGTTAACTCAGATTTTTTTAATATAAACATGAACTTTATCAAACAAAACATGCATGTATTGTCTAACATGATGTCCGATGAGTGTCATCCGATGAAGATAATAATAATTTTGTGAATGCTATATTTTGCTGGAAAATGGCTGTGCTTATTGTGGTTTGGTGGAGACCTAACATAATCGTTTGTAGTGCTTTCGATGAAAAGCCTATTTGAAATCGGACACTTTGGTGGGATTAACAATGAGAATAGCTTTAAAATGATATGTATGTTTTATTTTGCTGGAAAATTACTGTGCTTATTGTGGTTTGGTGGAGACCTAACAATCGAGAATAGCTTTAAATGATGTAAGACACATGTATGTTTTAGGAAATGTAATTTTGAATTTGGCGCCCTCTATTTTCACTGGTATTTGTCATATCGATCCCGATGTCGGGATTGCAGCCATAACAGGTTAAACATTCACAGTGTAGGTTGGAAAAAGTATGTGAACCCCAAGGCTAATGACTTCTCCAACAGCTAATCGGAGTCAGGAGTCCGCTAACTTGGAGTCCAATCAATGAGACGAGATTGGCGATGTTGGTTAGAGCTGCCTTGCCTATAAAAAACACTCCGAAAATTAGAATTTGCTATTCACAAGAAGCATTGCCTGATGTGAACCATGCCTCGAATGAAAGAGATCTCAGAAGACCTAAGATTAAGAATTGTTGACTTGCATATAGCTGGAAAGGTTTTCAAAAGTATCTCTAAAAGCCTTGATGCCCATCAGTCCACTGTAAGACAACTTGTCCGTAAATCGAGAAAGTTCAGCACTGTTGCTCCTCTCCCAAGGAGTGGCCACCCTGCAAAGATGACTGCAATAGCACAGCGCAGAATGCTCAATGAGGTTCAGAAGAATCCGAGAGTGTCAGCTAAAGACTTACAGAGATCTCTGGAACATGCTACCATCTCTGTTGACAGGTCTTCAATACGTAAAACACTAAACAAGAATGGTGTTCATGGGAGGGCACGATGGAGGAATCCATTGCTGTCCAAAGAAAACATTGCTGCATGTCTTAATTTTGCAAAAGTGCACTTGGATGTTCCAGTAGAGCTGGAAAATATTCTGTGGACAGATAAAACTACAGTTGAGTTGTTTTGGAAGGAACACACAACATGGAGTGGAGGAAGAAAAGGCACAGCACACTTTCGTGTCTTTGGCTATGCCGGATTAAGTGATATGACATGCTATTCTATAAAACCCTTTCTTTGTAATTAATATTACCTGATTGAGCTAATCATGTAAATGTAATTAACTAGAAAGTCGGGGCACCACAAAATAATATTTATAGCGCTGTTATCTTCTGAATAAACTGTTAAAGACCTAGTAATAATTTACATCAATAGTAGTCAATATTAATCGTCACCTTATTTCAGTCTCATCTGAAAGTTGTCAATTATTGGTATCTTCACAAACCCTGGCTAACAAGTTGAGTCAGCAATACAAAATTGGGTTTAATTATTTATTTACTAAATACCTAACTAATCACACAGAATTACATATACACAGAATGAATCATACAATGATTACAAATTATGTCATAACGGAAAATGTCCCTAGCAGACGGAACAGATATGACAGCTGGTTACACAATGAACGGGGGTTGGGTTTGAGTGAAAGAGCGGGAAGACTTGAGGAACAAAGGGGGAAACTATGTCTCTATCGGGCCGTAGGCTGCTACTCTATCATAAATACAGAATCATATACATCCTAAATTACTGCCCATTTGGAAAAGGAAAATGCAATAAATATTTACTCTGAGCTGAGCTTCAATAGGTTGGTGGTAGATGGAAGGCCGTGTTGCCCAACAGAGTCCTTTGTCCTTTGAAGAGTGTCTCTGGTGGTGAACGAAATACGTTGTAGTGTCGTCGTTGTGTAGTAGATGGGATACTCTGTCCGTCATTTCCTAGCCCACATTTACAGCGGCCGCTGCTAACTCAACGGCTAGGAGGTATCACTTCTGTAGTGAATAAGAGTTCAAAGTTCATACCATTCGCAACCAAAGCTCACGCCGAGGTTGGCTTAGTTCTGTAGTTGACATGTTAGTCCTTTTCAACGTATGGGCCATTGTCCTATTGTCCTCGGAACAGAAGGTTACATTTTCGTCAAGGGCTTATATAGTCGCGAGAGAGAAGGGTGTGTTTCATAGTTTATAACCCATGTCTCTTCACAGGGGCGGGCCACTGTTTGAGCAGAGCTCTAACTTCATGAAAACCCAAATTTCTCATTTGGAAGCTAAAATTACATTTTATCTTTTCACAAATAGTGTAATATTTAAACATTTAAATTGCACAACAATTCCATGTGAATCTGATAACTAGAATGTGTAGACTTTCCCAGATACAGTTTGTTGTCCTGTCATCAGTCATAATGTCTCAGATGACAACCAAACTGACATCATATTCATTAAGTACCAACGCATATTTTCAACTGGTTCTATTACCGAAATATGGTTCTTTAAAGTCCTTCAGTAGAGTCAGAGAGAGAGGGAAGGGAGAAAGGTATTTATGGGGGGGGGGGTCATAAACCTTACCCACAGGCCAACGTCATGACAACACCAACATCAAAACCTCATCCCAACTGTGAAGTATGGTGGAGGGAGCATCATGGTTTGGAGCTGCTTTGCTGCCTCAGGGCCTGGACTGGACTGCTTGCTATCATTGACGTAAAAAAATTAATTCCCAAGTTTATCAAGACATTTTGCAGGAGAATGTCAGGCTATTGTCTGCCAATTGAAGCTCAACAGAGTTAGGTGATGCAATAGGACAACGACCCAAAATACAGAAGTAAATTAACAACTGATTGGCTTCAACAGAAGAAAAATGCGCCTTCTGGAGTGACCCAGTCAGAGTTCTAACCTCATCCCGATTGAAATGCTGTAGCATGACCTCGAGAGCAGTTCACACAAGACATCCCAAGAATATTGCTGAACTGAAACAGTTTTGTAAATAGGAATGGTCCAAAATTACTCCTTATTGTTGTGCAGGTCTGATCCCAACTACAAAAAACGTTTGGTTGAGGTTATTGCTGCCAAAGAAGGGTCAACCAGTTATTAAATCCAAGGTTTCACATACTTTTCCCACCCTGCACTGTGAATGGTTACACAGTCTGTTCAGTAAAGACATGAAAACATATAATTGTTTGTGTGTTATTACTTTAAACAGACTGTGTTTGGCAAATTGTATGACCAATGTATGCAGGAATCCAGAAATGCCACTATTATTTGAGACCAGGCAGGTTTAATCCACTTCACAGTAAGTATATAAAACTCCAAGGTCTAATCCTATTCTCCACTGTCCCTGAAAATATACCTAGAGAGGGTTGTCGTCGTAATGCCATAATGCGTCTGTCTGCTGAATAACAGCCAACCTTGAGAGGGTGAGGTCAATGGCGCTCACCTCCCCCTTTACCTCCTGTTGATGCTGGACCAGTCAGCGAGGTCAGAGGTCAGACACCAGCGGAGTTGCTTCCTGTGTGCACACGGGAACAGGGTTACCATGTAAGAAGCAGGAATACCTACTATATTTATGCTATTGATTAGACTGAGGAGCAGGAAAGGCCATGGTGTTGTTACTGAATGTGAGCAGTTATTGAAAAACCAATGGATATGAGTCATTGAGCAATTGTAAAGGGAGTGAGAGAGCTTGTAAGAGTAAGAGAGGCACATGTTGTTCCGGGACAAAAGGTGATGTGTCAGGGATCAAATATATAGTCTGAGTGAGTTTCAGCAATGAGTAGGCTACCTGATATTTTGACAGTTTAAAATGTTGGTTTATTATTTGTTCATTTCACATATTTAATACATTTGAAGATAAAAACATGATATTAGTTTAGGAAACTATCTTTAACCATGAGGGGCAACAATATTGTGATTTAACAACTTGTGGACCAGGGTAAACTTTCGTCCATGTTGCTTTATCTGCAGTATGCAACCTTAACCGTGAAGGGAGATGGAGATCTCTTCATCACAGCAGAATGGATGGCTTCATAATTCTATAGGCAGTTGATGGAGGGAGGAAAGGAGTGAGGAAAGAAGGAAGGGAGGAGCGAGGGTGACATCTACAGCACTCGGTGTCACAAGACTAAGAAGATCATCAAGGACCTCGGCCACCCTAGTCACGCCCTGTTCACGTCGCTACCATCAAGAACAGGTACATCAAAGTTGGGCACCGAGAGACAGAATCTGTTCATCAATCTCCAGGCCATCAAACTGTTAAACATATTACCTCAATTACCTCAACTAACCTGTACCCCCACACATTGACTCGGTACCGGTACCCCCTGTATATAGCCTTGTAATTGATATTTTATTGTATTGTTATTCTTTACATTTTTTATTTTAGTTTATTTAGTAAATATTTTTCTTAACTCTTATTTTCCTTAGAACTGCATTGTTGGTTAAGGGCTTGTAAAATACGCATTTCACAGTAAGGTTGTATTCGGCTCATGTGACAAATAGAATTAAATAAAATTTGGACCACTAGCCGGCCTCAGCCCAGTACCCTGCCCTAAACCTTATTTTAGTTTATTAATGGTCACTTTAATAATGTTTACATACTGTTTTACCCACTTTATATGTACAGTATATATTGTATTCTAGTCAAGGCTCATCCTATATAACTACAGCTGTACACACCTTTTATATTCATACACTGTCCATAATGTCTATACACACCATTCTACAGTTGAAGTCGGAAGTTTACATACACCTTACAAATACATTGAAACTCAGTTTTTCACAATTCCTGACATTTTATACTGGTAAAAAATGTCCTGTCTTAGGTCAGTTTTGATTACCACTTTATTATAAGAATGTGAAATGTCAGAATAATAGTAGAGAGAATAAATTATTTAAGCTTTTATTTCTTTCATCACATTCCCAGTGAGTCACAAGTTTACATACACTCAATTAGTACTTGGCAGCATTAACTTGGGTCAAATGTTACGTGTTGCCTTCCACAAGCTTCCCAAAATAAGTTGGGTGAATTTTGGCCCATTCCTCCTGACAGAGCTGGTGTAACTGAGTCAGGTTTGTTGGCCACCTTGCTCGCACACATTTTTTTCAGTTCTGGCCACACATTTTCTATGGGATTGAGGTCAGGGCTTTGTGATGGCCACTCCAATACCTTGACTTTGTGTCCTTAACCTCTCTGAACCACCCATACCGGATCCGGGATAATTGTCATCAGCAACGTGGAATAGCATAGCGCCACAGTCAAATAATATGACTAGAAAATATTCATATTCATGAAACCACGTGCAATATTGCAAAACACAGCTTAGCCTTTTGTTAATCCAGCTGTCGTCTCAGATTTTTAAATTATGCTATACAGCAAAAGCAATACAAGCATTTGTGTAAGGTTATCGATCGCTCGACAAAACAATAAGTACACTTAGCATCAGATAACTTGGTCATGAAAATCAGAAAAGCAATCAAATTAATTGTTTACCTTTGATGATCTTCGGATGTTTTCACTCACGAGATTCCTAGTTAGACAACAATGTTTCTTTTGTTCCCAATACATAACAGCAATACCCAAAGGCACAATGCCCACAACCCAGGGAAGGTAGTGTAGAGGAGGGGGGGGTGTTTTTAAAACCCAAACCCACACGGGACACACGGGGCAGACTGCTGGAATTCACACAGTGGCCTGCCCGTGAAACGTCCAGGATGTGAGTTTTGAGGCAGGACCTCCCACTAGTGTCCACCCGGGGGAACTGTTGTATAATATAAGTGAAATGTGTTTGTGTAATAAAGATATTTGTTATATCCAAATACCTCAGTTAGTTTGGTGCGTTATGCTCAGGAATCCACCGGAAAGAGCGGTCACGACAACGCAGACAAAAATTCCAAATTATATCCTATATCTACATAAACATGTCAGCCATTTTTTTATAATCAATCCTCAGGGTGTTTTTCAGGGTGTTTTTCAAATATCTATTCGATAATATATCAACCGGGACAGTTGGCTTTTCACTAGGACCAGGAGCCTTTCTCTTTTGCGCACAATTCACTCTGAGAGCCCCCACCTATCCACTTACGCAATGTGGTCGTCACGCTCATTCTTCAAAATAAAAGCCTGAAACTATGTCTAAAGACTGTTGACACCTTGAGGAAACGATAGGAAAAGGAATATGGTTGATATCCCTTTAAAATGAGCAATGGGAGGCTATGGAACATGGAGTGTTCAAAATAGAAGCCACTTCCTGGTTTGATTTTTCTCAGGGTTTTGCCTGTAATATCAGTTCCGTTATACTCACAGACAATATTTTGACAGTTTTGGAAACTTTAGAGTGTTTTCTATCCAAATTTGCAATTATATGCATATTCTAGCATCTGGTTGTTTACTTTTGGAATGTTATTTTTCCAAACATAAAAATAGTGCCCCCCAGCTTCAAGAGGTTATTAATTAAGCCATTTTTCCACAACTTTGGAAGTATGCTTCGGGTCAGTGTCCATTTGGAAAACACATTTGTGACCAAGCTTTAACATACTGACTAATAACTTGAGATGTCGCTTCAATATATCCAAATAATTTACCAGCCTCATGATGCAATCTATTTTGTGAAGTGCACCAGTCCCTCCTGCAGCAAAGCACCCCCACAACATGATGCTGCCACCCCCGTGCTTCACAGTTGGGATAGTGTTCTTCGGATTGCAAGCCTCCCCCTTTTTCCTCCAAACATAACGATGGTCATTAAGGCGAAACATTTTTTGTTTCAACAGACCAGAGAACATTTCTCCAAAAAGTACCATCTTTGTCCCCATGTACAGTTGTAATCCGTAGTCTGGCATTTTTATGGCGGTTTTGGAGCAGTGGTTTCTAACTTGCTGAGCGGCCTTTCAGGTTATGTCGATATATGAATTGTTTTACTGTGGATATAGATACTTTTGTACCTGTTTCCTCCAGCATCTTCACAAGGTCCTTTGCTGTTGTCCTGGGATTGATTTTCACTTTTCACACTAAAGTACATTCATCTTTAGGAGACAGAACACGTCTCCTTCTAGAGGGGTATGACGGCTACGTGGTCACATGGTGTTTATTCTTGCGTACTATTGTTTGTACAGATAAACGTGGTACCTTCAGGCGTTTGGAAATTGCTCCCATGGATGAACCAGACTTTTGGAGGTTCACAATTTGGTCTTGGCTGATTTCTCTTGATTTTCCCATGATGTCAAGCAAAGCGGCACTGAGTTTGAAGGTAGGCCTTGAAATACATTCCACAGGTACACCTCCAATTGACTCAAATGATGTCAATTACCCTATCAGAAGCTTCTAAAGCCATGACATAGTTTTCGGGAATTTTCCAAGCTGTTTAAAGGCACAGTCAACTTAGTGTATGTAAACTTCTGACCCACTGGAATTGTGATACAGTGAATTATATGTGAAATAATCTGTCTACAAACAATTGTTGGAGAAATTACTTGTGTCATGCACAAAGTAGATGTCCTAACTGACTTGCCGAAACTATAGGTTGTTCAAAAGAAATTTGTGGAGTGGCTAAAAAACAAGTTTTTATGACTCCATCCTAATATGTTTATATATTAGTATACCAAACATTAGGAACACCTTCCTAATATTAAGTTGAACACCTCCCTTTGCACTCAGAACAGCCTCAATATGTTTGAGCATTGACTCGGCAAGAAGTTGAAAGCGTTCCACAGGGGTGCTGGCTCATGTTGCTTCCCACAGTTATGTCAATTTGGCTGGATGTCCTGTGGGTGGTGGACCATTCTTCTTACACACGGGACACTGTTGAGCGTGAAAAACTCAGCAGGGTCATAGTTCTTGACACAAACTGGTACCCCTGGCACCTACTACCATACCCCGTTAAAAGGTACTTAAATATTTTGTTTTTCCCATTCACCCTCTGAATGTCACAGATACACAATCCATGTCTCAATTCTCTCAAGTATTAAAAATCCCTATTCAACCCTTTATCAACAATAATTAAAGTGGAATTAACAAAAGACATACATTTGGAATCATAGCTTTCACTAGGATTCACCAGGTCAGTTTATGTCATGGAAAGAGCAGGTGTTCTTAATTTTTATATACTGTGTTTACACACTGAACAAAAACACTTTTCCAGCTGTTTGCAGACGGCCCCGCAGGTGAAGTAGCCGGATATAGAGGTCCTGGCGTAGTTACACATGGTCTGCGGTTGTTAGGCTAGTTGGACATACTGCCAAGTTCTCTAAAACGATGTTGGAGGCGGTTTATTCTCTGGCAACAGCTCTGGTGGACACTCCTGCAATCAGCATGCCAATTGCATGCTCCCTCAAATTGCATGCTCCCTCAAATTGCATGCTCCCTCAATTGCATGCTCCCTCTTAGGTGCATGGTTGAGAAACAAGTTGGTAGCCGGCGAGTGATTGCTATTTTAACGGTCTTATGGCCTTGAGATAGAAGCTGTTTTTTCAGTCTTTCTGTCCCAGCTTTAAAGCACTTGTACTGACCTCACCTTCTGGATGATAGCGGTGTGAACAAGCCGTGGATCGGGTGGTTGATGTCCTTGATGATCTTTTTGTTCTTCCTGTTACATCGGGTGCTGTAGGTGTCCTGGAGGGCAGGCAGTGTGCCGTACCAGGTGGTGATACAGCCCGAAAGGATGCCCTCAATGGTGCATCTGTAAAGGTTTCTGAGGGTCTTAGCGGTCAAGCCGAATTTTCCAGCCTCCGGCGGTTGAAGAAGCGCCTGATAATTGAGTTGTAGGCGTGCGTGGCCACACAGTCATGTGTGAACAGGGAGTACAGGACAGGACTGAGCACGCACCCTTTTTGGTCCCCAGTGTTGAGGATCAGCAAACTGGAGGTGTTGTTTCCTACCTTCACCACATGGGGCAACCCGTCAGGAAGTCCAGGACCCAGTTGCACAGGGCAGGGTTCAGACCCAGTGACCCAAGCTTAATAATGAGGTTGGAGGATTGTTTGGTGTTCAAGGCTAAGCCACAGTCAATATACAGCATTCTGCTGTTGGTATTCATCTTGTACAGATTGGATAGGGCGGTGTGCAGTGCGATGGCGATTGCATCGTCTGTGGATCTATTGGGGCGATAAGCATATTGAAGTAGGTCTAGGGTGTTAGTTAAGGAAGAGGTGATATGATCCTTAGCTTCTTGGTGACAGTTGGCAGTATTTTCACGTCTGGATGAAATGCATGCCCAAATTCAACTGCCTGCTACTCATCCCCAGAAGATAAGGTATGCATATTATTGGATGGAAAACTCTGAAGTTTCTAAAAATGTTTGAATCATGTCTGTAAGTATAACAGAACTTATTTATCAGGCGAAACCCAGAGGACAAACCATTCAGATTTTCTTTTTTGAGGTCACTCTCTTTTCAATGGGTTTTCATTGGGATTCCAAAAAAGAAGTTTGAAATGTTTTGGCAAAGTTTACAGGTAACTTTTGAGATATTTGGTAGTCATGTTGAGCAAGTTGGACCAGATAAAACGCGCCAAATAAATGGACATTTTGGATATATAATCGATGGAATTAATTGAACAAAAGGACCATTTGTGATGTTTATGGGACATATTGGAGTGCCAACAAAAGAAGCTCGTCAAAGGTAAGTCATTAATTATATTTTTATTACTGCGTTTTGTGTCGTGCCTGCAGGGTTGAAATATGGTTTCTCTCTTTGTTTACGGAGGTGCTATCCTCAGATAATAGCATCGTTTGCTTTCGCCGAAAAGCCTTTTTGAAATCTGACATGTTGGCCGGATTCACAAGTGTAGCTTTAATTTACTATCTTGCATGTGTTATATAACCTCTTACACCTATGGTGGCGCTATTTCATTTTTGGAAGAAAAACGTTCCCGTTTTAAACAAGATATTTTGTCACAAAAAGATGCTCGACTATGCATATAATTGCTACTGTTCGAAAGAAAACACTCTGACGTGTCCAGAAATACAAATATCTTCTCTGTGCGTGCCCTTTAACGTGAGCTTCAGGCAAAACCAAGATGACTTGGCATCCAGGAAATGACAAGGATTTTTGAGGCTCTCTCTTTCATGATCTCCTTATATGGCTGTGAACGCAAGAGGAATGAGTCTGCCCTTTCTGTCGTTTCCCCAAGGTGTCTGCAGCATTGTGACGTATTTGTAGGCAGATCATTGGAAGATTGACCATAAGAGACCACATTTACCACGTGTCCGCCCGGTGTCCTGCGCCGAAATTGGTGCGCAAAAGTCACCTGCCAGTATTTTTCCATGGGGCACAGAGTTAGAAGCAAGCTTCCACGAACTGCATGTCAATGAAGAGATATGTGAAAAAACACCTTGAGGATTGATTCCAAACAACGTTTGCCATGTTTCGGTCGATATTATGTAGTTAATCCGGAAAAAGTTTCACGTTGTAGGTGACTGCATTTTCGGTTCGTTTCGGTAGCCAGGCGCAATGTAGAAAACGGAACGATTTCTCCTACACACAGACGCTTTCAGGAAACACTGCGCATCTGGTATGTGGCTGGGAGTCTCCTCATTGAAAACATCAGAAGCTCTTCAAAGGTAAATGATTTTATTTATTTGGTTATCTGGCTTTTGTGAAAATGTTGCGTGCTACATGCTACACAAAATGCTATGCTAGCTTAGCATACTCTTACACAAATTAGTCAATTTCTATGGTTCAAAAGCATATTTTGAAAATCTGAGATGACAGTGTTGTTAAGAAAAGGCTAAGCTTGAGAGCAAACACATTATTTTAATTTTATTTGCAATTTTCAGAAATCGTTAACGTTGCGTTATGCTAATGAGCCTGAGGCTTAGTCACAATCCCGGATCCGGGATGGGGAGTTTCAAGAGGTTAATGAAAGTTTGATTTTTATAGTAATTCATTTGAATTTGCCGCTCTGCATTTTCCCTGGCTTTCAGATGACAGAAATGAGTGCTACGGGGCGATACTCATTTAGTTCAGTTACCTTTGCTTTCTTGGGTACAGGAACAACAGCAGACTGGGATAGGGGGAGATTGAATATGTCCGTAAACACTTCAGTCAGCTGGTCTGCGCATGCTCTGAGGATGCGGATAGGGATGGCATCTGGGCCGGCAGCCTTGCGAGGGTTAACACGCTTAAATGTCTTACTGACGTTGGCCACGGAGAACGAGAGCCCAGTGTTCCTTGGGAGCGGCCTGTGTCATCCTCAAAGCGGCTGGTTTTCCCTTTGTAATCCGTGATTGTCTGTAGACCCTGCCACATATTGTGTCTGAGACATTGAATTGCGACTCCACTTTGTCTCTGTACTGACGTTTAGCCTGTTTGATTGCTTTATGGAGGGAAAAACTACACTGCTTGTATTTGGCCATATTCCCAGTCACCTTGCCATGGTTAAATGCAACAGTTCGCACTTTCAGGTTTGCGAGAATGCTGCCATCTATCCATGTTTTCGGCTTTGGGTAGGTTTCAATAATCACCATGGGAACAACATCCATTATACACTTCCTGATGAACTCAGTCACCGTGTCTGTGTAAACGTCAATCTTATTCTGAGGCTACCATGAACATATCCCTGTCCGCATAATCAAAACATCTTGAAGCATGGATTCCGATTGGTCAGACCAGCGTTGAATAGACCTTGGCATGGTTAACTCCTGTTTGAGTTTCTGCCTATAGGAAGGGAGGAGCAAAATGGAGTTGTGATCTAATTTCCAGACTTGAGGGCGGGGGAGGGCCTTGTAGGCATTTCAAAAAGGCAAGTTGCAGTGGTCTAGTTTTTTTCCTAAGTGGGTACTACAGTCAATGTGTTGATAGATCTTTGGTTGTGTCTTCCTCAAGTTCTTTGTTAAAACCCCCTGCTACAATAAATGCAGACTTGAGCTTCTGCATGTTATCACAATCACATCATGAGTAGGTAATCATGAAACATATGCCACCGTCTTTCTTCTTCCCAGAGAGTTCTTTATTCCTGTCTGTGCAATGAACTGAGAACCCAGCTGGCTCTATGGACCGGGACAGTATATTCCGAGAGAGCCATGATTCCATAAAACAGAGTATGTTACAGTCTCTGATGTCTCTCTGGAAGGAGATCCTCACCCTGAGCTCATCTACTTTATTGTCCAGAGACTGAACATTAGCAAGAAATATACTCAGAAGCGGTGGTTGGTGTGCCCGCCTCCTGAGTCGGACAAGAACACTCTGAATACCTCTTCTCTGCCGTTGTCGTCTTGGAGCAGCCTCTGGGATAAGTTCAATTGCCCTGGGGGGAATCTAATTCGGGAAAGTTGTATTCCTGGTTGTAATGCTCGTCAGTTACCGCCGCTCTGATATCCAAAAGTTATTTCTGGCTGTATGTAATAACACAAAAAATGTTCTTGGATAATAATGTAAGAAATAGCGCACACACACAAAAAATACTGCAAAGTTGCTTAGGAACTAGAAGCAGAGCTGCCATGTCTGTCGGCGCCACCTTGCCATCTAGTATTGCTAGTTATTATTACTGCACTTTTGGAGCTAGAAACACAAGCATTTTGTTGCACCTGCTATAACATCTCAAGTCTGTGTACTGGACAAATTGAAGAAGGAGAGGGAAGACGTAGTGATTGAAACAGGATGTCTCTCCAGAGTTTAACACTCACTGCAACAGTGCGAAGAGCTCATAGACACACATGAATAACTTGAGGCAGATCTTTCAAAAACAGAAGTGAAAACCAATTTCCCTTTTTGTCCATATGGAGCAGAGGGGAGGGGATAAGGGAAAGTCTCTGTGTCTGTTGTTATTAAAAGTGGATCTGCCCCCATTCAGACTAGGGCTGAACCGTAGGATGGGAGGGAGATGGACTATTATCAGTTGTCGTCATTCACCACGGTTCTGTGTATCACTGGGGGGAAATTGGGGTTGAGGAGGCCTATGCTACACTGTCAGAACAACATCCATGTAAATGCTGCTAGGGGAGCTGTTGATGTCGATGTGACATTTCTGCATATATATTGAATTTCACTAGGACTACACCAATGACTACTCCTATTGATAACTATTTTGGTTGTTTTGATACAGTGATTACAAATAGTCAGAAAAAAAACATGAAAAAAGGTGTGCATTAGGCTGAAAATAAATCACCTTGTATACAGTTGCTACTGACTGTCAATGACAATTCAAAGTATACAGGTGTAGGATCTTAATTTGATCACACTTTTGTGGCTGAGAATGGAAATGCAGATGAGCTTTGTGATGGTTATATTAACAGTATTGCACCATTCACGTAGCCTACTTTTGTCCAGCTAATAGCTGAAACACTAATCAAACACCATTATGAAATAATCCACGGATGGGCAACTTCAGTCCTCGGGGGGCCGGAGTGGAGTCCCACTTTTTTACCCATTCCTAGCTAACACACCTGATTAAAGTGATTGCATTCTAAATTGCATTCGAAACTGAATGAAAACGTGATTATAAGAGTCAGGTGTGTTGGCTGGGACTGGGACAAAACTGTGACAGCAATTAAGATCCTTTATCTGTAGCTAGTTGTTGCCACAGAAAAAACAAACATATCCCTTGGCTCTTTGGCTCATAAATAGCTTCTTTGATGAGAGGTTCCTGCCAGCGTTTGTTGCTACACCCCGGCAAACTCACTGACCGATGCCAAACCAAAACGCACAACTTTGAGGCAAGGTCATTGATCCTTAGCCATTGAAATATTGAATAAACATTATGGGGAAAGAACTGCAGTGCTGTCGGTTGCCATAGTAACTGGCTAAATGTGCTTTGACTGAGTTATTTTCAGTATGAACTCTCCTGTATCACAAGCAAGTCACAGTAACATACTATATGGTAAACCCTTTAATTGTTGAACCTATGTAATGATTCATGTTTGATTAATTAATCAATGTGTCAGTCAGTCAGGTATTGGAGCACACATTCAATAGCTTGGTTTATTTATGATGAATAAATGAAGAATCATCAGATTGCAAGGCCGAGAATCAAGTACAAGTAATGCAAAGGCATCAATCCAGATGATGCATGTTTAACTTTATTATACAACTCTTAGATGCAGAGAAAATTCGACACAACTGGTAACTAACTACCTTGTACCAAATGTCAGTGTAGTGCTATGCACCGTACACAGTGACTTCTCAATTCATTCAGACCAGTCAGTCAGGGTTCAAAGGGAATGGATGATCACCCCCAGCAGGCCTGGATATGTTATGGCTGCTGCTTCACACTCACAGGATAAACAGGTCAAGGTATAGCAGCCCAGAAATCGACACAGGGAAACGACTAAATCATCGACTGGCACTCAAGCTAAAGGGGAAACTCTATTGATTTGTATCTTGTTTTTTCCCAAGATGATGGACGTCTCGAGGACATGCGATGAGCAGTCAGTTCCTTTCCTTTTCCCCACGTTATGATTTACAGAACACTGACGTCGATGGTGGAATGTGTGTGTGTGTGTGAGTGTAAGTGGGTGGTGGGGGTCAGTGAGTGGTTGTGGGGGTGAGAGATTGAGTTACTGGTGGTTTCGCTTCTTCTTTCCAAGTGAAGCGAGTGAATAAATTATTCTGTTCATTGTGCTATTTATTCATAGAATTCTTGTGCAACACAATATACTTCCCACCTCCGTTGACGAGCTTCCCAACCAATGCACAGCTATGCGTCATACTAAAAGATAACACAAAGAAAAAAGCAACCATTCTTATGTATTTTTTTTGTACCATCATCTTTGAAATGCAAAAGTATGTGTATGTACAACATTTTAAACTGATCCAATTAACCATTGCATTTCTGTTCAAAATGTTGTATCAAGACTGCCTAAATAGGTCTAATTGGTTTATTAATAACTTTTCATGTTCAAAATAGTGCACTCTCCTCAATCAATAGCATGGTATTTTTTAACTGTAATAGCTGCTGTAAATTGGACATTGCAGTTAGATGAACAAGAATTTTAGCTTTCTGCCAATATCAGATATGTCCAGTAGCGTGCCGTGGTTCTGGGGCCTGGGCCTTCAGTGAAGTCCTACACAGTCCCACCCAAATTAATCCACCTCTTATTACCATCATTATGATGCCATGGATCTAGACACTATACATTTAGACAGAAATGCAGTATAACCAGGCGTTGCGTCACCTTGAAATTGACATTTTTATTCAGAGAATTGCAGGGGAAGAGTACAATACCTTTTCATTGTGCAGCTTCGTTGCCCTGCGCGCTTGTTCGTTGAGCTGTAGATCCACTCGGGTGTCCCCAAAAGTTTTCAAAAGCACCATTGTTTGTAAGTGCCCAGCCGTACTTTGGTGTCTCGTTGCTGCCTTGGTTAGACAACTCAGGTTTGCAAAGCCAGTGTGGCTCCAAACACCAAATCGATCACTTGCAAATAATAGGCATTCCCAGCAGTACAGTTTGCAGTGCTTCTCGGAGCCTGTCTTTGTAGCGTCGGCTTTGTAGCGTCGGCGTCTACCTCTCCTGACAATGTCTAACTTTTCTTGAAAAGTTTGTCTTGAGAATGGCGTTATAATTATACCTCGACCAAATCGATATCTTCTCCTTCCGCCATTGTAGGTTGAAAAAACAGTTTAGTAGTACGCAAATTAATTTGTTGATCAATCGTTGATCAATTTCAGTTTCCTAGTTTCCTAGTTGGTAATCCAATCAAAAGACGTGCAGGCACTACGCCTGCTAGCTGGCTCCTGTGTAACACTGGAGCCAGCCAGCAGGCGTATAATAGCCAACTCTAAAGCTGATTGGTTGACACTAAATTTTAATTTCCATTCACTTTAAGGCACAAGTGCCCGCACTGTTGATTCTGAAGGCCTGAGGGCAGATTTTAGACCCCTGGCAACACATGATAACTGAATATGATTGGATAAAATATCTAACATAAAGACCAGCCCTCCAAATCTCAACCTGGGGCTGGAAGCAGTGCAACCAAGAGGAACGCTATGAAATGAAGAGTGTAACTCTTACTCTGGGGATTAATTTAATACATATTTGTGGGAAAATATATTTAAAAAATATATATATTCTGATTATGTTTAGGCCAGCAGAGAAGGCCTTGCTGGCACTGACGGCCCACCACTGGATATGTCTATGTCCTGGGAAATGTTCTTGTTACTTACAACCTCAGGCTAATGCGATTAGCATATGTTAGCTCAACTTCCCGCAGGGGACCCACTGATCCAAAAGAAGTCAATAAGAGACAAAATGACTGTTTGTTCCTATTGAGACACCACAGAAACTGGTACACTTCCTCAAAATAGTCTAAATTAATCTAAGATACTGTAACTTAAGAAATCTGTAAAAAAATAAAAATACGCTTTTGCAGAGAAAGTCTTAGTCGCTCAATCTAAGCTGTGTGGTGTAATATTTCTCAAGATAAAAAATGTGCATGAAAACTAGTCGGCTGTTGTTGAATGTCATCAAACACTTAATTATTTGAATCATCCTTACTCTTGACCAATCACCGGCGAAGTGGCGTAGACTTCAGCAACAGAACTTCGACAAGCCCCAAGAAAAAAATGGTGTGCTCTAACAGACATAAAATAAACTGCCAAATGCTGCCAAACCCCAATATTAACAAAAATGTCACAGAATGTTGTCATAATATTTGCACAAACTGTACAGTAAGCTTAAGCACGGCTCTGAGAAATACTTTTGCAAGATTTTATGACTACATGACAGTCTATAGCCCAGCAGAAAAGTCACTCTATCCTTGATTCCCATTAACTTGTCAGAATGACAAGCATATGCCTAGTTGATGTGTCGTTGCCATACTTTTATGGGATCTCTTCAATGATGACGCAGCTCCACTTCATGTGTCGGAGGTGTCCAACCTGTTGTCATAGTCAGCCATTACTTTGGACAGGTATGTTGTTCTTCTTGGCAGCCTCACCCTCTTGTCAATAACCATTAACTGTTGGACATGTATGAGATGATGTAGGAAGTGTGAGATTGACAGGTATTGCTAAAGGAGAGCCGGTCAATCTTCATTTGATATAGGCCCACTTCTCCATCTTTCTCACTCTCTATCACTCTCACTCTCTCTACCATACCCTCACTCCTCCTTTCGCTTCATGCACTTCCTTGCTACCTCCCTCCCCCAATCCCTCCCTCCTCTCCCCTTGTACTTGTTTCTCATCTGTCTGTCTTCAACAGCTTAAATCTAAGGCTGCAGTATGCCCCAATTGGGAGATCATTATGCAAAACAGTCTCCCTCAGCTGATGATCTGGCAGTGGGATGTGATTTGATACTCATGTATAAATGCAGGCATACCCTTACATTTATAGGTTACTCTTCTGCAATCACTCTTGTCCAATATATTGTCATCTGCTGTTATGAATTTTATGAATAATGACTAAATGATGTATACATTTAACGTAGAACTATAACTAACAGAATTGTACCCTCTCTGTATAATGATAAATAATGTTTGTCCATAAGAAAGAGGTTATGTAGCATGGACAAGGAGTAATTAAAAATAATAAACACAGGTCCAACTAGGTTGGACCTGAGAAGAGAGGAATGTATGTGTGTGCCCAAAAGAAAATAAAGAGGCACCTTAACCTATGTTTGAACTGACCCGGCTGTAACTCTGGGGAGATAAGAGAGAACAGGGAGAGCCCCTCCAGGTTTCCCGTATCTGGGGAGGACTGGAACTGTCAGCTGAGTGGTAATAAACTGTGGTGAGACTTCAAGAGAAAATCCTAATGTTAGTTTGTATGTATGTGCGTAGGTTAAGAGAATGTTATGAAGGGAACATCTTTGTATATGCACGGCAGAGCTCTCGTAAATAAACGTTGCTGACTATTGTAGACTGGCCTTTGTCTGTTTCATTTCAACAAGAACCTTACAAATTCTTGGTAACAGACAGAGTAGTTGAATTGAGTTCAGTTTATGAACATTGAGAACATAATTCTCTGCGTTAAAAAATAATCATATACTTTAACTTTGATTCTTGGTTGGGACGTGAATCCAACATATCAATTATACATTTGTATTCAAATTGGAATTAAATCCAGACGAAGTCAGTGGCACAAAATATATATCTCCTTCAAATGTTGATATTTGGTTGCGTTGTAAATTAAACACTATTCAATAATACTTCTGTAATACAGTAATGGGGAATGGAATAGTTAGTTTTTTCACATTGTTTAACTTATTTTGTACATAATGTTGCTGCTACCGTCTCTTATGACCAAAAACAGCTTCTGGACATCAGAACAGCGATTACTCACCTTGAACTGGACAAATCATTTTCCTTTAATAAGTCAGACAAGAGCGATTTACTCCAGACACCCTACAAGGCCCTTATCCCCATCAATCGCAGGAGAAAAAAACTGAGATATTGCAGAAGGAGATCCGGCAACGAGCGGCTAATCTGCCTTTGCAATAGGTACTATTGGCCAATGTACAATCGCTGGAAAATCAAGTGGATGAACTACAAGCACGTATATCCTACCGATGGAACATAAAACACTGTAATATCGTATGTTTCTCGAGTCGTGGCTAAACGACATGGATAACATACAGCTGGTGGGTTATACACTGTATCGGCAGGATAGAACTGCAGCCTTGAGGTTTTGATCACCTGAGATAAGCTGTAAACTGATCACCAACAACGATGAGACAGCCTATAGGGAGGAGGTCAGAGACTTGGCCGTGTGGTGCCAGGATAACAACCTCTCCCTCAACGTGATCAAGACAAAGGAGATGATTGTGGACTACAGGAAAAGGAGGACCAAGCATGCCCCCATTTTCATCGACGGGACTCTAGTGGAGCAGGTTGAGAGTTTCAAGTTCCTTGGTGTCCAAATCACCAACAAACTATCATAGTCCAAGCACATCATGACAGTCGTGAAGAGGGCACGACAAAAACCTATTCCCCTCAGGAGACTGAAAAGATTGGCATGGGTCCTCAATTCCTAAAAAGGTTCTACAGCTGCACCATTGAGAGCATCCTGACTGGTTGCATCACTGCCTGGTATAGCAACTGCTCGGCCTCCGACCACAAGGCACCACAGAGGGCAGTGCGTACGGACCAATACATGACTGGATTCAAGCTTCCTGCCATCCAGGACCTCTATACCAGGCGGTGTCGGACGAAGGCCCTAAAAATGGTCAAATACTTCAGCCACCCTAGCCATAGACTGTTCTCTCTGCTACCGCAGAGAAGCTAAACTGCGCCCCCTCACATTGACTCTGTTCCAGTACCGCTATTGTTATTTTACTTCTGCTCTTTAATTATTTGTTACTTTTATTTGTTATTTGTTATTTTTGTTCGTTTTTTTTCATAACACTCCATTGTTGGTGAAGGGATTGTAAAATAAGCATTTCACTGTAAGGTTGTATTCGGCGCATGTGACAAATAACGTTTTATTTGATATAACCTAAAGTTAAGGCTATCTTTCAAACTAATGTAACAGTATTTATTCATTCTTAAAGGATGACTGCATTTCCTGGTTTGGCATAGTTATTCATCAATGGTCATTAAGAAATGCTAGAGGCAATGGCTGAAGGAAAATGGGAGTTGTCTTGGGGGTGTAGTTTTGTGTGGTTGTTTATTAGGTGTGTCTTTGTCATCCAATCACAACCAACAAGGGCAGTAGTGAGTACAGTGATGTAAGGTAAGCTATGGAGAGAACAAAGTTTTGAACTTGACGACTTCTCCCCTCTCGACTGACTCGCAATCTAAAGATGGTCAGCTACTTCAGTTCTATGTGTAGGCTAAATCCTGCGCTGACCTTGTGTTTAGCAAAGCTGACAGCACGAAGCTAACATAGATAGGATATCCAGCTGCAGCTATCTGATACTTCTCTGATAAATCTGTTATGGCAAGATAGCAAGTGCCAGTGTATTTTTTAAATTTATTTATTTATTTTACCTTTATTTAACCAGGCAAGTCAGTTAAGAACAAATTCTTATTTTCAATGACGGCTTGGGAACAGTGGGTTAACTGCCTGTTCAGGGACAGAACGACAGATTTGTACCTTGTTAGCTCGGGGGTTTGAACTTGCAACCTTCCGGTTACTAGTCCACCACTCTAACCACTAGGCTACCCTGCCGCCCCAAATGTGTTTTGTAAGACACTCCTTCTACAACACCTTGCTATGAAAGTAGCATGCAACTTAATTTCAATGTTTCATCAGATCTTGAAAAATACATGTTACCGTGGAATCGTTGTATGCCCAGTCCTGAGTCAGCTCAGCTGTCCTAGTGTACAATGTTCTATAACTGGCTAGTGCTGTCTCATCTCTCCTTATGTCCATTGTTAGATCTTAGACAAATTCCAGAACGACTATTATCCAAACTACAGGTGCAGGCTACATGCGGACATTGCACAAACATCACCCAGTTTGAGTGTGGATAAATTTATAAACTACAAATCAATGAGTGTGTTCCTGTTACAAAGACAAAACAGTTGGCGATGATGTCCCTTCTATCTATGTTATGTATTACAGGTTATGGACAGGTACAGTCACGTTGCAGGAGGGGAGGAGTCTATGACACTTCATCCTGGAGTGCAATTGCTAAATCTATGTTGATACTGTATTCTAAACAAAGTGTTTTGATAACTTTCATTCATAACAGTCCATTGCTATGTTAATTTAGCTAGCCAATTTGAGTTGAAACATTATTGAAAGCAAGCTGGCTACATCAAATGATTAGCTAGCTAGCAAGCTAGTATCCAAGTGCATACCCTGTACTGATCCTAAATGCCAATGGGCTGCAGTAGCTAACTTCCTCTGACATGCTACATCTACCCGTCAGCTTGTATTTAGCTTGCTACAGTATCATTCCCCTTTCATCTGTGGTATCATAGCTTGCATGGCTTGCTAGCTTTATCAAATAAAGTTGTATAACCAAAGGTAGCTACTACCTAGCTAGTACCAGATATCTACTTAGCTAATGTACTCACCAGAGGTGGGACCAAGTCATTGTTTTACAAGTCACAAGTAAGTCTTAGCACTGAAGTCCCAAGTCAAGACCGGCAAGTCCGAGTCAAGGCTCAAGTCAAGACCGTCAAGTATCAAGTCAAGTCCTAAACAAGTCTTAATGTGCTCGTCACCAAATGTAATACCATTTCATATTTTTAACAAGTGTAATGGTTAGTATGTTACATTTACGCAAATCATGAATGAGTTTAAAAATATCTATTAATTTATTACTTTTCAAATAAACGTTCTATTTCCATGGAAATACATGGATAGCAATGAGAAAGACCCCCACCCCCCATAGTGATCGACTATCGAGAATCGCTATGGGGTGCAATCAGGTGATGTGGGCTTGTACACAATCGCCCAACACACACACACACTCTCTTTGTGGTTACAGTAGGCTAACGTATGTCAATGGTTTTAGAAACAGCAGTAACATCAGGCAGGATTTAGGCTACCAACTACCTAGCCAGTTGTAGCTCAATCTTGGGTGCAATGATCACGTTCCCCCACTGACTGGTGGTGTGGAGGCTCATTGATTTAACGTTACGTTAGCCTACATGATACACTATTAAAGTATATTAGCCACGACATACCTTTCTTTGTGCAGCTTCAAATGTAGAACAAAGTTGGAAATCGTTGCGCCTCCATCTAATTTTCTTCCCGCATGTTTTGCAAGTTGCAATCCGTTTTTTTGCTGATACAGTGTCGTCTTTATATCCGAATATAATAATTTTGGGTATCATCTTTCCAAGGGCTTCATCTGAGTGCACCCGCCGACGTTCCTCTGCACTGCCATGCAACACTTTTTCTCAGCTGGCACAAGTTGATTGGCTGCTGTCCGATTCAGACTGTAATCCGTTAAATGAAGAGTTAATGTCCTGCACACTTTTTTTAATAGCATCATTTTTAATATTTGGGCTTGGGGAGGGTATCAAGTCAGGTCGAGTCATAAGGCTCAAGTCCAAGTCAAGTCACGAGTCGGCGTTAAAGTCAAAGTTGAGTTGCAAGTCGTAATATTTTTGACTCGAGTCTGACTCGAATCCAAGTCATGTGACTCGAGTCCACACCTCTGGTACTCACCAACACCAGTGGTTTTACGGTTGACAGGTAGCAGAAGTAACCATGTTGGATCTAATCCATTCCTGGCCATCTGGTAATATTCTTGAAATGAATTGGAAGTTTACACCAACTTTATGGAAGCCGATATTCACTCCTATTTGCCGAGCAATATGTTTGTGCGTCTGCTATGCAGACTTGACAACAAATGTCCACATGGCAGCTGGGGGGGGTCCACAACGTGTTGTCTCTGGGCAATTGAGCATCATTGGAAAAAGTGGTCATGTAAGTCATCCATACCCAGTCCTTCAAGAAGTCGTGATGAACACACTTACCTAACTCTGAATTGGACGAGACTGACCTAATGACCACAACCATCCTATTTACACTCAGCATTAAATTTTGACACCAGAATAAATGTTTCTGACTCATATCTATGCCACATAGGGTGTTTTCAAAAGGATAAGTGGGTTTTCAAGGGCAGTTGACCTTTAAAATGAGTAACACATCCATGACCGCATTTTGAGGTGAGCCTACTATAAATGACTGCTTATGTAATCATAGAAAGCGTGCATTTTTCAAGATAACCTGTCGCAGGTTTTTGGAGGTCTTCACAGAATCTTGAACCGCTTTGATTACTTGCACAATGTACTTTTAATCTAATCTCAACCACAATCCAGGTCATTTGGTTGTGCTATTAGATGAAGCACAGAGATAACACATTTAGTTGTTGTATAAATACAACATGTCTGACATTGAATTCCCATTTGATCTTTGTTGTGCTTTTAAATGGTTGAAAGTGCAGTGATAACACATTTAGACGACAACCAAAAATCGGACATATTTTTAACACGTTGGAAATTACACAAACTTATGGCTGTCTTTTTGAGTGGGTGATTAATGCGGTTGAAATCTCATTGATCAACATCTCAACCAAATATTACCCACATTTCCACGTTGAAATGACGTGGTGTGCCCAGTGGGATATTTGTTCTCAGGAGACCATACTGAGGCTGTGGTTCGAGATCCTCAGGTAGGAAAGCCTTACTTTGGCATGCTGCCTGTCATTGCGTCACTGTTTCTTCTCTGTGCTCAGGCTCATCAAACTTTAATCCCTAGATCAATGGGATCTTATGGTCTCGTTTATAAGCTCGGTCAGATATTAGCACCAGGGGAAGCTATAGGCAAGATAACACAGTGGGAATATACAGCGCATGTATGTCGAAGTGAATATCTGGAGCATTAAACAGGCTTCGTTGATATGGTGATGCACATGTCTGGGACCTTAAGGCACAGGGTGTAGTGCACTTGCTTCATAACCATGGGATTTTTGGTTCAAGGCCCTGATATCAGATACCCCTTTTCTCACTCGTCCAAGTAAGTACCCCAAGTACTTGCATCTGCTGCAGCCCATCCATAACTGTCCAACAAGGACAAATAAAGTTATTCAAAGTATGTCGCTCAATGAGAGAGAGTGTGCTGCGTAGCGTGCAGTGCCCCCGAGTAGCCGTACTTTATTGATAAGATTTCTCATAATTTCTGTACGGGATGGGATGTTTTTTTTAATTTAAGTGGTGATCCTGGTGTTGAGCAGTGGTGATGATGCAGTACATCATAAACTTGAAAATCCTTAATCCCACCTGCCAGCCAACCTGGAGGTTCTTCTCATTATAGAGATAACCAGATTAGAGAACCCAGCAGCACATAGGCCTATAGCTCTGACAGATCAGGACATTTTCCATTTTCTCTGCATAACACCCAGTGATCCTCTTATGTATTTTTTCTCAATGTTCTTATTAGGCTTGTCTGCCTTTGTCTATTTCTGTATGCCTCGGTCTCCCTGTCTCTGTCTACTGACATAATTTTACATCAGAGGAGACTCGTACTTGCACTGATGTTAGTCCGTGTCTTTAAACATTGAAAAGCTAAGTAATAATGAAGTTATACAGGGACACAGATTAGTTCAAGCATATTCAAGAAAGCTTCTCAGTTTAGATAATAGACACCAGATAATAAGGGCTGTCTGGACTGGGGAGCTTCAGAAAGACAACATAACTGTTTTGATTTCTCTGTGTTCAACTGCTTTGGTCTCATTGTTCATTCACATCAGCCACCCTGTCTTAATCACAAAACAGCTCATCCATTCACATGACAGTGAAACACTTAGTGGCATATCCATTATGGACTGGGGAATGGAGGATGAATCGTTTGTGTGTGTGTGTGTGTGTGTGTGTGTGTGTGTGTGTGTGTGTGTGTGTGTGTGTGTGTGTGTGTGTGTGTGTGTGTGTGTGTAAAGTGTGTGTGTGTGTGTGTGTGTGTGTGTGTGTGTGTGTGTGTGTGTGTAAAGTGTGTAAAGTGTGTGTGCGTGCATGCTGGAGACTGCATCTGCTTTCTGCTATTTACAGGGATGTGAAAAAGTATTTTCACCCTGTCAGATTTTCTCTATTGTGGCATATTTTTGATACTGAATGTTATCAGATCTTCAACAAAAACAAATATTAGATCAAGGGAACCTGAGATTACAAAAAAAATACTTATTTTATATATTTACTTAATGAACAAAGTTATGCAACACCTAATTCCACTGTGTGAAAAAGCAATTGCCCCCTTACATTCAATAATTGGTCATGTAGACTTGATTGTGTGTGCTGGATCATTGTCTTGCTTCATGACCCAGTCAAAGTCCAGACCAAATCCCATTTCAGATGTTGTGGCAGGACTTGAAACGAGCAGTTCATGCTTGAAAACCCTGTTCTGAATGGGAGAGTGGGGCAAAAATCCTCCACAGCAACATGAGAGACTGATCAACAAATACAGAAAGTTATTGAGTGTAAGGGGGCAATTACTTTTTCACACAGAGGCATTGGGTATTGTATAATTTTGTTTATTAAATAAGTATACAAATGCTGTGTTATTTAGTTACTCAGGTTCCCTTGATCTAATAATCGGTTTTGGTTGAAAATCTGATAACATTCAGTATAAAAACTATACAAAAATTGAGAAAATTTGAAAGGTGGCAAATACTCTTTCACAGCACTGTAAGTCTCTAGATCTTTAGCTTCAAAAGGAGGAGAGGAGAAAAAAGCCTGAAAGATATCAACACACACCCACACCCTCCACAAAGAACACATCCTTCATTAGAATCAGAAACACAGCTGTCATCCAGACTGGGTCTAATTGGGCCAAGGAGCCAACAAGGAGCCCACAGCAATGGTGGAATGCCTCGTCACCGTGGAAACCAACGCCAGGAGAGTTGCGAGGAGCAGAGCATTGAACTGAAAGTCATTGATGATCTCTCCCCTCTTCATGTCTAGCAGACAGGAGGCCATCCTCGTCCTGATTGGATCGCTGGTGTTCTGCTAAGTACTGACCTCTCCAATCACAGCCGGATAGAGAGTCTATAATCAGATCTTGTCGCTTGTTATAGTACTCCAGTCAAGGGCTCTCCAGGAGTAGTCATTGGGCAGGTTTCCATTGACCTAGGTTTATTCAACAAAAGCACTGTCACAAACAATTTACATTGTGACATGTGTAAAGGAAACAACAACTATGGGAGAAATCCTCTAAATATCAACAACATTTCTATCTGTTCGACAGGAGTGGATTTTACTTTTGTCAAATTTTGTGACAAATTATGATGGCAAATTGTTTTTTTTATTTTTTATAAATGATTAGCAAATAATTTTGAAGGTCATCAGGTAAATGTAAAGCTCAACTGCACATTTGATTCTAAAAGCCTACTGCTTGCTAAATCTATTTTTCTTTACTATAAATAATTATGTTTCGTTGCAGGACAAGGATCGTCTTGACTTTCAAGAATGCCTGAATTGCTTTGCCTTCCTTTTCTGGTCGGCTGGATGCAAGTTCCACCATTCAATCATTACACCATCCAATCATTCCAGTATTCATTCTCCTTGGATTTCTTCACATTTATTTTGTGTTACAGTGTGATTCAAACATATTTAAGTGTAATTTCTTATCAACAATCTACTCAAAATACTGTAATGTCAAAGTGGATTAATCTTTTTTTAAAGATCAGTACAAATTTAAACAGTCATTGCGTAAGTATTCAGCCCCTTTTTTTTAAGCATGGTAAAGTTAATAATTATTCTGTGGATTATGTATAAAACCACCCAGACACAAAATATACAGTTGTCCTTCTGAACTGAGCTGCAGGACAGGAAAGAAACTATTACAGTGAGGCCATTGGTTGAGTTTAAAACAGTTACAGAGTTCAATGGGTGTGATGGGAGATAACTGATAATGGTTCAACAACTTTGTAGTGACACAAAAATGTCAGGATAGGACCCCTTTTTTTCAATTTCAGCTCAGGACCTGAAGCAGGTAGACTAGAGCCTTGGACCAGTAACCAAAAGGTTGCTGGATTAAATCCCCGAGCTAACAAGGTAAAACATCTGTCGTTCTGCCCATGAACAAGGCAGTTAACCCACTGTTCCTCAGTAGGCTGTCATTGTAAATAAGAATTTGTCCTTAACTACCATAACTAGTTACATTTATATATTTTTTTAAAGCATATAATTGATGCCATTTGAAAGGAAACACTTGGGAATTTGTGCAAATGTGAAATTAATGTAGGATGTAATGTAATTATTATAACACATTAGATGTGGTAAAAGATAATACAAACCAAATAATATGACATTTCAATTTGGGGGGGTTCCATCATCTTTGAAATGCAATAGAAAAAAGGCCATAATATAATACAGGAGTCTAGGAGGAATTTAGATTTTGGCCACTAGATGGCAGACGTGTATCTGCAAAGTTTTAGACTGATCCAATGAACCATTGTATTTCTGTTCAAAATGTTGTATCAAGACTGCCCAAATGTGCCTAATTGTAAGCTTTCTGCCCATATCAGATATGTCTATGTCCTGGGAAAGAATTCAAATACACAGGATACAACTATTCCAAAACATGCATCTAGAATGCAACCAGGCACGAAAGTATTATTGCAAAAAATGAGTACACTTTTTGACCCAAATGTAAATCCTTATGTTTGGGGCAAATCTAGCACAACACATCACTGAGTAACTGCCCCCATACTTTCAAGCATGGAGGTGGCTGCATCATGGTATGCATATACTTGACATTGGCAAATACTGGGAAGTATTTCAGGGTAAAAAGAAATGGGATGGAGCTAAACACATGCAGAGGAAAACCTGCTTCAGTCTGCTTTATACCAGACACTTGGAGAGGAATTCACCTTTCAGCAGGATCTACACTGGAGTTGCTTATCAAGAAGACAGTGAAAATCTATGGCAAGACTTGAAAATTACGGTTTAGCCATGATACCCAACATCTTGACAGAGCTTGAAGAATTGTGAAAAGAATAACATGCAAATATTGCACAATCCAGATGTGTAAAGCTCTCAGAGACTTACCAAAGAAGATTCACAGATGTAATTGCTGCTAAAGGTGTTTCTAAGATGTATTGACTCAGGGAGCTGAATACTGCAATGACTACACTACCGTTCAAAAGTTTGGGGTCACTTAAAAATGTCCTTGTTTTCCATGAAAACATACATGAAATGAGTTGCAAAATGAATAGGAAATATTGTCAAGACATTGACAAGGTTATAAATAATGATTTTTATTTTAAATAATACTTGTGTCCTTCAAACTTAGCTTTCGTCAAAGAATCCTCCATTTGCAGCAATTACAGGCTTGCAGACCTTTGGCATTCTAGTTGTCAATTTGTTGAGGTAATCTGAAGAGATTTAACCCCATGCTTCCCGAAGCACCTCCCACATGTTGGATTGGCTTGATGGTCACTTCTTACATACTATACGGTCAAGCTGCTCCCACAACAACTCAATAGGGTTGAGATCCGGTGACTGTGCTGGCCACTCCATTATAGACAGAATACCAGAATATTGCTTCTTCCCTAAATAGTTCTTCAATAGTTTGGAGCTGTGCTTTGGGTCATTGTCCTGTTGTAGGAGGAAATTGGCTCCAATTAAGCACCGTCCACAGGATATGGCATTGGAAAATGGAGTGATAGCTTTCCTTCTTCAAGATACCATTTACACTGTACAAGTCTCCCACTTTACCACCACCAAAGCACCCTCAGACCATCACATTGCCTCCACCATGCTTGACAAATGGCGTCAAGCACACCCCTCCAGCATCTTTTCATATTTTCTGCGTCTCACAAATGTTTTTCTTTGATATGCGAACCCCTAAAACTTAGATTTATCTGTCGATAACACTTTTTTCAATCTTTCTCTGTCCAGTGTCTGTGTTCTTTTGCCGATCTTAATCTTTTATTTTTATTGGCCAGTCTGATAAATGGCTTTTACTTTGCAACTCTGCCTAGAAGGCCAGCATTCTAGAGTCGCCTCTTCACTGTTGACGTTGAGACTGGTGTTTTACGGGTACTATTTAATGAAGCTGCCAGTTGAGGACTTGTGAGGTGTCTGTTTCTCAAACTAGACACTCTAATGTACTTGTCTTCTTGCTCAGTTGTGCAACGGAGCCTCCCACTCCTCTTTTGTTTCTGGTTCGAGTCAGTTTGCACTGCTCTGTGAAGGGAGTAGTACACAGTGTTGTACGAGATATTCAGTTTCTTGGCAATTTCCCACATGGAATAGCCTTAATTTCTCAGAACAAGAATAGACTGACGAGTTTCAGAAGAAAGGTCTTTGTTTCTGGCCATTTTGAGCCTGTAACCGAACCCACAAATGCTGATGCTCCAGATACTAAACTAGTCTAAAGAAGGCCACTTTTATTGCTTCTTTAACCAACACAACAGTTTTCAGCTGTGCTAACATAATTGCAAAAAGGCTTTCTAATGATCAATTAGCCTTTAAAAATGATAAACTTGGATTAGCTAACACAACGTGCCATTGAAACACAGGAGTCATGGTTGCTGATAATGGGCCTCTGTTTGCCTATGTACTGTCGATATCCCATAAAAAAAATCTGCCGTTTCCAGCCACAATAGTAATTTATAGCATTAACAATGTCTACACTGTATTTCTGATCAATTTGATGTTATTATAATGGACAAAACATTTGATTTTCTTTCAAAAACAAGGATATTTCAGTTATTTAATTTCTATTAATCTTTTTTGTAACTTAAAAACCCTAGAAATGTTTATGTATTGTATTATGTACAGTATGTAATATGTGCTTGGATACGACTGTGATCCGTGGTTGTCTCGCATGACTATCTTAAGAGTAATGCACTGGCTGTGGGTCGCTCTGGATGGGAGTGTCTGCCGAATGGCCAAATTGTAATGTAAATGTAGTGCTATGTATATTTATGTATTTTATTTGTTGTGTTGTTTACTGTTTGGACCCCAGGAAGAGTAGCTGCTGCCTCGGTAGCTGCTAAATGGGGATCCTAATAAAATACAAGAAATACTATTACAGAATATTTTGTCGAAATTGTAGACAAAAACGTACAATTAAATACATTTTAATCCCACTTTGCAACACAATCAAATGTGAAGAAATTCAAGGGTTATGAATACTTTTGCAAGGCACTGTATGAAAATAGGTCAGAATTCTCATTCTGGTCATCCTCACTACTTTCATCTACAATTGTTGTCACTGCTAATTGCTTCTTGATGAGCTTCCATAGAAATGGCCCTGATTGCATATGTCTTGATTAGCTTGCCCTGTCGCCCTATCCACTTCAACTAATTCAGGGTGAAAATGAAAGGAATCATGATGTCACTGAGACAAAACAACACTGTTGACCTTCTGACAAAGTGACTGACGGGTCGCAGTCATACATCATATGAATAGAAGTGGATGGCATAGTGCTGCTATTACTACAGTGCTGCCATCTGTGTGAGGTTTCCTACTTTCTCAGAAAATAAAGTTGACTGACTCACAGGTAAACTGAAATGGCGTGGATTATTGTCACATGACAGCAAGCTGAATGGTTACGATCAGAGAGGTCAGAAATTGACACATTCCTTCCTATGAACGAAGTAGTTATCATTTTACTTGTTGACAGTTGAATCTACAGCTTACAGCATTAACAGGAAATACAGGAAATAATGAACGCCTGAATACCCAGAACATCAACAAGGTAGATGTTCTGCCAAGAAATAACTAGACGTTCGCACAACACTTGAAGATTTACAGTCAACAAGTGAAGTTGGATGCCAACTGTCTGTTCCAAGTTTTGTGTTTACTCTCTGAATGGCCTAGTTGGCAAGACTTCTCTGACAGAAACGGGGCATTGGGAATTGATCTGGTCCCGCCTTCTTTCTCCAATTTTCCATTCTGAGAACTGTCTGGGATTTATTTTTCACACTTGTATCCTTGCAAATGTCTGTTCATTTGCTGTCCTTCCCCTGGTGAGTTACAAACTGATGACAGAAATGAAGCCACGCAGTACCTGTACAGTCTCTGTCACTATTTGTCATGTCCTAGCTTTTGACGTCGTTCCAGGACAGTACCTTTTCTTTTTCATTTCAGTTCGGGAGTTCAAGTTCATGTCCTGAAAACTTTTGGTACCATTGTCACCATCTTTAGATGGAAGAGACTAAAAAAATCCTGGAAAATACTAGTTTTATGAATCATACCAGTGAAATCAAATGTAGTGATTAAATTCAGCAGATTCTTTAACTCTCCCTTTGAGTTTTTTCCCTATTGTTCCTCATCTGTCCTGACATGGCGACTGACATTCTCTCTCCTTTTTATGAAATATTTCTATCTGCTGCACACCACAATAAAAAAATAGTAATAGTTCAAAATAGTACAGGCTTAACTGAATGGACAACATTTGAACTAATAGTTCAGGGAATTTCTTAGTCTCCGAGGGAAGATCCTCAGAGCCAGATGATGAGATGGTATGTAGCCTATGGGAGAAAGGAGTTCCAATGACTGACCTTGTAAGGTTATTATAGCTGGTGGTGGTGGGGAGGTGGAGGGTTTTCGGTAAGTAAGAGAACATGGGTAAGTTTGACATGAATTACATCCCAAGGTTTACATGCATTGGTTGAGAGAGAGAAAGCTGAAAATTGCTAGAGTGAGCCCATAGTTTAAACATTAAGTGTGTGGAATGTGCATTAGTGTGCCATGCTCATAGGTTATAAGGTAAATTACATTCCCCACCTGGCTAATAGAAAAGAGGAAGAGAGATATGACACTATGCTGCTGATGATGATGATGAGTTAACCTCTAATGTGATATAATTAAAAGTGCCTTAATAATAACACAATAATAATACAGAGGCATAATGTGTAACCGGTAAGTAATACGCTATTAATTTATCTGAATGTTGATAATACGATCTGTGTGGTCTAATGATGTCTGATCTGAGTTTGATTGGTTATACCTAGGAATTCCTATAGGGGCGTACGGAGCTTTACAGCTCACTCCTTGTGATTTATTTATATTTATTAACTGGGTGGTTCAAGCTCTGAATGCTGATTGGCTGAAAGCCGTGTTGTATCAGACCTTGTTTATTTTTATTGTTGTAATTACGTTGGTAACCGGTTCCTAATAGCAATAAGACACCTCAGGGGTTTGTGGTATAGGCCAATATACCATGGCTAAGGACTGTATCCAGGCACTCCGTGTTGTATTGTGTATAGGAACAGCCCTTAGCCATGGTATATTATCCCACAACCCCTTGTGCCTTATTTCTTAAACAATGGAAAAGGAGTGCGTGCAAACTGAGGTCAGAGGGAAGGTCAGGGAGCAGCGAGGTCCAGTAAAAGAGAACCTTCATTATTAAAAGTGTTGTTACTTTTTTTGCTATTAGAATGGAAGCACCATTAGAGGATATCCAAAAAGATGTGAAAGGAGCATTGTATGAACTGAACAAAGACAATCTCATTGAAATAAATTACTTTTTGAAAATATCAGGACCAAACCAAGAGAATCTAACTGGTAAAACACGCATGAACCTTATTTCATATATTGAACGGGACGAAGTAAAAGACCTTGAGGACGATGGTACAGTATGTCTGAACTGTTGACCCTTAAAGACATGATAAACGATATGCAGGAGGCTAGTGTCGTTATCTCAACCGACAAAGTGGGGAAAAAAATGAAGAACAATAAAAACTTCAAACAGAGCTCGAGAAATTAATGCTGTGCAAATGCAGGGACACCCTCAAGATATCCGGTAAACCAGGCCAAAAAGAGAGACTCACTCACGTTCTCCATTCTAGCTCACCAAATCGAAAACAGAGTGAATAACTGAATGAAAGATATCCAGACTCGGTCTCATTACTAAGAGAAGACTGAAACAGAACTGTATAGCCAACTCACATCAGAAGTACAGAACAACAGATCCCACAAAACTTCCTAATCTCTTCCTTAGATTTGAGACAGAAAATCCTGTTTGCCTCACAGGAAGCAGTGTCTGGCCTTAAGTATGACCCAGGACTGGTCCAGAGCATGTTCATGCATACTGTCCTGACTGGTCTACAAAATTACAACATAAGAACTTACATGCAGCCATATCTCCTAGACACAAAAACTACAGATTAGCTGCTTCAATAGAAAGTGAACACTGCATGTGCTTATGAAACAGAGAAAGAGAACAAAAGGAAAATGACTTATCCACAGTGGCCTGATAGTCTCCAATCAGTTCAGACTGATGAGGTCCCCAAATGAACACACCAAAAATTCCCCCTGTCCTGGTATCAGTGCTAAAAGAACTGAGATCTGATATGATGGTGTTAAAGAACTTGAGAGCTGAAGTCCTCAATCACCAAATGTTGAGAAAGGAATCAAGCTCATTTTTCCAATCAGACAGTGACATTGGCTGCTTTGAGAATCTGCATCTGAGCATTTCATTGAAAAACAGTGATCCTGTTGCACGAACCAACCTGTCTGTGGCGTAGCCATTATACAAAGAGATGAAAGACTACTTGCATGACCTGATTGCTCAGGGCTGGTTGGAGAAGTCTAACTCCCCTTACTCCTCCCCAGTCGAATGTGTAAGGGAAAAGGATGGCAGCTTACGACTGTGCACAGACTACAGGGAGCTGAAGACTCACCCTGACCGCCAGATAATACCCAGAGTACAGGATATCAAGGACAGCTTTGAAGGAAATTCCTGGTTTTCACTCTTGGATCAGGGAAAAGCATATCACCAGGGGTTTATGGCAAAGGAAAGCAAGCCCATGTCAGCCTTTATGACCTCCAGAGGAATCATGGGGTTGCTAAGCTACTATAGACATACTATAGACTTCTCACGCATTGCTAGCCCAATCTACGACCTGTTTACAGGGTCTCCTGAAGAAGACAACAAAGCAAAGAATGGCAGACAAAGGGGAAAACAAGAAGCACCCTCTCACAAATCAATCACGTGGACTGATAAGCATCAACAGATAATGGAGCAGTTGAAAGACTGTTTCGTGCAGCTTCCTGTACTCGGTTTCCCAGACTTCCCAGAGCCACTTATATTTCACACAGATGCGCCAAACAAAGGTTTAGGAACTGTGTTGTATCAGACATTATATGTAAAAGAGTGTGATAGCCTACGCGTCTCATACCTTGACTGTACCTGAGAAAAACTTCCATCTCCACTCAGGAAAAGTAGAGTTCCTAGCCCTGTACTGCTCCATCAAGGTCAAGTTCTGCTTATACTATGCACCGACCTTCACAGTGTACAATGACAACAATCCTCTTACTTACGTCTTGTCGACTGCCAGCTGAATGCAACAGGGTGCAGATGGGATACAGATATCAGATATCATCCAAGCAAAGAGAACATTGACACTGACAGGTTGTCCAAAATGCCGATAGACATGGAAACACGGACGAGAGAATGTTAAGAGGAGTTGTCATTGGACTCATTTGGATCAACTGCACTGGCCGACGATGGAAAACAAGACTCAAACATATCCTGGTCAATGGCAGTCTCAACCATGTATGTAGCAACAACATAAAACAGATCCATCATGCCTTTCTCAAAAGCAGAGATACAACAGCCGCAGAGAGAAGATGAGAGCATCGGACAAGTGATGGTTCAAAACCAACAGGGGGATAAATGAAAATAATCAACATGAAAAGCAGATGTCTTCTTCGAGAGTGGGACAAGCTCGACTTGGATGAGAAGTACAAGTGTACAGTCTTGGAGGAGTTACATGACGAAATGGGTCATCAAGGTGTAGAACGCACAAAATCTCTGATACGAGACAGGTTCTTCTGGCTGTAGAAGCAAAGAGAGAGAATCATGGAGAAGCTGCACTTGCCTGAATCAGGAAAAACCTTGAAGTGAAACAAGAGAACCATTGACCAACGTAGTGACAACTCAGCCACTTGAACTTGTATCCAAAGACTTCAAACACTTCGATAAATGCAAGGGCAGTTATGGGTACAGTTGAAGTCGGAAGTTTACATACACTTAGGTTGGAGATAAACTTGTTTTTCAACCACTACAAAAATGTATTGTAAACAAACTATAATTTTTGCAAGTCGGTTAGGACATCTACTTTGTACATGACAAGTGATTTTTCCAACAATTGTTTACAGACAGATTATTTCACTTATAATTCAATTCCAGTGGTTCAGAAGTTTACTTACACTAAGTTGAATGTGCCTTTAAACAGCTTGGAAAATTCCCAAAAATTATGTCATGGCTTTAGAAGCTTCTGGTAGGCTAATTGATATCATTTAAGTCAATTGGAGGTGTACCTGTGGATATATTTCAAGGCTTACCTTCCAACTCAGTGCCTCCTTGCTTGACATCATGGGAAAATCAAAAGAAATCAGCCAAAACCTCAGAAAAATATTGTAGACCTCCACAAGTCTGGCTAATCCGTGGGAGCATTTTCAAAATGCCTGAAGGTACCACGTTCATCTGTACAAACAATAGCACGCAAGTATAAACCATGCCACGCAGCCGTCATACCCCTCTAGAAGGAGACGCATTCTGTATCGTAGGGATGAAAATCATTTGGTGCGAGAAGTGCAAATCAATCCCAGAACAACAGCAAAGGAACTTGTGAAGATGCTGTAGGAAACAGGTACAAAAGTATCTATTTCCACAGTTAAACAAGTCATATATTGACATAACCTGAAAGGCCACTTAGCATGGAAGAAACCATTTCTCCAAAACCGCCATAAAAAGCCAGACTACATACTGCAACTGCACATGGGGATAAAGATGGTACTTTTTCGAGAAATATCCTCTAGTCTGATGAAACAAAAATACATCGTTACATTTGAAGGAAAAAGGGGGAGGCTTGCAAGCCGAAGAACACCATCCCAACCTTGAAGAACAGGGGTGGCAGCATCATGTTGTGGGGGTGATTTGCTGCAGGAGGAACTGGTGCACTGCACAAAATAGATGGCATCATGAGAAGGGAAAATTATGTGGATATATTGAAGCAACATCTCAGGACATCAGTCAGAATGTTAAAGCTGGGTCACAAACGGGTCTTCCAAATGGACAATGAACACAAGCATACTTACAAAGTTGTGGCAAAATGTCTTATACAATAACAAATGCCCAACACAATACGTACTGCCACACAGTAACATAGTGGGAAAAAATAGTTAAGCCCGCACAAAGAGCAGGCAGGCCTACCGGATTAAATACCCCAACCAATCAACCTCAACAAGGATCAGGTGAAACTAAACAGACAAAAACAAACAGAAAAGGGAAAACGGATTGGTGGCAACTAGTAGGCCGGTGGCGCCGAGCGCCACCCGAACAGGGAGTGGAGCCACCTTCGGTAGGAGTCATGACATACTGAAAAAAGACAGGGCATTTTTACTAGGATTAAATGTCAGGAATTGTGAAAAACTGACTTTAAATGTTTTTGGCTAAGGTGTATGTAAAATTCCGACTTCAACTGTGCTCGTGATAGTCGACCATTTCACGTGCTTTGCCCAGGCATATTCTACAACCTCAAAATCAGGCAAAACAGTGGCGGACCAGATCTTCAATGATTATGTTCTGAATTTTGGATTTCCTAAAAAAATCTGTCTATGTCAGGAGAATTTGAAAACCAGCTTTTCAAGGACTTGCAGAAGAACTGTGGCATCGCAGGGTCAAGGACAACTCCCTACCATCCGCAGAGGAATTTACAGGTTGAATGCTTTAAAAGAACGTTATTACAGATGCTCAAGACTCTCACAAACAGACAGAAACCACACTGGAAGGAGTACCTGAACAAGTTGCTGTGTGCATATAACTGTACTCACTGTGATGTGACAGGATTCTCTCAATTTTACCTCCTGTATGGATTACCACCGAGATATCTCATTGACACGCTCTTCAATTTGAACTCAGGGTCAGGAAACAGCAATCATCAATAATACTCTTAGGAATGGAAACAAGGAATGCAAGAAGCATACGGATTTGAAAGGGAGAAC
Organism: Oncorhynchus masou masou; assembly: GCF_036934945.1. Classification (NCBI taxonomy): domain Eukaryota; kingdom Metazoa; phylum Chordata; class Actinopteri; order Salmoniformes; family Salmonidae; genus Oncorhynchus; species Oncorhynchus masou. The sequence goes on from NC_088242.1 coordinate 31,332,047, forward strand.
GTAAAAAAGTCAGCAGACGTGGAAAAAGAATAGCAGCAAAATCAGAACCTCAGTGATGCAACCAGGCGATCGTGTCCTCATCAGAAGCATGACTTCACGTGGATGTACAGGCAACTTTCAGAATCACTGGAAATACAACATTCACACAGTTGGGAGAAGACATTCCAATTTACGAACTGAAACCTGAATAAGGGAATGGACGGTCCAGACAAGTCTTGCATCATAATCTACTCTTACCATGTGACCACCTGCACCTGGAAGTTCAAACACAGCAAAACTCCAAGCCAAAGAAAAGAGGAACAAACCAAAGTAACGGACAAATGAAAGAATTGAACAGGAAAACATTGATGACAATTATGAGTACTACAGATATTAAATACCGTCTTGGGCATACCCAGAAAGAAGTGAAAGTACTGCTGTGTAACCTGGAGAATACGCAGTTGACCCCGAACAGGACACACCGGTTGACAACCCAAAGTCTGTCAGAATAGACTCAGAACGATGTGGAACAGACAATGAACTTACTTCTGGACTTACCCATGGACAAGGAAGTTTACATTCCTCCGTCACCAGCTCAAAGAAACAAGGCACTTTCTTCTGAAACTCATCAGTCCATGCGAGAAATTGCCAAGAAACGGAAGATCTTGTACAGCGCTGTGTACTACTCTCTTTACAGAACAGCACAAACTGGCCCTAACCAGATTAGAAAAGGACTGGGAGGCTCCGGTGCACAACTGAGCGAGAGGAAATGTACATTTGACTCTCCAGTTTGGGAAACAGAATGCTCACAAGTCCTCAACTGGCAGCTTCTTAAATGGTACCTGCAAAACACCAGTCTCAACATCAACAGGGAAGAGGAGACTCTAGGATGCTGGCCAAAAGAACACAGACGCTGGACAGAGGAACTCTTCCTAGAGTCGTCCCTTCGCTGTTGACGTTGTTAACACGACAAAACTAACACTGTGGCTCAAACTACCCGTTGACGGATTACTTCATATTTTTTAAAAGTGTTATTACACAATTATTTTGATCAATGGTGAGCTAACCTATGAAGTGATGAATTGTAGATAGTAATTGATATTAGCTAATTCCTATTATTGTTTCTCTCTGTCAAGAGTGAGCTAAATATGACCGCGTGTGTTACATCAATCTTTCCTCAGTCGGCACTAGGACTAATGTAGCCTACATTTTCCAGTTTGGATCCATGTGTTATTCTGTCGATAATTCTGTGAATGTCTGAAGATTGCATCAAAAAATAAATGAGTCAAAATCAGGACATAACATTGTAAGGTCTGTGGTTGTTCACAATGTTTCTGTAAAAAAACAGTGTGGCCAACTATTACGTGAATCATAACTGGATGTTCTATGTAAGCGTTCTATGTGCTTGTACCTGTCAAAGGGTTAAGTTTAAACCTGTTTGGGATAGGGGGCAGCATTTTCACGTTCGGCTGAAAAGCGTGCCCAGAGTAAACTGCCTGCTACTCAGGCTCAGAAGCGAATGTATGTATATAATAGAAAACACTTTGAAGTTTCTAAAACTGTTTGAATGATGTCTGTGAGTATAACAGAACTCATATGGCAGGCAAAAACCTGAGAAAATCCAACCAGGAAGTGGGAAATCTGAGGTTTGTAGTTTTTCAACTCATTGCCATTCTAATATACAGCATAAATGGGGTCATATTGCACTTCCTAAAGCTTCCACTAGATGTCAACAATCTCTAGAACCTTGTTTCAGGTTTCTACTGTGAAGGGGGAGAGAATAAGAGCTGTTTCAATCAGGTGTCTGGCAGAAGGCCATCAGCTGGTCATGAGCGTGTCCGTGAGAGCGACCTGCGTTCCATTGCATTAAAAACATCCTAAAGATTGATTCTACACATCGTTTGACATGTTTCTACTAACTGTAATAAAACTTTTTGGGCTTTTCGTCTGAACTTTTGCCTCGTGAGTTTGGATTTGTGAAATAAACGCGTTAACAAAAAGGAGGTATTTGGACATAAATGATGGACTTTATCGAACAAAACAAACATTTATCTTGGAACTGGGATTCCTGGGAGTGCATTCTGATGAAGATCATCAAAGGTAAGTGAATATTTACAACACTATTTGTGACTTTTACTGACTCCACAACATGGCGGATATCTGTATGGCTTGTTGTTGTGTCTGAGAGCTGTACTCAGATTATTGCATGGTGTGCTTTTTCCGTAAAGCTTTTTGAAATCTGACACTGCGGTTGCATTAAGTATATCTTTAATTCTGTGCATAACACTTGTATCTTTTATCAAAGTTTATGATGAGTATTTCTGCAAATTGATGTGGCTCTCTGCAAATCCGGGCGGATGATTTTGAGGAACAACATTACTGAACATAACATAGCAATGTAAACTGAGATTTCTGGATAAAATATTAACTTTATCGAACAAAACATACATGTATTGTGTAACATGACGTCCTATAAGTGCCATCTGATGAAGATCATCAAAGGCTAGTGATTTACATCTTGAGAGTAGGGGGCAGTATTTTGATGTTTGGATGAAAAACGTACCCAAATGAAACTGCCTATTTCTCAGGCCCAGAATCTAGAATATGCATACAATTGTCAGATTAGGATAGAAAACTCTAAAGTTTCCAAAACTATCAAAAAATAATCTTTATGGAACAAAAGGAACATTTTATTGTGTAACTGGGAGTCTCGTCAGTGCAAACATCCGAAGATCATCAAAGGTAAGCGATACATTTTATTGCTTTTCTGACGTTCGTGACCAACCCACTTGGCTGCTAGCTGTTTGTAATATTTTGTCTACTGAGAGCGATGTCCTTACAATAACTCTTGGTATGCTTTCGCCGAAAAGCTTTTTTGAAATCTGACACGCCTGGTGGATTAACCTTTTGTCACTAGGGGGCAGTATTCTCATTTTTGGAAAAATAACATTCCAGTAGTAAACGGGATATTTTGTCAGGACAAGATGCTAGAATATGCATATAATTGACAGCTTAGGATAGAAAACACTAAAGTTTCCAAACTGGAAAAATATTATCTGTGAGTATAACAGAACTGATGTTGCAGGCGAAAGCCTGAGAAAAATCCAATCAGGAAGGGACTCTTATTTAGAAAGCTCTGCGTTCCTATGCATCCCTATTGAGCAGTGAATGAGATATCAACCAGATTCCTATTGCTATGGCTTCCCTAATGTGTCTAGTGTCACAAAACAAAGTTTCAGGCTTTTATTTTGAAAAATAAGCCTGAACGTCAACATTGCGTCAGTGGTCAGCTGAAGTCTGAGGGTTTTGTGCGTAAAGGACAAATGCGGCCATTGTCTCTCTCTATCCTACTAAGAAGCCAGCATTCCTGGTTGATATATTATCAAATAGATATTTGAAAAACACCTTGAGGAGTGATTATAAACAACGTTTGCAATGTTTGTCGATATTATGGAGCTAATTTGGAATATTATTTGGCGTTCTCGTGACTGCATTTTCCGGGCGATTTCTCAGCCAAACGTGAAGAACAAACAGCGCTATTTCACCTACAAAAATAATATTTTTGGAAAAAAGGAACATTGGCTATCTAACTGGAAGTCTCGTGAGTGAAAACATCCAAAGCTCATCAAAGGTAAACTATTTGATTTGATTGCTTTTCTGATTTCCGTGACCAAGTTACCTGCTGCTAGCTGGACAAAATGCTATGCTAGGCTATCGATAAACTTACACAAATGCTTGTCTAGCTTTGGCTGTAAAGCATGATTAACAAAAGGCTAAGCTGTGTCTCAATATATTTCACTTGTGATTTTCATGAATAGGAATATTTTCTTGGAATATTTATGTCTGTTGCGTTATGCTAATTAGTGTCAGTCAATGATTACGCTCCCTCATGCGGGATGGGGAGTCACTAGAGGTTAAGTACTTTACACCACTGCTTAAAAGTGGAAGTCTTGTCAACAACATGAGGAGGATCTGTACATTTTCAATAGATTTTTCTGGTTTGGTTATGTAGCTAACTAAAGGTCAATCAGTAAGGCTGATCTGAATGCTCAATTTAAAACTTAAGGCTAGCGGAACCCCTCGACAACATCCTCTGAAAAGGCAGAGCGCGAAATTCAAAAATATATTTTAGAAATATTTCACTTTCAAACATTCACAAGTGCTACACACCAAATTAAAGCTTAACTTCTAATTAATCTACCCATCATGTCCGATTTCAAAAAGGCTTTACAGCGAAAGCACATCATATGATTATGTTAGGTCAGAGCCTAGTCACAAAAAAACATACAGCCATTTTCCAGGCAAAGAGAGGAGTCACAAAAAGCAGAAATAGAGATAAAATGTACTTCTTGATGCCTCCATTCCATTAGCGGGATCATTTGTCAACATCCGCTGAATTGCAGAGCGCCAAATTCAAATTAAATTACTAAAAATATTTAATTTTCATGAAATCACAAGTGCAATATACCAAAACACAGCTAAGCTTGTTAATATAGTCATAGATTGGACATTGCTTTGTGTAACTACCCATCCCGGATCCGGGAGCGTTGTCATCAACTGACAGTAATTAGCATAACGCAACGGACATAAATATTACTAGAAAATATTCATATTCATGAAATCACAAGTGAAATACATTGAAACACAGCTTAGCCTTTTGTTAATCACCCTGTCATCTCAGATTTTGAAATTATGCTTTACAGCCAAAGCAAGACAAGCATTTGTGTAAGTTTATCGATAGCCTAGCATAGCATTATGCCTAGCTAGCAGTAGGCAAGCTGGTCACAAAAATCAGAAAAGCAATCAAATTAAATTGTTTACCTTTGATGAGCATCGGATGTTTTCACTCACAAGACTCCCAGTTAGATAGCAAATGGTCCTTTTTTCCAAAAATATTATTTTTTGTAGCCGAAATAACTCCGTTAGTTCTTCACGTTTGGCTGAGAATTCGACCTGAAATTGCGGTCACGACAACGGCAAAAAATATTCCAAATTAGCTCCATAATATTGACAGAAACATGGCAAACGTTGTTTATAATCAATCCTCAAGGTGTTTTTCAAATATCTATTCGATAATATATCAACCGGGACAGGTGGCTTCTTAGTAGGAAAGAGAGAGACAATGGCCGCTTGTCTCTTACGCACAAAACACTCTGAGAGACTCCAGCTGACCACTGACGCAATGTTGACGTTCAGGCTCATTTTTCAAAATAAACACCTGAAACTATGTATTGTGACACTAGACACATTTGGGAAGCCAGAGAAAAAGGAATCTGGTTGATATCTCATTCACTGCTCAATAGGGACGCATAGGAACGCAGAGCTTAGTGCCCCCTAGATTCAACAGGTTAAGTGGGTGCAGAGATGAGGTAGATCTCATAACTTGATATACTGTTGAATTGTCTGGATATACTTAGTACATTAGGGAGGGATTGTGATACATTGTCAAGATACAATAGTATGTCATCTGTATATAATGAGATTTAGTAGACCGTGTCTTTCACTGATATTTGCCCTATATCTTGGGACAGACATTTTTTTACCTGTTTGGGATAGGGGGCAGCATTTACACTTTTGGATTAATATCATGCCCAGAGTGAACTGCCTCCTACTCAGTCCCAGATGCTAATATATGCATATTATTTTTAGTATTGGATAGAAAACACTCTGAAGTTTCTAAAACTGTTTCAATATGTCTGTGAGTATAACAGTACTCATATGGTAGGAGAAAACCTGAGAAAAATCCAACCAGGAAGTGGGAAATCTGAGGTTTGTAGTTTTTCAAAGCTTGGCCTACCGAATACACAGTGTCTATGGGGTCAAGTTGCACTTCCTAAGGCTTCCATTAGATGTCAACCGTCTTTAGAAACTTGTTTCAGGCTTCTGCTATGAAGGAGGGGTGAATGGGAGCTGAATGAGTCAGGTGTCTGGCAGAGTGTTTCAGGCTTGTGACGCACGGTCTCAATAGAGTTAGCTCTCGTTATAGTGCTTTTCTGCTGACAATGGAATTCTCCGGTTGGAACATTATTGAAGTTTTATGTTTAAAACATCCTAAAGATTGATTCCATACATCGTTTGACATGTTTCTACAACCTGTAACAGAACTTTTCGGGGTTTTGTCTGGACGTAGTGCTCGCGCCTCAAGATGGATTACTGGGCTGAACACGCTAACAACAAGTGGCTATTTGGACATAAATGATGGACTTTATGGAACAAATCAGTCATTTATTGTTGAACTGGGATTCCTGGGAGTGCCTTCTGATGAAGATCAAAGGTAAGTGAGTATTTCTGGTGCTGTTTCTAACTTTGTTGATTCCAAAATGGTGGATAATCTTCTGGCTGTTTTGGGTTCTGAGCGCCGTTCTCAGATTATGCTTTTTCCGTAAAGTTTTTTTGAAATCTGATACAGTGGTTGCATTAAAACTTCTTAAGGATAGGGGGCAGTATTTCCACTTTGGATGAATTGCGTGCCCATAGTGAACTGCATCAATCTGTCCTAAATTGCTAATATATGCATATTGTTATTAATATTGGATAGAAAACACTCTGAAGTTTCTAAAACCGTTTGAATTATGTCTGTGAGTATAACAGAACTAAGTTGGGGCAACTTTGACGTCATCGTCCCCTCCCTTCCCAACAAGTTATGGATCTGGAAACACTTCCTACGTCTTCCACTAGATGTCCTCATTCAGTAGAAAGTGTAATGGAGCATTTGCTGTGAACTTTGACCTAATGGGAAGGAAAGTAGTAGGTGTCGCAAGAGAATGCCATTTTGTTGTGACGCATCTCTCTTTGAGTGCTACGGCTGTTCCAATCAACCCCAGATGAAAATGAAGGATCCGGTTGGAATGTTATTGGATATATATGATTATAACATCCTGAAGATTGATTCTGCATTTAGTTTGACCAGTTTCTTCGAACTGTAATATGTCTTTTGGAAGTTTTCATGCAAAGTTATCCTGGACCAGAAGTCATTTTTTGGGCATGTGAGCTGAAAGTGATAGCAAATGCTGCTACTTGGACACTAGAATTGAGCATTATGGAACAAAATGATGTATTGTTGTACTAGGACTCCTTGCACTACATTCTGATGAAAGATCATCAAAGGTAAGGGAATATTTATGTTGTAATTTTGTATTTCTGTTGACTCCAACATGGCGGAGAAATATTGTTAAGTCTGAGCGCCGTCTCAGATTATTGCAATGTTAGGCTTTTTCCGTAACGTTAAAAAAGAATGTGACACAGCGGTTGCATTAAGAACCAGTGTATCTTTAATTATATGTAGAACATGTATCTTTAGTCAAAGTTTATGATGAGTATTTCTGTTATCTGGTGTAGCTTTCTATAATTCCTCCGGATATTTTGGAGGATTTTCTGAACATGGCGTCAATGTAAACCGAGATTTATGGATATAAAATGCATATTATCGAACAAAACATAAACGTACTGTGTAACGTTGTCATATGACTGTCATCTGATGAAGATTTTCAAGAGGTTAGTGATTGATTTAAAAAAAATCCTGCTTTTGTCATTTGATCTTTTGCTGGAAAAAATGGCTACGTTTTTTCTTTGGTTTGGTGGTGGGCTAACGAAAATATATGTTGTGTTTTCGCCTTAAAACATTTTAAAAATCTGACACGCTCGGTAGATGAACAAGGTGTTTATCTTTCATTTGAGGTATTCGACTTGATAATGTGTGGAGGTTAAATATTTCTAAAGAATATTTTTGCATTCCCTGTGCCACCTTTTCAGCTGAACGGGGGGGTCCCTGGGTGGAACCCATCGCCTCAACAGGTTTTAACCTCTTGGGGATAGTGAGACGCTAGCGTCTCAAGTGGCCAATTACCCCGGGAAGTGCAGAGCGCCAAATTCAAATAAAACGCTTTAAAACTCTAACTTTCATTAAATCACACATGCAGGATACTCAATTAAAGCTACACTCGTTGTGAATCCAGCCAACATGTCAGATTTTAAAAATGCTTTTCGGCGAAAGCATGAGAAGCTATTATCTGATAGCATGCACCCACCTGAACCAGTTGTAAACAAAATAACTAGCGTAGCAGGCGCTACACAAAACGCTGAATTAAAATATAAAACATGCATTACCTTTGACGAGCTTCTTTGTTGGCACTCCAATATGTCCCATAAACATCACAATTGGTCCTTTTTTTCTTCCGTCCATGTATACCCAAAATGTCTACTTATAAAGCAGGTTTGATCCGGAAAAAAACTGCTTGCCAAAACACAACGTCACTACAAAACATTTCAAAAGTTGCCTATAAACTTTGCCAAAATATTTCAAACTACTTTTGTAATACAACTTTAGGTATTTTTAAACGTTAACCTCTTACATCTATGGTGGCGCTATTTCATTTTTGGATGAAAAACGTTCCCGTTTTAAACAAGATATTTTGTCACAAAAAGATGCTCGACTATGCATATAATTGCTACTGTTCGAAAGAAAACACTCTGACGTGTCCAGAAATACAAAGATCTTCTCTGTGCGTGCCCTTTAACGTGAGCTTCAGGCAAAACCAAGATGAGATGGCATCCAGGAAATGACAAGGATTTTTGAGGCTCTGTTTGTCATGATCTCCTTATATGGCTGTGAACGCAAGAGGAATGAGTCTGCCCTTTCTGTCGTTTCCCCAAGGTGTCTGCAGCATTGTGACGTATTTGTAGGCAGATCATTGGAAGATTGACCATAAGAGACCACATTTACCACGTGTCCGCCCGGTGTCCTGCGCCGAAATTGGTGCGCAAAAGTCACCTGCCAGTATTTTTCCAAACAATATAGAGAGTAAAGCAAGCTTCCACGAACTGCATGTCAATGAAGAGATATGTGAAAAAACACCTTGAGGACTGATTCCAAACAACGTTTGCCATGTTTCGGTCGATATTATGTAGTTAATCCGGAAAAAGTTTTACGTTGTAGGTGACTGCATTTTCGGTTCGTTTCAGTAGCCAGGCGCAATGTAGAAAACGGAACGATTTCTCCTACACACAGACGCTTTCAGGAAACACTGCGCATTTGGTGTGTAACTGAGAGTCTCCTCATTGAAAACATCAGAAGCTCTTCAAAGGTAAATGATTTTATTTATTTGGTTATCTGGTTTTTGTGAAAATGCTGCGTGCTACATGTTATTCAAAATGCATTGCTAGCTTTGCATACTCTTACACAAATTAGTCAATTTCTATGGTTCAAAAGCATATTTTGAAAATCTGAGATGACAGTGTTAAGAAAAAGCTAAGCTTGAGAGCAGATGCATTATTTTCATTTTATTTGCGATTTTCAGAAATCGTTAACGTTACATTATGCTAATGAGCTTCAGGCTATAACTGTATACAGGGTTTTTTCATAGCCAAACGTGAACAAAACGGAGCGATTTGTCCTACACAAATAATATTTTTTGAAAAACTGCACATTTGCTATGTAACTGAGAGTCTCCTCATTGAAAACATCCGAAGCTCTTCAAAGTTAATGATTTTATTTATTTGGTTATCCGGCTTTTGTGAAAATGTTGCGTGCTACATGCTACACAAAATGCTATGCTAGCTTTGCATACTCTTACACAAATTAGTCCATTTCTATGGTTCAAAAGCATATTTTGAAAATCTGAGATGACAGTGTTGTTAAGAAAAGGCTAAGCTTGAGAGCAAACGCATTATTTTAATTTTATTTGCGATTTTCAGAAATCGTTAACGTTGCGTTATGCTAATGAGCCTGAGGCTTTAGTCACGATCCCGGATCCGGGATGGGGAGTTTCAAGAGGTTAATTTCGCGCACTGCCTTTTCAGTGGAATGTTGTCAAGGGGTTCCGCTTGCACTAGAAAGGTTAACAAACAGTACACTTCACTCGACCCTTGTTCTGAACAGCCCTACCTCTTCATTTCTCTAAGGAAAAACATCAACCAATTTCTAAAGACTGTTGACATCCAAGCGATAGGAACTGCAAGCAAGTGCCACGGAAATCTAGATTCCCATGTCTAGTGATTATGCAGGCCATGGAAGAACCGGGACATTTTCAGCTCCCAGGAATTGTGTACAGATCCTTGCGAAATGGGGCCGTGCTGAAACATGAGATGATGGCGGTGGATGAATGGCACGGCAATGGGCCTCAGGATCTCGTCACGGTATCTCTATGCATTCAAATTGCCATTGATAAAATGCAATTGTGTTCATTGTCTGTAGCTTATGCCTGCGCATACCATAACCCCACTGCCACAATGGGACTCTCTGTTCTCAACGTTGACATCAGCAAACCACTAAACCCACAAGACACCATATACTCTGTCTGCCATCTGCCCGAAACAGGTGAAACTGGGATTCATCTGTGATGAGCACATGTTTCGAACATGCCAGTGGCCATCGAAGGTGAGCATTTGCACACTGAAGTCGGTTAAGATACCTAACTGCCTTTAGGTCAAGACCCTATGAGGACGACAAGCACGCAGATGAGCTTCCCTGAGACGGTTTCTGACAGTTTGTGTAGAAATTCTTTGGTTGTGCAAACCCACTGTTTCATCAGCTGTCAGTATCACAGATGAGAAGCCGGATGTGGAGTTCCTGGGCTGGCATGGTCACACATGGTCTGCAGTTGTGAGGCCGGTTGGACCTACTGCCAAATTCTCCAAATCGACATTGGAAGCGGCTTATGTTTGAGAAATAAACAGCATTCCAATCGCACACTTCTTCAAAACTGCACTTTTTAGAGTGGCTGTCATCAAGGCAAAGGGTGGCTCCTTTGAAGAATCTAAAATGTTTAACACTTTTTTGGTTATTACATGATTACATATGGAGTAGAAAGTACATTATTTTCTTAAGGAGTGTAGTGGAGTAAAAGTAAAAGTTGTCAAAAATATATATAATATATATAATTGTCATGTCTTGTTATGTCTGTTCCTGTCCTTTCTCTTCACTCTGTCTCTCTCTGCTGGTCTTTTTAGGTTACCTTCTCTGTCTCTCATTCTTCAGCTGTTCTACATCTCCCCTAACTAGCTCATTCACTCCTTCCCACCTGTTCTCTCTTCCCCCTCTGATTAGGTCTCTATTTCTCTCTCTGTTCCTGCTACTTTCAGTGTCTGATTCTTGTTTGTGTTTTTGATGCCAGAAGCAAGCTGTCGTCCCGTTTGCTTCCACCTTGTCCTATCCTGTCGGAGTCCGCCTGGCAGGTGCATCCTGCATTATACTAACGTTCTTTTTGTTCCATTGACTACGTTGGAAGAGGATTTATGCCATTCCTGTTTTTCATTAAAGAACTCTGTTTTCTGTTAAAACCGCTTTTGGGTCTTCACTCAAGTACATAACAGAAGAATCTGACCAAGAATGGACCCAGCGGCTCCGGACCCCTTTCACTCCGCCGTCGAGATCCAGGGAGCGATGCTAGGCAGACACGAGGAGGAATTGTCTGCTGCTCGACATGCCGTTGAAACCCTGGCCGTCCAAGTCTCCGACCTCACAAGACAGGTTCACCAACTCCACCTCGATCCACCGCCCACTTCCAGGGTTTCCGAGTCTCCGGAGCCCAGGATCAACAACCCGCCGTGTTACTCTGGGGAGCCCACTGAGTGCCGCTCATTCCTCACTCAGTGTGATGTGGTGTTCTCTCTCCAGCCCAACACTTACTCCAGGAGCGCAGCCCGCATCGCCTACGTCATTTCTCTCCTTACCGGACGGGCGCGTGAGTGGGGCACGGCAATCTGGGAGGCGAGGGCTGAGTGTATTAACCAGTATCAGGACTTTAAGGAGGAGATGATACGGGTTTTTGACCGTTCTGTTTTTGGGGAGGAGGCTTCCAGGGCCCTGTCTTCCCTATGTCAGGGGAATCGATCCATAACAGATTATTCTATTGAGTTTCGCACTCTCGCTGCCTCTAGTGACTGGAACGAGCTGGCTTTGCTCGCTCGTTTTCTGGAGGGTCTCCTCGTCGAGGTTAAGGATGAGATCCTCTCCCGGGAGGTTCCTTCCAGTCTGGACTCCTTAATAGCTCTCGCTATTCGCATAGAGCGACGGTTTGATCTTCGTCGCCGAGCTCGTGGAAAGGAGCTCGCGTTCTCCGTTGCTCCCCTCTCCACATCACTGCCACCTGCCGCATCACTGCCACCCTCCTCCGCCGGCTCGGATGCTGAGCCTATGCAGCTGGGGGTATCCGCATCTCGGCCAAGGAGAAGGAACGGAGAATCACCAATCGCCTCTGTCTCTACTGCGGCTCCGCTGGTCATTTTGTCACCTCATGTCCAGTAAAAGCCAGAGCTCATCAGTAAGAGGAGGGCTACTGGTGAGCGCAACTACTCAGGCCTCTCCTTCTGGATCACGCACTACCTTTCCGGTCCATCTCCGCTGGCCCGGTTCATCTGCTTCCTGCAGTGCCTTGATAGACTCTGGGGCGGAGGGCTGTTTTATGGACGAGACCTGGGCTCGGGAACATGACATTCCTCTCAGACAGTTAGGGAGCCCACGGCCTTGTTCGCTTTAGATGGTAGTTCTCTCCCCAAGATTCAGCGTGAGACGCTGCCTTTAACCCTCACTGTCTCTGGTAATCATAGCGAAACCATTTCTTTTTTAATTTTTCGTTCACCTTTTACACCTGTTGTTTTGGGTCATCCCTGGCTAGTGCGCCATAACCCTTCTATTAATTGGTCTAGTAATACTATCCTATCCTGGAATGTTTCTTGTCATGTGACCTGTTTAATGTCTGCTATCCCTCCTGTTTCCTCTGTCTCTTCTTCACAGGAGGAGCCTGGCGATTTGACAGGGGTGCCGGAGGAGTATCACGATCTGCGCACGGTGTTCAGTCGTTCCAAGGCCACTTCTCTCCCTCCACACCGGTCGTATGACTGTAGTATTGATCTCCTTCCGGGAACTACTCCCCCCCGGGGTAGATTATACTCTCTGTCGGCTCCCGAACGTAAGGCTCTCGAGGATTATTTGTCGGTTTCGCTCGACGCCGGTACCATAGTCTCCTCCTCCTCTCCCGCCGGAGCGGGGTTTTTTTTTGTTCAGAAGAAGGACGGGTCCCTGCGCCCATGCGTGGATTATCGAGGGCTGAATGACATAACAGTTAAGAATCGTTATCCGCTTCCTCTTATGTCTTCAGCCTTCGAGATCCTGCAGGGAGCCAGGTTTTTCACCAAATTGGACCTTCGTAACGCCTACCATCTCGTGCGCATCAGGGAGGGGGACGAGTGGAAGACGGCGTTTAACACTCCGTTAGGGCACTTTGAATACCGGGTTCTTCCTTTCGGCCTCGTTAACGCTCCAGCTGTCTTTCAGGCACTAGTTAACGACGTCCTGAGAGACATGCTGAACATTTTTGTTTTCGTTTACATGGACGATATCCTGATTTTTTCACCGTCTCTCTCGATTCATGTTCAGCACGTGCGACGCGTCCTCCAGCGCCTTTTGGAGAACTGTCTTTATGTGAAGGCTGAGAAGTGCACTTTTCATGCCGCCTCTGTCCCTTTTCTCGGTTCCGTTATTTCCGCTGAGGGCATTAAGATGGATCCCGCTAAGGTCCAGGCTGTCATTGATTGGCCCGTTCCTAAGTCACGCGTCGAGCTGCAGCGCTTTCTGGGCTTCGCTAATTTCTATCGTCGTTTCATCCGTAATTTCGGTCAGGTGGCAGCTCCCCTCACAGCCCTTACTTCTGTTAAGACGTGCTTTAAGTGGTCCGTTTCCGCCCAGGGAGCTTTTGATCTTCTTAAGAATCGTTTTACATCCGCACCTATTCTTGTTACACCTGACATCTCTAGTCAGTTTGTTGTTGAGGTTGACGCGTCAGAGGTGGGCGTGGGAGCCATTCTTTCTCAGCGCTCTCTCTCTGACGGCAAGGTCCATCCTTGCGCGTTTTTCTCTCATCGCTTATCGCCGTCAGAACGTAACTATGATGTTGGTAATCGCGAACTGCTCGCCATCCGCTTAGCCCTAGGCGAATGGCGACAGTGGTTGGAGGGGCGACCGTTCCTTTTGTCGTTTGGACTGACCATAGGAACCTTGAGTACATCCGTTCAGCCAAACGACTTAATGCGCGTCAGGCTCGTTGGGCTCTGTTTTTCGCTCGTTTCGAGTTTGTTATTTCTTATCGTCCGGGCTCAAAAACACCAAGCCTGATGCTTTATCTCGTCTCTTCAGTTCTTCTGAGGTCTCCACCGACCCCGAGGGGATTCTCCCTGACGGGCGTGTTGTCGGGTTGACTGTCTGGGGAATTGAGAGGCAGGTAAAGCAAGCACTCGCTCACACTCCGTCGCCGCGAGCTTGTCCTAGGAACCTTCTGTTCGTTCCCGTTCCTACTCGTCCGGCCGTTCTTCAGTGGGCCCACTCTGCCAAGTTAGCCGGCCACCCCGGCGTTCGGGTACGCTCGCTTCCATTCGCCAGCGTTTCTGGTGGCCCACTCGGGAACGTGACGCGCGTCGATTTGTCGCCGCTTGTTCGGTCTGCGCGCAGACTAAATCTGGGAACTCTCCTCCTGCCGGCCGTCTCAGACCGCTTCCCATTCCCTCTCGACCGTGGTCTCACATCGCTTTAGATTTTATCACCGGACTGCCTTCATCAGAGGGGAAGACAGTTATTCTTACGGTTGTCGATAGATTCTCTAAGGCGGCTCATTTCATTCCTCTCGATAAGCTCCCTTCTGCTAAGGAGACGGCTCAGATCATTATCGAGAATGTTTTCCGAATTCATGGCCTTCCGTCTGACGTCGTTTCCGACAGAGGCCCGCAGTTCACGTCTCAATTTTGGAGGGAGTTTTGCCGTTTGATTGGGGCTTCCGTCAGTCTCTCGTCCGGCTTTCATCCCCAGTCTAACGGTCAAGCCGAACGGGCCAATCAGACTGTTGGTCGCATTTTACGCAGTCTTTCTTTTCGTAACCCTGCGTCTTGGTCAGAACAGCTCCCCTGGGCAGAGTACGCCCACAACTCGCTTCCCTCGTCTGCTACCGGTCTATCCCCTTTTCAGAGTAGCCTCGGGTACCAGCCTCCGCTGTTCTCATCTCAGCTCGCCGAGTCCTGCGTCCCCTCCGCTCAGGCTTTTGTCCAGCGTTGCGAGCGCACCTGGAAGGGGGTCAGGTCGGCACTTTGCCGTAATAGGGCGCAGACTGTGAGGGCCGCTAATAAGCGTAGGACCAAGAGTCCTAGATATTGTTGCGGTCAGAGAGTATGGCTCTCCACTCAGAACCTTCCCCTTAAGACAGCTTCTCGCAAGTTGGCCCCGCGGTTCATTGGTCCGTTCCGTATTTCTCAGGTCATTAATCCTGTCGCAGTGCGACTTCTTCTCCCGCTATCTTCGTCGCGTTCACCCGGTCTTCCATGTCTCCTGTGTTAAGCCCGTTCTTCGCGCCCCCGCTCGTCCCTCCCCCCCCATCCTTGTCGAGGGCGCACCCATCTACAGGGTTCGTAAGATTTTGGACATGCGCCCTCGGGGTCGTGGTCATCAGTACCTAGTGGATTGGGAGGGGTACGGTCCTGAGGAGAGGAGTTGGGTTCCCTCTCGGGACGTGCTGGACCGTTCGCTGATCGATGATTTCCTCCGTTGCCGCCAGGTTTCCTCCTCGAGTGCGCCAGGAGGCGCTCGGTGAGTGGGGGGGGGTACTGTCATGTCTTGTTATGTCTGTTCCTGTCCTTTCTCTTCACTCTGTCTCTCTCTGCTGGTCTTTTTAGGTTACCTTCTCTGTCTCTCATTCTTCAGCTGTTCTACATCTTCCCTAACTAGCTCATTCACTCCTTCCCACCTGTTCTCTCTTCCCCCTCTGATTAGGTCTCTATTTCTCTCTCTGTTCCTGCTACTTTCAGTGTCTGATTCTTGTTTGTGTTTTTGATGCCAGAAGCAAGCTGTCGTCCCGTTTGCTTCCACCTTGTCCTATCCTGTCGGAGTCCGCCTGGCAGGTGCATCCTGCAAAATACTAACGTTCTTTTTGTTCCATTGACTACGTTGGAAGAGGATTTATGCCATTCCTGTTTTTCATTAAAGAACTCTGTTTTCTGTTAAAACCGCTTTTGGGTCTTCACTCAAGTACATAACAATAATACAGTAAGCACAGAAACCCCAAAGAACGACTTAAGTATTACTTTCAAATATTTTTACTTAAGTCACTATTAAGTCACTGTCACTGGTCCAAGCACACCAAGACAGTTGTGAAGAGGGCACGACAAAACCTATTCTCCCTCGGGAGATTTGGCATGGGCCATCAGATTGGTATTTCAACTGCTCGGCCTCCGACCGCAAGGCACCACAGAGGGTAATGCGTACGGCCCTGTACATCACTGGGGCAAAGCTTCCTGGCATCCAGGACCTCTATACCAGGCAGATTCAGAGGAAGGTACTAAAAATAGTCAAAGACTCCAATCACCCTAGTCAAAGACTAGACTGTTCTCTCTAGGTCCAAGAGGCTTCTAAACAAGACTCCTGAACATCTAATCAAATGGCTACCCAGAATATTTGCATTTCCCCCCCACCCTCTACACCCCTACTGCTCTTTGTTGTTATCATCTATGCGTAGAATAACTCTACCTACATGTACATATTACCTCAATTACCTCGACTAACCGATGCCCCCGCACATTGACTCTGTACCCTGTGTATATAGTCTCGCTGTTGTTATTTTACTGCTGCTCTTTTGTTACTTGTTACTTATATTTCTTATTCTTATTGGTACTGCATTGTTTGTCAGGGGCTCGTAAGTAAGCATTTCATTGTAATGCCTACACCTGTTGTATTCGGCGCATGTGACTAATACAATTTGATTTGATTTAATCTCAATATATTGACGATACCAACTTTTTCCATTTTAAATAACTGGGACATTTTTCCCTCTCCAGATAACATTGTTTAGAGGAACAACAATCAAGTTACTGCTGCAATTCTAGAAAATCTTGACAGATGGTTTAATCTAACACTAACGTTACCAGGTCTAATTTCGATAGACAAAATGAATGTCTTGCCTAGCCTCGATTTCTATGTTAGCATTCCTCCTTTACCCCCACCATCAGGGTACCGGGAAAACATTCAAAGTCCTTACCTTTGGGAGAAAAACATATTATTTTTCAACAATTGTCTGAGCAAGGAATCCATAAATTCTCCGACATAAAGAACGGTGAATGCTTACTATCCTTCCAAGACATAAAACATACGTATAGAATTTAACTGGTTAGTCATTTAAAAAAAATTGCAGTATTTAAGAACTGCTATGCTCACTTATGGAGTCCCATAGAGTCAACCACTCCATGCACTTACCGAGTTGGTTGGTAGCCAGAAAAATGCATGGAATCCAATCTATATTAAAAAAAATACTAGAAGCCATCCATAAACCAATGGGGAATAGTTACAGTATGGTACACAGATCTTAAAGACTACCAACAAAATACAGACTGGGAAAGAGTCTGGAATAATATCCCAGACAGGACAATTATTGACTTCTTATTTCATTGACTTATTTATTTTTGATTTGTTTGTTATTTTGTCTTCTATCCATATCTACTGTTTTTCGATTCTTTATCCATGTACTTGGAATAGTCCTACCTGTCTGTGATCTGAAACCCTCAGAGAAAAAATGAACAAACAATACAAAAGAAAATGTTGGCTGAAGAGAGCAAGGGCCTTCAAAGTCAGCTAATTGACAAAGAGATTTAACCCATACAGACAGAGTTTTTCTTATTTTATTACAAGCTAAAAGTGAACTAAAATACATTTTAAAGGCATACCAAGAGAAGTTTGTTTAATAATTTGTGCTTTTGAAGTATTTGATCTTTTAACATAATATAGAATCCTCAATCATGCACAGCATTCAGATGGGAGCAAATGCTATCTTTTATATTTATATAAACGTAACACAGGTATGCATTTACAAAATTCATACCATCTTTAAAGTGCTGATGAGATGAAAATCTCACAGTGTTATTAAAAATTGCCTCAGAGACACAGTGTGGCACTTAAATAATAATGTGTAATCATAATTCTTACTTATATTTAATGCTTATTTAGTGCTAGCTCCAACACTGCAGCAGAATGTATAGCAAATACAACACAAATAAACAAATAATCCAAAATGCTAAACCTGAAATGTCTAACAAAACAACACTACATGTTATAGCTGGGACCCTTTGGATGAAAAATCGGAGGGAGACTTTCAAAAAGAAAGTGAATATTTAATCGCTATTTGTGAATGTATGAAACCTGTGCCGGTGGAAAAATATTTAGATGTGGGGCGCCGTCCTCAAACAATCGCATGGCATGTTTTCGCTGTAATAGCTACTGTAAATCCGACAGTGCAGTTAGATTAACAACAATCTAAGCGGTCAACCGATATAAGACACTTATATGTACCTAAATGTTTAATATCCATAATTTTTATGAATATTTATTTGAATTGCACACCCTCCAGTTTCACCGGAAGCCACAGGGCTAACCGAGAGGTACAGTGTCCTAGTAACTTACTTTTACCTTATTCTGTATTAAATGTTAATTTCACTAGTCACAGTACAGCTGTTCATTGGTTTAAGTAAGTCTCACAGTCTCATCTTATCTGCTGGCTACCTCACCTGAACCATTGTATATCCTGAGACAGAATGAAGCTGCAGGCTTAGATGGTTATTTGGCACTATCAAACATCTCTCTCTCCCCCTTTCTCTCTCTCCCTCCCTTCCTCCAGCAGTACGTCTGGGGAAATGTGAATTGCATTCATCTGAGAAATTGCTTTGCCGTTGCCATGTAAATGAAGACATTCTTAAGTCTCAGAGCGGCGGGGTTCTTGTCGTGCAGGCGCCAGGACAAGTCTTGCCACTGTGGAGTTATCCCTCGCTGTCGCATTCTGAGACGGATGACTCATGGATGGCTCCTTTTCAATATTTATCATCCAGGAAGAGGAAAACACTGCAGATGCGTTTAATGCATTGTGAGGTGAGTGATGGAAAGAGAGCAGGGGTGAAGAGCATAAATGACTGTGACGCCAACTTGCTATTGGTTGTGGCTTTATCAGAATGGGATGTGAAGAGGTCTGATGAGTTGGCTGGATGAGGTGCAGGCAGAGTATTCTCTCAGTCCATTGAGATTTTTGTGTCATTGGCCTACACACAATACCACATACAGTGGGGGGTAAAAGTATTTAGTCAGCCACCAATTGTGCAAACGTTCTCCAGCTTAAAAAGATCAGAGAGGCCTGTAATTTTCATTATAGGTACACTTCAACTATGACAGACAAAATTAGAAGAAAAAAAATCTTGAAAATCACAATGTAGGATTTTTAATGAATTTATTTGCAAATTATGGTGGAAAATAAGTATTAGGTCAATATTTTTTTTATCTCAATACTTCGTTATATACCCTTTGTTGGCAATGACAGAGGTCAAACGTTTTCTGTAAGTCTTCACAAGGTTTTCACACACTGTTGCTGGTATTTTGGCCCATTCCTCCATGCAGATCTCCTCTAGAGCAGTGATGTTTTGGGGCTGTTGCTGGGCAACACCGACTTTCAACTGCCTTCAAAGATTTTCTATGGGGTTGAGATCTGGAGACTGGCGAGGTCACTCCAGGACCTTGAAATGCTTCTTATGAAGCCACTCCTTCGTTGCCTGGGCGGTGTGTTTGGGATCATTGTCATGCTAAAAGACCCAGCCACGTTTCATCTTCAATGCCCTTGCTGATGGAAGAAGGTTTTCACTCAAAATCTCACTATACATGGCCCCATTCATTCTTTCCTTTACACGGATCAGTCGTCATTGTCCCTTTGCAGAAAAACAGCCCCAAAGCATGATGTTTCCACCCCCATGCTTCACAGTAGGTATGGTGTTCTTTGGATGCAACTCAGCATTCTTTGTCCTCCAAACATGACGAGTTGAGTTTTTACCAAAAAGTTATATTTTGGTTTCATCTGACCATATGACATTCTCCCAGTCTTCTTCAGGATCATCCAAATGCTCTCTAGCAAACTTCAGATGGGCCTGGACATGTACTGGCTTAAGCAGGGGGACACGTCTGGCACTGCAGGATTTGAGTCCCTGGAGGCGTAGTGTGTTACTGATGGTAGGCTTTGTTACTTTGGTCCCAGCTTTCTGCAGGTCATTCACTAGGTCCCCCCGTGTGGTTCTGTGATTTTTGCTCACCGTTCTTGTGATCATTTTGACCCCATGGGGTGAGATCTTGCATGGGGAGCCCCATGGGGAGCCCCAGATCGAGGGAGATTATAGTGGTCTTGTATGTCTTCCATTTCCTAATTGCTCCCACAGTTGATTTCTTCAAACCAAGCTGCTTACCTATTGCAGATTCAGTCTTCCCAGCCTGGTGCAGGTCTACAATTTTGTTTCTGGTGTCCTTTGACAGCTTTTTGGTCTTGGCCATAGTGGAGTTTGGAGTGTGACTGATTGAGGTTGTGGACAGGTGTCTTTTATACTGATAACAAGTTCAAACAGGTGCCATTAATACAGGTAACGAGTGGAGGACAAAAGAGCCTCTTAAAGAAGAAGTTACAGGTCTGTGAGAGCCAGAAATCTTGCTTGTTTGTAGGTGAACAAATACTTATTTTCCACCATAATTTGCAAATAAATTCATTAAAAATCCTACAATGTGATTTTCTGGATTTTTTTCCTCATTTTGTCTGTCATAGTTGAAGTGTTCCTATGATGAAAATTAAAGGCCTCATCTTTTTAAGTGGGAGAACTTGCATAATTGGTGGCTGACTAAATACTTTTTTTTGCCCCACTGTAATGTCAATGTGGAATTATGTTTTCACATTTTTTACAAATTAATTCAAAATGTCTTGAGTCAATAAGTATTTAACCAATTTCTAATGGCAAGTTCAGGAGTAAAATGTGCTTTTTTTTGACTTAATCTCTGTATATCACACATACAGGGAGATCTGTAAGGTCCCTCAGTCGAGCAGTGGATTTCAAACACAGCTTCAACCACAAAGACCAGTGAGATTTTCCAATGCCTCGCAAAGAAGGGCACGATTTAATATCCCTTTGAGTATGGTGAAGTTATTAATTACACTTTGGATGGTGTATCAATATCCCCAGTCAATACAAAGATACAGACTTCTTACCTACCTCAGTTGCCGGAGAGGAAGGAAACTGTTCTGGGATTTCACCATAAAGCCAATGGTGACTTTAAATCAGTTACAGAGTTTTAATGGCTGTGGTCGGAGAAAATTGAGGATGGATCAACAACATTGTAGTTACTGCACAATACTAACCTAATTGACTGAGTGAAATGAAAGAAGACTGTACAAATATTCAAAAATATGCATACCTTTTGCTACAAGGCATTAAAGCAATACTGCAAAAATATGTCAAAGCAATTAACTTTTTGTCCTGAACACAATGTGTTGTGTTTGGGGCAAATCCATTAAACACATTACTGAGTACCACTCTCCATATTTACAAGCATAGTGGTGGCTGCATGATGTTATATGCTTGTAATCTTTAAGGACTGAGTAGTTTTTCAAGATAAAAAAATAAACAGGGCTAAGCACAATCCTAGAGGAAAACCTGGTTCAGTCTGCTTTCCACCACGCACTGGGAGATGAATTCACCTTTCAGCAGGACAATAACATAAAACACAATGTCAGATATACACTGGAGTTGCTTACCAATAAAACAGATTATATTCCTGAGTGGCTGAGTAGTGAATGTTCATGAGTGGCCGGGTTACAGTTTTGACTTAAATCTAATTGAAAATATATGGTAAGTCCTGAAATTGGTTGTCTACCAATGATCAACAGTGAATTTGACAGTGCTTGAAGAACTGTGAAAAGAATAATGGGCATATGGGCATAATAATGTGCATAATGGGCATGTTGCAAAATCCAAGTGTGGAAAGCTCTTACAGATTTACCCAGAAAGAGACAGCTGTAATCGCTGCCAAAGGTGCTGTCAACAGTGTGTGTAACTGGTTAACTGAAGTCAGGTGCAGTAAAGCAGAGATGAGTGAACAGCCACACTTTATTTGGCAGAAGAAAAACAGTCGGACGCAACTGCGTAACGACACTCCCGTCCAAAGGCAAAAGCAAATAGTGCACTTGTCACACAAATAATGTACAGCATACAATACCACGGGTTCCAAACAAGATCCGGCGGAAAAAAAACAGCATGAAGCATCACAAAAAACACCTAATGAACAATTACACACACAGACATGGGGGGGGCAGAGGATAATATACACATAGAGTGATGAGGGGATGTAAAACAGGTTTGTGGAAAAACAAGACAAAACAAATGGAAAATGAAAGGTGGAGCGGCGATGGCTAGAAGACCGGTGAGGTTGACCACCGAGTGCCGCCCGAACAAGGAGAGGAGCCGAATTCGGCGGGAGTTATGACAGGTGCCTCTACAAAGTATTGACTCAGGGGTGTGAATACTTATGTAAATGTTATATTTCTGCATTTCATTAAATTTGCAAAAATCTCTACAAATTTTTCACTTTGCATTATTGGGTATTGTGTGTAGATGGTTAATAAAACAATTATATTTAATCTATTTTCAAATCAAGCTGTTACACAACAAATTTTGGAATAAGTCAAGGGATATGAATAGTTTCTGAAGGCAATGTAGGTAGGAGTGGACTTTGAAAAAAGCTTGGAGGTCACTCGAATGGCACAATTTGCTTCCTCCTTGCTTAAAAACAGCACGAGATGGCAGTCTTGATAACGACACGTCGGGCTAATACTCCTGACCACTGCTACTCTAACTTCCGTGCTGCATACAAAGCCCTCCCCCGCCATCCTTTGGCAAATCGTACCATGACACCATCTTGCTCGTCCCGGCTTATAGGCAGAAACTCAAACAGGGTGTACCAGTGATGAAAACCATTCAACTCTGGTCTGACGAATATCGGAAGCCACGCTCCAAGATCGTTTTGATCACGCGGACTGGAGCATGTTCCGATCAGCCTCAGAGGACAACATTGACCTATATGCTGACTCTGTGAGTGTGTTAATACAAGTGCATTGGAGACATCGTACACACTGTGACCATTAAAACATACCTTAACCAGAAACCATGGAAAGAAGTCTGGAGATATAGCTGAATATTAACAGTGTAGCTATTCCCTCCGCAAAGCAATTAAACAAGCGAAATGCCTGTACAGGGACAAAGTGGAGTTGCAATTCGACGGCTCAGACATGAGACGTATGTGGCAGGGTCTACGGGATACCGATGTCACGCTTCTAGACAAACTAAACACCTTTGCCCGCTTTGAGGATAATACAGTGCCACCGTCTTGGCTCGCTAACAAAGTCTGAACCTCCCCCACCTTCTCAGTGGCTGACGTGAGTAAAACATTTAAACATGTTAACCCCCGCAAAGCTGTTGGCCCAGAAGGCATCCCTAGCCGTGTCCTGCACAGACCAGCAGCCTGGTGTGTTTACAGACAAATTTAATCACTCCCTATCCCAGTCTGTTGTCCCTACATGCTTCAAGATGGCTACCATTGTTCCTGCACCCAAGAAGGCAAAGATAACTGAACGGAATGACTACCGCCCCGTAGCACTCACTTCTGTCATCATGAAGTGCTAAGAGAGGCTAGTCAAAGAGCATATCACCACCACCTTACTGGCCACTCTAGACCCACTTCAGTTTGCATACCGCTCCAACAGGTCCACAGATGATGCAATCCCACAGCACACTGCCCTATGACATCTGGAAAGCCCAACGTTGAACGAACATGGAACGAGACAGGAACAGCGTCAGCAAATGAGAAGCAAAGACAGAAAACAATCAATGCATCAGCAGGGAACAGAGCAGGGAACTGACAAATATAGGGGAGGATGTAAAACAGGTTTGTGAATGAGTCAGTCCAGGTGAGTCCAATATTGCTGATGCGCGTGACGAGGGAAGGCAGGTGTGCGTAAATGATGACAGAAGTATGTGATGAAGGACAGCCTGGTGCCCTCAAGCGCCAGGGGAGGGAAGAGCGGGAGCAGACGTGAAACAGGCAGTGTAGTGAAAAAGGCGCAACAGCGCATCTTCAACCTCCAGGAGGCTGAAGAAATTTGGCCTGTCACCCAAAACCCTGATGAACTTTTACCAATGTACAATCGAGAGCATCCTGTCGGTCTGTATCAGAGGGTGGTGTCCAGAGGGTGGTGCGGTCTGCACAACGCATCATCGGGGGCAACCTACCTGCCCTCCATGACACCTACAACACTCGTTGTCACAGGAAGGCAAAAAAGATCATCAAGGACAACAACCAGCCAAGCCACTGCCTGTTCACACCGCTATTATCCAGAAGGTGAGGTCAGTACAGGTGCATCATAGCTGGGACTGAGGAATTGAAAAACAGCGTCTATCTCAAGGCCATCAGACTGTTAAATAGCCATCACTAACTCACAAACTACTCTGAGACCCAATCACTGGACAATAATAAATGGATCACTAGTCACTTTAAACAGTGCCACTTTAAATAATGCTACATTAATAATGTTTACATATCTTACTTTAATCATATCACATGTATATACTGTATTTGATATCATCTACTGTACCTTGCCTATGCTGCCCTGCAATCAATCATCCATATATTTATATATACATATTTTCATTCACCCTTTTAGTTTTCTGTTTATTAGGCAGTTGGTGGGGAATTGTTAGATTACTTGTTAGGTTTCTGTGGTGACTGATCATTTACACTATGAGGCAGTACTGTTGCCTAACCTTAAGAATTCAGAGTTAATGCCTAAACTTAACATTGAAATGATACAAAGAATTAAACAAACACTTTGAAATTGAGAAACAAGGATGAACATCTAACTCTGACATGAGACTGTGAGAGCTTGTTGGCGCTGTGGTGGCCATGTACACCAGGTGAGTAATTTACTTCCAGGTGTGATGAATCACCCTGCCCCCTGCCTCCTGCCTCCTGACACTGCCACTCTGACGAGCCAATTTAATCCACTAAACCAATTAGCCCAGGCTCTCTCTCTCTCTCTCTCTCTCTCTCTCTCTGTCTGTCTGTCTCTCTCTCTCTCTCTCTCTCTCACACACACACACACTTTCTTTTTCCATCTCCCTTCCTCTGTTTCCACAACAACTGACAGAATCGCTTCATCACAGGGCTACAGGACTATTCCTCAACACCTAACACTGGTTCAACACCAAGTTTCTTTTGCATGTGAAACAACCATGATTTCATCAGAGGTCATACTGTTCATGCACAGTTTAGTTTGTTCAAAATGCTGCGTTGTAGTGACTGACAGAAAGATTAATTGACTGGGGGAATAAAGGTCATGAATTTTAGACAGCAGGTTAAGTGGTCCATGGAAAGAGGGAAGTTGTCACATACACACCATACAAGCACGCACACACACACACACACACAAACAGTGACGTTGATCTTGAAGAAAATCCTCAAAACGGACGGACATAGAGGTGAGGAGCGCGGGGAGGATTCATTAGGAAATCAGGCCTTTTGAAGATGAGTGGTGAAGATCTGAGACACCCTCTGTGAAGATAGACATGGACAGGTCCAGACATGGGCATTGGAACCGTAAGTACTGTACTCTACTGCGTAAATTAGTTTAAGTTTTGATAGAAGAATGACACAAATGTAAATTGAGGGTGCAGATTAAGTTAGTTACTGAAGTATGATTTGCTGGGCAGGATGATAAGAATGATCGGAGGATGAAGGATATTCTACTCAGCTCCAGCTCTCTCTTGCTCCCCCCTCACCACCACCACTGTGTCTCACCGGCCAGCGGATGTTATTCTATACGGATAGACTGGAGCAGCTAGGCCATTTCCAAAGGTCCCCAGAGCTGTTCGTCCAGGAACTACAAAGCAACCCAGGGTTTTGCAATCAATGGACCTTGGTTGCTTTGGCCCTGCTATCCATGCCCCCCGGGTACCTCTACAGAACACTGACCCTGCAGCTCATGATGAGTGGTGGAAGCAGTTCAAAGCAAACTCTTCTGTATGTCTCCTTGTCTCTCTCCCTCTCTCTTTCTCTCTCAAATTCAAATTCAGATTCAACATGCTTTAAAGCTAGAATCCTTAATTTAATCAACCACCCACCTTTTTCTGTAAAAATCTGAGCGATGGGCCTGGAGAAATGTAACCACTCTCAAATTCATAGACAGTCTCTGGATGCCAGGCCTGACCATTCACGATGGCAAACTTATAGTTTCTAACCATGTATTGAGGTTATACAGGGCTCTTTGTCTTTCTCTGTGTCTGTCTGTCTCTCTTTCTAACCTCTCTCTCTCTCTCTCTCTCTCTTGTATACACGCACACACAGACTTATAACATATCGCCCATACATCTGATATAGTAACCAACCACATTATAAATGGTCATAACAGTTTTAGTCAAACACTCTGTGTTGATACAGACTAATGATGATTGATGGTGCTAGACCTTTAAAGTATATGAAGTGATACATCACAGCCTTAAAGCTTCAACACTCACTAACTGAACCATTATTAGATTCATATTTCATAGCTGTAATTAGGACACCACTAGGAATAAAGCCTCCTAGTGGAGTAGGGTGAAACGTTCTGTTTTTCTGAAGAGTGTCTTTTTCTGAGAACCTTTGTCAAAACCTTAAAGATAGTTCACCCAAACTACAACCTAACTCTTATGGGTGTGTTGAAAGTAGCATGGGGATGAGGAGAGTTGGCTGCATCTATACAGTGATGCTTTAGCATGGTTGAGTGCAGAAGAGTGAATGGGAGTGGTAAGAGCCAATGGGACTTTGCTAGCATGTTATAAACAGGACGCATTTCAGCACTTGATAGTAAGAATGTAAATCATCTGATTGTTTGACAAATCCTTTTGAAGGCAACTCTTGATGATACATATTGGTGACAAAGTAATTGTGCATATTTATACTCTTCTTTCTTCTTCCGTTTCCCGCTTACTTTCCCTTGCAATTAACCTCCATAGTCAGGTTTATGAGGCGTACAAAAAAAAGACATGATGAGGTTGTTGTCTTTTATTCCTCCAGTCTCTTCTTTTTATGACCTCATTACGAGTGTCCCGGGGG
Organism: Oncorhynchus masou masou; assembly: GCF_036934945.1. NCBI lineage: Eukaryota > Metazoa > Chordata > Actinopteri > Salmoniformes > Salmonidae > Oncorhynchus > Oncorhynchus masou. The sequence continues at coordinate 31,358,988 of NC_088242.1, forward strand.
AGGACTCTGTATGGTGGCACATCAGGGAGAGAGAGGGAGGAGATGAGACAGAGAGATAGAGAGAGACAGAGAAGGCTAAAGGAAAGGAAAAAAGATAAGCAAAGGGGTAGAGGAAAGGGAGGGAGAGCGGGAGAGTGCCTGGGCTGGTGTTCTCTTGATTAAAGCATTTCCTCTGAGCACATGAAAGGAGGACCTTGGGGACAGGAATTATAACATTTACCCAGGCTGCCTGAGAAGACGCTTTCCCCCAATCAAACGGTGCCTCCCGGGGGGGGGGGGGGCTAAAGGGAGGTTGGGTCTATATAAGTGAAGGTGGTGGTGGTGTTGGTGACGAAGGGGCGTGGACTGAGGGTACCTTGTTTCCTTTTCAACCTTTTTTGGGAAGAGTTTAATGTTATGTCATTTCACTTCAAGTGTAACTATGGCTAGTGATGTTGTGACTTGTGAAAAAGTCGTGTATGGTCTTGTGCCATTTGAGAATGGTTGACTAAGTCAGTAGTAATAAAAACTATGGAACTTTTACAATACAGTATAACATCGCTATTAAACCAAAATAACAAACTCTGTATGGATCTTTCTAGAACCATTCTCCATAAAGGTTTAATAATGAACCATAGAAAAGTGTTACACAGTATAAACCCTCAAAAAGGGTTGTAACCATAGGAGAACCCTTTTTGGGTGCTACACCAAATAAAATAAAATTTATTTGTCACATGCGCCGAATACAACCTTACAGTGAAATTTTTAACCAACAATTCAGATTTAAGAAAATACCAAAAAAAAAGTAAGAGAAAAGAATAACAAATGATTAAAGAGCAGCAGGAAATAACAAATGCAGGTCTATATACAGGGGGTAGCGGTACAGAGTCAATGTGCGGTGGCACCGGTGTTGAGGTAATTGAGAAATATATGTACATGTACAGTTGAAGTCGGAAGTTTACATACACCTTTGCGAAACACATTTTAACTCAGTTTTTACAATTCCTGACATTTAATCCTAGTAAAAATTCCCTGTCATAGGTCAGTTAGGATCACCACTTTATTTTAAGAACGTGAAATGTCAGAATAATAGTTGAGAGAATGATTTATTTCAGCTTTTATTTCTTTCATCACATTCCCAGTGGGTCTGAAGTTTACATACACTCAATTAGTATTTGGTAGCATTGCCTTTAAACTGTTTAACCTGGGTCAAATGTTTTGGCTATTCTTCCAAACGCTTCCCACAACAAGTTCAGAAAACTTTGGCCCATTCTTCCTGACAGACCTGGTGTACCTGAGTCAGGTTTGTAGGCCTCCTTGTTCGCACACGCCTTTTCAGTTCTGCCCACAAATGTTCTATAGGATTGAGGTCAAGGCTTTCTGATGGCCACTCCAATACCTTGACTTTGTTGTCCTTAAGCCATTTTGCCACAACTTTGGAAGTATGCTTGGACTCATTGTCCATTTGGAAGACACATTTGCGACCAAGCTTTAACTTCCTGACTGATGTCTTGATATGTTGCTTCAATATATCCACAGGAATTTCCCCCCTCATGAAACCATCTATTTTATGAATTGCAGCAAAGCACCCCCACAACATGATGTTGCCACCCCAGTGCTTCAAGGTTGGGATGTTGTTCTTCGGCTTGCAAGCCTCTCCCCTTTTCCTCCATACATAAAGATGGTCATTATGGCCAAACAGTTCTATTTTTGTTTCATCAGACCAGAAGACATTTCTTTAAAAAGTACAATTTTTGTTCCCATGTGCAGTTGCAAACCGTAGTCTGGCTATTTTATGGCGGTTTTGGAACAGTGGCTTCTTCCTTGCTGAGCTGCCTTTCAGGTTATGTCGATATAGGACTTGTTTAAATCTGGATATAGATACTTTTGTGTCTGTTTCCTCCAGCATCTTCACAAGGTCCTTTGCTGTTGTTCTGGGATTGATTTGCACTTCTCGCACCAAAGTACGTTCATCTCTAGGAGACAGAACTCGTCTCCTTCCTGAGCGGTATGACAGCTGTGTGGTCCCATGGTGTTTATATTTGCGTACTACTGTTTGTATAGATGAACATGGTACCTTCAGGCATTTTGAAATTGCTCCCGATGATGATCCAGACTTGTGGGGGTCTACAATATTTTTCTGAGGTCTTGGCTGATTTCTTTTGATTTTCCCATGATGTCAAGCAAAGAGACACTGCGATTGAAGGTAGACCTTGAAATACATCCACAGGTACACCTCCAATTGACTCAAATGATGTCAATCAGAAGCTTCTAAAGCTAAATTATGCTATAGTGAATTCTAAGTGAAATAATCTGTCTGTTGAACAGTTGTTGGAAAATTACGTGTGTCACGCACAAAGCAGATGTCCTAAACGACTTGCCAAAACTCTTGTTTATTAACAAGAAATTTGTGGAGTGGTTGAAAAATGAGTTTTAATGACTCCAACCTAAGTGTATGCAAACTTCCGACAACTGTACGTAGAGTTATTAAAGTGACAATAACAGAGAGTGGAAGCTGCGTTCCAGAGGGGGGGCAATGCAAATAGTCTGGGTAGCCATTTGATTAGCTGTTCAGGAGTCTTATTGCCAAGAAGCTGTTTAGAAGCCTCTTGGACCTAGACTTGGTGCTCTGGTACCGCTTGCCGTGCGGTAGCATTTAGAACAGTGTAACGGCGTTCTTCTTTAGTTGAAGGAGAGTCGGATCGAGCTGCAGCATGTAAGTTACTCATGTTTATTTAGTGAAGACAAACGAACGAACTATACACGAATAACTAATAAATACAAAAATAACAAACAGAACGTGAAACCAATTACAGCCTGACTGGTGCACACTACACAGAGACAGGAACAATCACCCACAAAATACAAGGCGAAAACCAGGCTACCTAAATACGGTTCCCAATCAGCGACAACGAGAATCACCTGACTCTGATTGAGAACCGCCTCAGGCAGCCAACCTATTTAACACACACACACCCCTAATCAGCTACAATCCCAGACACTACAAACCCCAATACGAAAACACAATACATAATAACCCCATGTCACACCCTGGTCTGACTAACTAATAAACTAAAACACAAAATACTAAGACCAAGGCGTGACAGAACCCCCCCCTAAGGTGCGGACTCCCGAACGCACCTCAAAACCATAGGGAGGGTCCGGGTGGGCGTCTGTCCATGGTGGCGGTTCCGGCTCCGGACGTGGACCCCACTTCATAAATGTCATTGTTCCTCCCCTTCGCGTCCATGGATAATCCACCCTAACCGCCGACCATGGCCGAATAGTCCTCACCCAGAACCCTACATAACAGAGGAGCAGCTCGTGACTGAGGGGCAGCTCGGCACTGAGGGGCAGCTCGGCACTGAGGGGCAGCTCGGCACTGAGAGGCAGCCCGGCACTGAGAAAACCCCAGTACTGAGAAAAAGCCCAGCCAGGCATTTGAATCCGGCAGATCCTGGCTGACTGGCGGATCCTGGCCGACTGGCGGATCCTGGCCGACTGGCGGATCCTGGCCGACTGGCGGATCCTGGCCGACTGGCGGATCCTGGCCGACTGGCAGATCCTGGCCGACTGGTAGATCCTGGCCGACTGGCGGATCCTGGCTGACTCGCAGATCTGGCAGATCCTGGCTGACTGGCGGATCCTGGCTGACTAGCAGATCTGGAAGAGTCTGGTTGACTGGCAGATCTGGAAGAGTCTGGTTGACTGGCAGATCTGGAAGAGTCTGGTTGACTGGCAGATCTGGAAGAGTCTGGTTGACTGGCAGATCTGGAAGAGTCTGGTTGACTGGCAGATCTGGAAGAGTCTGGCTGACTGGCAGATCTGGAAGAGTCTGGCGGATCTGGAAGAGTCTGGCTGACTGGCAGATCTGGAAGAGTCTGGCTGACTGGCAGATCTGGAAGAGTCTGGCTGTCTGGCGGATCTGGAAGAGTCTGGCTGACTGGCAGATCTGGAAGAGTCTGGCTGACTGGCAGATCTGGAAGAGTCTGGTTGACTGGCAGATCTGGAAGAGTCTGGCTGACTGGCAACTCCATGCAGACTGGCAGCTCTTTGCAGACTGGAAGCTCCATGCTGACTAGCTGCTCCATGCAGACTAGCAGCTCAGGCTGCTCTATACAGACAGGAGGCTCCAGCAGCGCTGTAGAGGAGGAAGGCTCTAGAACCGCTGAACAGACGGGAGACTCCGACAGCGCAGGAGATGGAGAAAGCGCTGGCTGCGCTGAACAGGCGAGGCGCACTGTAGGCCTGATGCGTGGTGCTGGCACTGGTGGTATTTGGCCGAGGACACGCACAGGAAGCCTAGTGCGGGGAGCTGCTACTGGAGGGCTGGGGTGTGGAGGTGGTTCTGGATAGACCGGACCGTGCAGGCGCACTGGAGCTCTTGAGCACCGAGCCTGCCCAACCTTACCTGGTTGAATACTCTTGGTTGCCCTGCCAGTGCTGTGAGGAGAAATAGCCCGCACTGGGCTATGTAGGCGAACCGGAGACACAGAGCGCAAGGCTGGTGCCATGTAAACCGGCCCAAGGTGACGCACTGGAGACCAGATGCGTAGAGCCGGCTTCATGGCATTTGGCTCGACGCTCAATCTAGCCCGGCCGATACGCGGAGCTGAAATATACCGCACCGGGCTATGCACCCGCACTGGGAACACCGTGCGCACCACTGCATAACACGGTGCCTGCCCGGTCTCTCTAGCCCCCCGGTACGCACAGGGAGATTGCGCAGGTCTCCTACCTGACGCAGCCATACTCCCTGATAGCCCCTCCCCCAAAAAAATTTGGGGCTGCTTTTCGGGCTTCCTTGCCAACCGTGTTCCCTCGTATCGTCGGCTCCAATCTCCGGCTGCCTCTGCTCTCCTTAATGCCTCCACCTGTTGCCATGGGAGGCGATTTCTTCCGGCCAATATCTCCTCCCAAGTGTAGCAACCTTTACCATCCAGCACGTCTTCCCATGTCCATTCTCCGAATAATTCCTCCTCCCTTTGCTGCTCCAGCTGTCGCTGCCTGTTAACACGCTGCTCCTGTTTGGGCTGCACCTGCCTGTTGACACGCTGCTCGGTCCGAGTGTGGTGGGTGATTCTGTAACGGCGTTCTTCTTTAGTTGAAGGAGAGTCGGACCGAGATGCAGTGTGTAAGTTACTCATGTTTATTTAGTGAAGACAAACGAACGAACTATACATGAATAACTAATAAATACAAAAATAACAAACAGAACGTGAAACCAATTACAGCCTGACTGGTGCACACTACACAGAGACAGGAACAATCACCCACAAAATACAAGGCGAAAACCAGGCTACCTAAATACGGTTCCCAATCAGCGACAACGAGAATCACCTGACTCTGATTGAGAACCGCCTCAGGCAGCCAACCTATTTAACACACACACACCCCTAATCAGCTACAATCCCAGACACTACAAACCCCAATACGAAAACACAATACATAATAACCCCATGTCACACCCTGGTCTGACTAACTAATAAACTAAAACACAAAATACTAAGACCAAGGCGTGACAAACAGTCTATGACTAGGGTGGCTGGAGTCTTTGACAATTTTTAGGGTCTTCCTCTGACACCGCCTGGTATAGAGGTCCTGGATGGCAGGAATCTTGTCCTCAGTGATGTACTGGGCCGTACTCACTACCCTCTGTAGTGCCTTGCGGTTGGAGGCCAAGTAGTTGCCATACCGGGCAGTGATGCAACCTGACAGGATGCTCTCAATGGTGCAGCTGTAAAACATTTTCAGGATCTGAGGACCCATGCCAAATGTTTTCAGTCTCCTGAGGGGGAATAGTCTTTGTCGTGCCCTCTTCACGACTTTATTGGTGTGCTTGGACCATGTTAGTTTGTTGGTGATGTGGACGCCAAGAAACTTTGAGCTCTCAACCTGCTCCACTACAGCCCCATTGATGAAAATAGGGGCGTGCTCAGTCCTGGTTTTCCTGTTGTCCACAATCATCTCCTTTGTCTTGATCACATTGAGAGACAGGTGGTTGTCCTTGCACCACACGGTCAGGTCTCTGACCTCCTCCCTGTAGGCTGTCCCATCGTTGTCGGTGATCGGGCCTACCACTGTTGTGTCCTCAGCAAACTTAATGATGGTGTTGGAATCGTGCCTGGCCATGCAGTCATGAGTGAACAGGGAGTACAGGAGGGGAAATGGTTCTTTATAGCACCGTACAGGTTCCATTTAGAACCTATGAGCATGGTTCTTCATTGAACCCTCAAAAAAAGGTATTTCTATGGTTACAAGCCAAATAACTCTTATTTGGCACTATGTCACGCCCTGGTCGATGTATTTTGTGTTTATCTTCATTTATTTGGTCAGGCCAGGGTGTGGCATGGGGTTTTTGTATGTGGTGTGTTGGTATTGGGTTTGTAGCTTAGTGGGGTGTTCTAGTTAAGTCTATGGCTGTCTGAAGTGGTTCTCAATCAGAGGCAGGTGTTTATCGTTGTCTCTGATTGGGAACCATATTTAGGCAGCCATATTCTTTATGTGTTTCGTGGGTGATTGTCCTTAGTGTCCTTGTTCCTGTATCTGTGTTAGTTTACACTAGTATAGGCTGTTTCGGTTTTTGTTACGTTCTTTGTTTTGTAGTGTTTGTATTTAGATTCGTGTTACGTTTTGTTCATTAAACATGGATCGCAATCTACACGCTGCATTTTGGTCCGACTCTCCTTCACCGCATGAAAACCGTTGCAGAATCACCCACCACAAACGAACCGCAACAGCCTATACTAGTGTAAACTAACACAGATACAGGAACAAGGACACTAAGGACAATCACCCACGAAACACATAAAGAATATGGCTGCCTAAATATGGTTCCCAATCAGAGACAACGATAAACACCTGCCTCTGATTGAGAACCACTTCAGACAGCCATAGACTTAACTAGAACACCCCACTAAGCTACAATCCCAATAACAACACACCACATACAAAAACCCCATGCCACACCCTGGCCTGACCAAATAAATGAAGATAAACACAAAATACCTCGACCAGGGCGTGACACACTATATATAATCATTTGTTCATCGTGTGTAACGAGGGTGGTGGTGGAGGGGGTTGTTTTAAAATGGATGGTGTTAGGATGAACTATAGCAGAGAGAGAGAGAGAGAGAAGAGCGAGAAATGTGGAGAAGAGCTGTGTGTACACTGACAATACATTGCCTCATATTGTGTCTCATAATGACTTTAGTTAGAGGGTGAAGAGGGATTGTTTTAAAATGTATATGAGGGATGTGAAGAAGAGCCTAGTGTGGACCAAGGATACCTCACATCATGCTGTGCTTCAAAAGGAGCAAGGTGCTCATTATGAAATGTATGGTGTTGAGCTGGGAGGAGAGAGAAAGACAGAGGAATGGAGGGATGTGGCCTGAGAAGACCTCTCACTTCCTCTTTTCTCATCCAATGTCTCAAAGGTGTTATGTAAGGAGTGGAGAGTAGAGGGAGTGGAGGTGGGGGTTGTTATAAAAGGGCTGATGTTGAGGTGTTGTGATGTCAAAGGAGAGAGAGGGAGAGAGAGAGAGAGAGGGAGGAGATGAAAAGAGAGGGAGGCGTGGAGAGAGAGCGAGAGAGGGATGTGGAATAATTGTCCCTCAGCTGGACTGTGGAGTTTCGAGTCTCATCCTGGTCTCACAAGGCCTTCCAGACGAGGGGGTAGGGTTAGAGGGAGTGGGGCTTTTGTAAAAGAACGGTGCTGATGCTTGAGCTGAGCACGTATCCTTACTGGTTGCTTGGGCACGTACTGTAGCTTGGAGAGGGAAGGAAAGGGAAACACAGGGAAGGAGAGAGAAGGATAGGGAATACAGTGCATGCTGCTCCTCCAGGCTCATGTCTTGGGACAGCCAGTGGAGGGATTTGTGATCATGACAGCAGATTTCTCTTCTCTCTCGTTCTCATGTGGCTTCAGTGATACATAGGAAGAAATTAGTTTACAACTAGAACTTGAAAGGACAAAATCATTTCCAACTTCAAGCCTTTCTTTGACTTTGAAGAATTCATTGTCCTCCCTCCCCTCGGGAGATGTAGTCTCCCTTTTTATACCTCCAAGCTTCTAACCAGCGAACTAGGAGATCTATACAACAGCTCCTATGGCGAGTTACAAAGGCCATGGTCATTCATTTGTCTTAATGTGTCTACATTTATCTGGCTAGTTGAGGACAAAGGGTTTATTTATGCTGAGTGTGTGTGTTTGAGACAGGCGAGACTAGCAGTAGTAATACATGGCAGTGCTGTGAACAGATAGGATTGTAAGACAAATAGGGTTGTGAGAGTCTTATGGTAAATTATTCCAGACAGAGGAAGGTCAGCTGTCCCGGGGAAATGGAATGTGTGTGTGTGTGTGTTTCTGTGTTTCTGTGTGTCTGCATGCGCGCGCGCGCGTGTGCGTGTGTGTGTGAGTGAGTGTGTGTGTGAGTGTGTGTGTGAGAGAGAGAGAGAGAGAGAGAGAGAGAGAGTGAGAGACATATCAGCAGTCATTGGAACAGACAACCACATTTCCCCACTGTTCCACACACAGTCTCACACAGTCTCTGACAATCTATCTTAGGTTAGGATGTAATCTACCATGTGCCGGGAAATTCCACAGTTAAAGTGTTAACAAAATGATAATACGGCATTGTAGAACGGGTTCTTAGTAATTTTCTGCCGTCTGTATCTTTTGCCTTGGGGTGAGAGATAGAGGACTAGACCCCTGTATTGAGTCAAACCAATTATTACTGTGTAATTGTGTATGGAATGCACAGCTGGCGGTCAGGATGAGGTAACCACGATTTCCTGACAAGTCTTGGTTAATGTAACCCATTAACCCTACTGTGGCATAACTTTATCAAATTGATAGACAGGTGTGATTAAAATGTCAGCAAATTCATTAGATTACATCTAATGATTAACACAGTAGAGGGCAAGTGCCTTTGTAAGATGATAATGATCACAATGTGTCTATTAAAATGTAATAAAACAGTTATTACATACATTCTGTAGCTAATGGCAATGGTGTGCTAATGACGGGTGTGGACGGTAGATCTTTTTCTCAGAGGTGGCGTAATATTAGATTAGGTTAGTCTGATGAGGTTCAGATAGTGCTCTGGGATAATAGTAGAGAAGCATTCTCTATTTGGTTTGACTGATTTAGAGTGCAAGGTGTAATTGTACATTGTTCAACACAAACTCCAAACAAGGCTCTATGAATAACGATCATTTTCCGTGTGGATTTTAGTACAAGCCAAGATGTGACAAATACCGTGTCATTAGTTATGACTTTGGCTTTTGTCTGTTAATGGAGGTTTTCCTCGGTAAACAAATGCATTATCTCCTGTACAGAGTCAAGGCACTTTATTTGACAACTGTTAAAAGCTTGTCAGCAATAATACCTTTTTTAACTGTACTTGAAAATGTAAAGAGGCTTTCTCAGATTGAATGCAGACACACTTTCTAGCATCATGTGTTTATCTTGGCAACTTAATCACTGAAAGTGATTGCATGAGAGTAGCATATGTTTTTTCTTTGTATTTCTATTAGGTATCCAATGATGTAGCTACTGACTGTGCTTCTGACTATGCAGGAACACTTCTAAAGTATGTTCTCTTAAGTCTATCCTAAGAGCAAGTTCTCAAGGTAGGTACCAAGGTAAGTTCAGCCATATACTAACAAGTTGCCATGTCAATGCCACAGAACCCAAACCCATTTAGGATTTGAGGTGATTCTCTCTCTCTCTCTCTCTCTCTCTCTCTCTCTCTCTCTCTCTCTCTCGGGGCTGGTAAATCATTCATTGCCTTTCATTCAGGCATTCCTCCCATGGCAGCCATCATGTCAACCTGAAGTAGAGTCCTGTCTCTCTGTCTGTCATATTGGGTTACTGTAATCTTAGGAGGGCACTCTCTCTGCTCTCTCCTGGGGCTGGGGAGAACCGCTTACAATTTTTTATTGTGTGTGTGTGTGTGTGTGCGTGTATCTGTAAATAGGCAGCCCTATAGTAGAGCACACAAATAATAGTAACACAGCCTTGCAGGCAGGATTGGATCAATACATACCATCATACCATGGGAAAACATTGATTTCCCAACATGTCAAACTCTATGGATGATGGATTTAATTCTACAATTAGAACAAGGCGATTATGGTTGGTTGGAGAGGTCATATAGGGGTCAGGGTGATTTCCCCAGTAACAATACAGACATCACTGTTTCTCACTCACTTTGGTAGGAAAACATTTGCCAGAGGCCGTGCTTCGAATGAAAACCCAAAGTCACTGCATGTAAGGCAGTACATGTACACTACCCTATATAAGCCTGTCGCAGCCCCGCGGGGAGCTGGGATAGGACAGCGAGGTCCTCCAAAGGCTCTGTGGCTCATTGGCGCAGAGCGGCTGGGTCTCCAGAGTCCAAACGTAGCCGCTGGAGGTCTCTGGGAAACCACTGCTATGAGAGTTAATCAATTCCACTGCCCTGGCCCCGTTCTTAAAGACATTTAATTAGAAAAATGATTAAAAATAGTTTAAAAAAAAGTTATGCCATTCGTCAAGCTGCGGTGGACTCCATTACGACGCAGATTATGATTTGCGAGCCCCCCAGAGGAGGCTTGTCATATGTCTTTCCTCCATCAGTGCTAAAGATGACATGGGGGGGAGAGAAAAAAGAGAGGAATAAAGAGATAGAACCTTCAGTGATGATGAATATTGATAGCAGCTTTTTATGATGGAAAAGAATATCCTCTCCTCTGGCCCGAGGGGATTTAACTGTTACAGTCCAGAGTTTGGGAACATGATAAATGAAGAGCGTTACAGAATAGAAAAAGGAATTCCGCCCCATCAAAGTCACTCGCTCTGTCAAGGGTCCATTTAGTGTGAATAGAGTCAAATCATAAAAGGAAGTAGGCCAACCAATCACTATTTTATCATTAATTATGCACTTAACCTCAGACCAGATGCCGGTCAGGTCATTTATTTTCATGACAGAGATACGGTTGCATTTAAGGATTGCCTTTACATGCCAAAGTATGGGATAACATAGACATTAGTTGAATATTATTCCACCTTAACTACAGTGTTGTTATCAAAGTATACGTATCATATACATATGTAGTCTACAATATAGTACATGTATAATAATCCATAAATAGTTTCCCACATTTTCACAGATCTCAAGGTAATATTATTACGAATTGCTTTTTGCTCAATACAGAAATACATGTACGTCATGGAATACTCTACCCCATCACATCAACTGTTTGTTGATTGTTCAAGTACTAAATTGTACACTATGGGGGACCCTAATCCCCCCCCCACCCCACCTTGCGGGCAGAACATTTTAGGGCATCCCCCCTCTTGAAGGCGAAGAGAAAAATGTATGTTTTAAAGTTAATTTACTGCAATTCTAAACATTTAGTCATGGGGCAGAGATCATTTATTTTGCAGTTTTATAGCAAATGTCCTACCATTCTACCCATTTGGCCATGGGTTAGACGTAAATGTTTGCAGTTTTAAAGATAATTCCTGCAATTTTATGCATTTTGCCAAGACATACGCCATGTTAAAGATATCTCAGTGAGAGTGACAAACAAAATCAATGGGGGCCACCTGGAGGTCAGGGACTCTGGGCACATGCTATGTGTGCCCGGGTCGGTATTCGGCCATGATTACTACAAGTTTAGATTGCTGGCTAGAATATCTTACCAACAAGAGAGAAATTGCTGATGCACAACAACATTTCGAAACTGCACCATGACTATTCTACAATTCTAACTCTCAACAGTAAGTTGAGACCCTGACTGAAATCCTAAAAAACGTTCTAGGGGCCCTGAGCGACCACTAATGTCGTTTATGCCTGGAGCCGGCCCTGATGGTTCTCCATGTGTTGTGAAACTTTATATCAGTCAAGTGAGTTTGGTGAATTTGTATTCATTTGCACCAGCAATTATACAGTGTAGCGCTCCACACACCACTCAGGTGTGACATACAGTAATAATAACTCACATCATCTGCTAAACAGAGACGTCTCAACATACCAGGGGATGAATTATCACATCATGTGTAATAGTTTATTGATTGGTGCAAATGATAAATACAGCAATTACCCATGAAGTGCAATACATTCCAGTATATTACACATTATACAATTCTACTAAATATAATGTACAGTTACTGACACAGTTACTCACACTTTCCTCCACATGTGAGTGCTTGCATGTGTGCTTGTGCACGTTCATGTGTGTGTGTGTGAGTGTGTGTGTGTGTGTGTGTGTGTGTGTGTGTGTGTGTGTGTGTGTGTCTCCCTAACCTGTTGTCATAGAGTGTAAAGAGGTCCTTAAGATAATGGATGGAGCTCCTGCGGTGTGGGTTTCTTTTTAATTACTTTGCCTCAATAAGCAATTTGCATTTGGTGAGGTGGCTTACAAAGCTTTGCCAGTTAATTCACAGAAATCCTTTTTAATTAATGCAAGGCAGAGTTTAGGGCACTTGGAGGAAATTGATTAATAGACGAAAAAACACAGCAAGTGTTTAACCCCAAATGCCTTAAGGTTACTGATCTTAGAATGTTTTGTATTCCATGTCTGTACAGTATCTATTGCAACTTGATCTATTAGCTAATGGCCATTGAATTGATTCATAGTGATGTTGTAATGGCAGAATTTTCTCTCACTGTCCTGCCAATGTACATGCAATAGATAATGTATATACTATATAGTTAAGTGATAATGCCTGAGAAGCTGGTGTTTGGAGGATGTATTGGCACGGGTGTTGTTAGGCCCTAGACAAAGTCAAAGCCAGCAAACTGTGCCAATATATCCTCCAAACACCGGCTTCGAGGGCATTATCACTTTATACAACGGGTTACCAACATATTCAAATAATGATTTACATATTTTCATAAAAAATGTTATTTTGATTAATTTATTCATACCATTTCTTCCTATTTATACTATTTCATCCTTCCACAAGAAATAGTCACAAATCTAGGGTTGCTACCCAAGCCGGCTGGTCGTTCGTTCTATCGGTTCGGTTGCCAGGACACTGTTGTTCAGAGGAGCTAGCCAACAACACAACTAACACAATCACTTCAAACTGAAGCTGGAAAGACAGCAAACTAACTGCACTTCATTTAGTTTTTCCTGTTTTCTATTGATAGTTCTTTGCATATATCCATACAAATTTTGCTGGTTCATGATTTCGACAAGCTGCCTGTCTGTCTCAACCCGACTCCCGACATGATCATTACTATAGGACAGCTGAAGATTGAATTTGAATATTGAAACAATGTTGAAAATGTCAGAGAGACAGACAGCAAAGTTTGTACATCTCCACTGTTGAAAACTAAATGTTAGTCTAAAATAAATGTGAGATAATGTCATGATGCTTTTTATAGTGGAGCTCACGCTTATAAATTGCCTGGCTGGGCTGATGAGACAGTGGATTGCGCAGTCAGATGGAACAGAGTAAATAGGCATTTTATCGTTTATTTAGCTGGTGGTAACTTGTGGAATAGACACAGGCTGGAATGCAGTTTTTAACCAATCAGCATTCAGGATTAGACCCACCGGTTGTAAAATAATGTAATATCGACTATGTCAAAATTTGAATCGTGCAATGACTCTTGAGGAGTCGTAGCATTAAAGTCAGACCAGCATAAAACTTCAAAAAATCTAAGAATGGAAACACTGTGACAGAAAAAAATAATTCAGACTTTTCAAGTCAAGACACTTTCCCATTGGTTGTCCTTCACGGGGGTGAAAACATATGTAAATAAAACATTATACCTCTTTTCAGAATTTATCTCTTGTTGAGCGGATTGATGAGTTTCCTTCAGCGTGCCTGGCGAACTGTGTAATCCTGTGTCATACAGCCTCAATTAATTTGTGTGGGCAGCGAGAAGAGAATGCAAATGAAGCCATAGTTTTGCATGCCCTCTTACTAGGAGGAGACTTCTCTTCTGTCATGTTATACCAATACCCTAAAGTCAGTGTTAGGCAGTGCTCAGTATAAAGCTGCTCAATGTACGTATTTGTGTGCATTTGTGTGTGAGTGTGTGCGGGGGGGAGGTTCTTGTGTGTTTGTTTGTATGTGGATACTTTAGTTTGTTTACATGCACTTGCTTGCGTGCGTGTGCATGCACCCATGCTGTGTATCCACCTCCCCTCACGCATCACTCCCTGCTGTTTCACCCACATTCAGGAATTAGTTTACCGTAACACCATAGCATGTTAACTTACTAGCACAACAACATCATCTTCACATGTCTACTATAATTGCTTCTGTCATTACGTGGGTCTCAGTTAAAACAGGGAAACCATGTGTATCGAGCTTTGATATGTGTGTGTGTGTGTGTATGTACCAGTGGAACGAGCTCTGATAAAGTCTTCAGCATTTTCCAGGTCATTTAACTTCTCCTCACCCCTCCAAATTAACGAGACAGGAGGGTTAGGTTCCAGAACATTAAACAGGCTTCCATGCTGACAGATCCACTTATTTATTCATATTTATATCTCGTTTATTTCCCCTTCCGAAATGTACAAGTATAATTATAGGTAGGTAATTGCCCACACTTGCTTGGTTTGAACTTGGTTATTCCCAACTGACAGCGCAGCCACTGTGAACAGTCTTCAGGGAATTATGCCTAGACATTTCACCTGAAAGAAGGTCATTTGCTGCCTATAGTGTTCAACAATTCTTAACCGGAAAGGCACTCTACGGAGAATCCCTAATTTCACAGGTTTGTATTACGGGTTTTCGCTTAGGAATGCCAAAATTAAAAGTGATTAGTGAAAAATAGTTTTTAGTTAAATAAAGTTGTAACATACCTGTAGTTGGGGTAGGAAGATAGTTTTAATCAAGTGTGTCACATTCTGTTTGTAAAAGGCTTTAGGAAGTTCGACTGGACATTTTTAAGTATTATTTAATTGCTTATTGCTCGCTGGTTCAAAGCACTTTAGATTTAGGATACTTTGACAATGGCATTTCTGTCAGATGCTATCTGCAAAAACGTTCAAATCTGCCAGTATACTTCTTCTTTACACTAGATAAAACGATATGTTGATTCATTGATTCGTCTATTCATGCATTCATTCATTCATTCATTCATTTGTATGACTTGTAAAATATTGTACATACTGTGCATTCAGAAAGAATTCAGACCCCTTGACCTTTTCCACGTTGTTATGTAACAGCCTTATTGTAAAGGGGATTTTTAAAATTGAATTTACACACAATACCCCATAATGACAAAGTGAAAACAAGTTTTTTGAAATTTTAGGAAATTCCTAAAAATTTTAAACAGAAAACCTTATTTACATAACTTCAGACCCTTTGCTATGAGACTCGAAATTAAGCTCAGGTGCATCCTGTTTCCATTGATCATCCTTGAGATGTTTCTACAACTTGATTGGAGTCCACCTGTGGTCAATTAAATTGATTGGACATGGTTTGGAAAGACACACACCTGTCTATATAATGTCCCACAGTTGACAGTGCATGTCAGAGCAAAAACCAAGCCATGAAGTTGAAGGAATTGTCCGTAGAGCTTCTAGAAAGGATTGTGTCAAGTCACAAATCTGGGGAAGGGGACCAAAAAATGTCTGTGTTATGGAAGGTCCCCAAGAACACAGTGGCCTCAATCATTCTTAAATGGAAGAAGTTTGGAACCACCTGACCTCGAGCTTGCCTGCCATTCTGTATCTCTGGAACTCTGAACTGGTTTTTCACTTTTTCCTGTCCATGACCATTCTCTTGCCTACCCCTTTTGGATAGTTAATAAACATCTTGGACTCTAACCATATGCCTCCCATGTCTGCATATGGGTCTCTCCTTATGCCCTTATACTGATGAAACCAAGTTTGAACTCTTTGGCCTAAATGACAAGTGTCACGTCTGGAGGATACCTGACACCATACCTGTGGTGGAAGCATCATGCTGTGGGGATATATTTCAGCAGCAGGGACTGGAAGACTAGTCAGGATCGAGGGAAACATGAACGAAGCAAAGTACAGAGATATCTTTGATGAAAACCTGCTCCAGAGCGCTCAGGACCTCAGACTGGAGAGAAAGATTCGCCTTCCAACAGGACAACGACCCTAAGCACAGAGTCAAGACAAGGCAGGAGTGGCTTCTGGACAAGTCTCTGAATGTCCTTGAGTGGCCCAGCCAGATCCCGGACTTGAACCTGATTGAACATGGACAGACCTGAAAATAGCTGTGCAGTGATCTGTAGAGAAGAATGGGAGATACTCCCCAAATACAGGTGTGCCAAGCTTGTAGCATCATACCCAAGAAAACTCGAAGCTGTAATGCTTCAGGTGCTTCAAAAAAGTACTGACTAAAGTGTGTGAATACTTATGTAAATTCTCATGCCCTGATCTGTTTCACCTGTCCTTGTGCTTGTCTCCACCCCTTCCAGGTGTTTCCCATCTTCCCTATTATCCCCGGGGTACTTATACCTGTGTTCTCTGTTTGTCTGTTACCAGTCGTCTTTTTTGTTTAAGTCAACCAGCAGTTTTTCTCAGCTCCTGCTTTTCCTCAGTCTCTCTTTTTCTCACCCTCCTGGTTTTGACTCTGCCTGCCTGCCGTCCTGTACCTTTGCCCCACTACTCTGGATTGTTGACCCTTGCCTGCCTTGACCTGTCATTTGCCTGCCCCTGTTGTTGTTACTTAAGCAGAGTAGGCACTTGGGTTTACCCGAAACGTGATATAAATATGATATACCTTGATGTGATATACATGATATACGCGATATAAAAACATTTTTTCTAAAAAACTGTTTTTGCTTTCTCATTATGGGGTATTGTTGATGAGACTGATGAGATGTTTTCTTTTTTACCCATTTTGGAATAAGTCTGTAACGTAACTAAATGTGGAAAAAGTTAAGGGGTCTGAATACTTTCCGAACATACTCTATATAGCCAAGCTATCACTGTGTATTTATTCCTTATGTTACAATTTTTTTCTGATATAATTTTTTAAATTTTATTGTATTCTGCATTGTTGGGACCTATTGTTTATGAAGCATGTGACAATTTACATTTTATTTTATATGATTCATGTGATTTTTTATTTATATATATATCTATATATATATTTTTGTAAGTGCCTATTCCCTATAGTGCACCCCTGTTGATCAGAGCCACATGAATCAGAATCAGCATCAACCTTGAGTAGAAGAACACTTCAAATGGCATCCTATTTCTCACAGTGCACATGGAGAAGAGCGACGTCTACTGTTCATGTGATGATGCTGATACAGTGATACTCATTGTAGAGGAACAACTGAAGGGCCAGCATAGACTGGCATCCTCTTGACCTAATTTATCTTCATTTTGGAGCCCAGGAGAGGAAGGAGGGAGGATGGAGGAGAAAAACATAAGAGAAGAGTAACATTTGCAAGGTTTATGGGATGTGTAAATGGCCAGTGCATGTAACGTGATGGATTGTGGTCCCTCGTCCCCGGCCACGCGAAGAGAGAGGCCCCCCTGAGACCACACATTCATAGTCTCACTCTTAAACCCCCCCCCATCTCTCTCTCACACACACACACACACACACACACACACACACACACACACACACACACACACACACACACACACACACACACACACACACACACTCACACCAGACCTTTATGAAGGTTCTGGGGTGAAATAAAGTATGTGTGTGTGCGGAGTGGAGAGTGGAGCAAGGATGTTGCTGAGTATGCTATTTTTCCGGTACCGCCTGCTGGCTGTTGCTGCCTGGCGGAGACCACTGATGCCTGAATAATCTGTCTTCATTCCCTCCCAAGGCCCTGGGCTGCATCGACATGCATAACACACATGATACTGGGCTGAAACTGGAACGGTCTGTCCGCCTGGCAGCTGGAACCGCCTGGGTTTCTTTGGGCCCTCAGAGGATAAATCACAGCTTTGAAGAAAGAACGGGTCGTGGTTAGTGATCAAGTGTGTGTGTGTGTGTGTGTGCGTGTGTGCGTGCGTGCATGTCTGTGTGTGCTTGTTTGTCTGTAGCAGCTGTCTTTATTCAGTCCCACATGAAAACATACTACAGTTTACTATAGAATTATGTAGAATATTATACTACACACTGTAGTATCCCTCGATCATGTGTAGTACTTAGTATAGAAGTTTGTATTATACTGTAGAATACTATAGTATATACTTCAGTATTATCAAAAAGAAAACGCTGTAGTAAATGCGACAGAAATGTCAGCAAAAACATATATTAAAAAGAAAAACTATAGTAAATACTGTCAAATTGAATTTTTGTGTGCCCTGCCCATTCCCCTACCCCATATCCCAATTTGTGCCACCCGTAAGTGAGAAACCTTCATGCCAAGTATAGATCATATATTGTGTTCCCTATAGTTATGGAAAAGTGCGGAAGCACTGAATGCTCTCATCCAGTCCTACAATATGGAACATTTGCTGTTTTAGTATTTGTCCATTGTGCTTCCTCAAGAAAAAAATCCCCCCACTTCTATGCTAAAGATAATAAAACCAAAACACTACAGTAAATACTAGTGACTGGAATCCAAGGCTTTCTGAAGGATTCTACACTTTCACTTTGACTAAATCGGAACTTTATTAGCTGTTCATAATGCACATTAGGGACATCTACTGGTCAATAATGTGATTACCAGATGTTTTTGTTCACTGGTTTCACCGAAACTCTGTGGTGCAGTGGTACGTTGTTGGCTTTAGTAGCCTGTAATCAGCTAAAATACTAGGTTTACATTAATCTTCCCCTTTTTTGGGAAGCATGATGTAAACATGCTTACTATTTTTTTTACTGAATCTATGGCATTATTTAGGATTCTTAAGACAGAAGCTTATACTATACTTAAATTAAAACAAATGATTTCAACAGTGCAGAAAGTGTGGTCTCACATAAAATATAGTCTTTAATAGTGTACCTTCAACAGGATTTGACCTCATACCCTCACATCCCTGAACATTCCTTGGTTCCCTACTTTACCTGTTTAGCTTCTGGTCAGGTGACACTTTTTGTACAAATTCCTAACCATATTTGTAAGTTTGGTGTCCATAAAGGTCAGTGTTCAAAAGCAGCTTGGACTCGAAGAAAGCCCCCGGAACCATGGCAAAATCGGTGGGATCTTGCATTTTGCAACACACGCTTTAAAAAACATTTGATCAAACTAATCTTCGGACATAATTGATGATATGCATCGGCACACTGCTTCGATGTTAGCTGTTTAGTGCGGAGCTCGGGTACCGAACGTAACATCACTAGTAAATAATACATTACACTACAGTCTGCAAAAACACTACTGTAATTAATATAGTATATATATATATATATATATATATATATATATATATATACTACAGTATTTATACTATAGTAACCTGTAAATACTACAGTAAAGTCTGCAAAAACACAAGAGTGAATACTGTAGTATTTGAGTTTGAGTTTATTTTATTTTTACATTTACATTTACATTTAAGTCATTTAGCAGACGCTCTTATCCAGAGCGACTTACAAATTGGTGAATTCACCTTCTGACATCCAGTGGAACAGCCACTTTACAATAGTGCATCTAAATCATTTAGGGGGGGGGGGGAACAGGAACAGTAGAAGTGGCAGTTTTAGCCAGCTGGCAAATTTTCAACCACAGTCCCTGGTAAGTTGGCAAGGTAAATTGACCTGCAATGACCTGGAGAATAGTTATAGGGATGTATGAGCTAATTGGAAGCTGTGGATAATTAGGTAGCCATGATGGTCAGATTGGGAATTTAGCCAGGACACCTACTCTTATGTTAAGTGCAATGGGATGTTTAGTGACCACAGAGAGTCAGGATGCCTGTTTAACATCCCATCTGAAAGACAGCACTCTACAGAGGGCAAAATACACAATCACTGCCCAGGAGAATTGTTTTAGACCATAGGAAAGAGTGCCTTCTACTGGCCCTCCAACACCACTTCTAGTAGCATCTGGTCTCCCATCCAAGGACCAATCCTGCTTAGCTTCAGAGTCAAGCCAGCAGTGGGATGCAGGGTGGTGTGCTGCTGGGGAGCCATGCACTGGTGTTGGATTGCTGCATGATTAAAATTGTGTTTTGGTGTTAAAATGTATTCAAATTCAATACCCTCCCAGCAAAGCACCAGAGGACTTGAATACAAATGTAATTGGTTTTACTTTGAACATATGCTCATAGAAACAGCCAGGCAGCGTGGAAACACCAAAACAACATTTAATCAACCACTTGATTGATACTACTGCAGAACTCGTTGAGGGTCATTGTTTCAGCCATAGCCTTTCCTACTAGCAGGGTGTTAGTCGGCCCATAAGGCTCTGCTTCTTTGTCTTTATGTCTTAAGGCAATGCAGCCTGTTCTTACAGTGCAGTTGGCTATATCTCTTCCACTCGGATTTAAAGCAGCATGTAGAAACTATTAATTCAGAGAATTGTAGTGTGAATATGTTTCTGCTATCACCCGAGGGTTGAGTCCCCTGCCCTTTCCCACCACGGCTTCTAAATCACAGAATGAACATTATATTACCAATGACTTAATGGCCTCTACGCTGAAAGAAGAGTATCTGTTATCAGGGTGAAACAGACGGCCTCTGTTGAACCGTGGTGGATATGTGCTTAGAGGGGTTAGGGAGAATGCTGGGGTGGATATATGCTTAAAGCAGGGGTTAGAAAGGGTATTTTCATAGTATTAAAATATGACTTCAAACTTTTTGAATGGAACCCGATTGTCAGAGTTGCTCTGTTTCACAGGGATATCAAGATAGAGGAAGAGCCGATTATGTTTTGGCTGGGGAGTGGGGAGGTTTGGAATGTAATGGAAACATAAGCTGTGCTTTCCTTTGCTCTTTCATCTTCAACAGGTTTACCAAGACATGCAAATTCAATCATTCATCATCCATAACATTTTAAAGTCAATCAATCATCCAATCAAAAAAATGTACAATGAAACCCTGGAGCCTTTATAGTTTTCTCCGTTGGGTGACAGGGGCCCAGGGGGGCCATTCTAAATTTATTAATCAATAAATATCTCCAATCTATCGCGCCATCATTACAGCCTATAGGAGTTTAAGGCTTTAGGCACTTCATCATAAAACACATAATCCATCCACATGTGTACACACACAGGCACTCACTCCTGTACAGTAAGCACACACGCACACACACACACACATGCGTCAATAGGGCAGGTCAGGTCAGGAGAGGGATTTCAGCAGTAATCTACAACATGTTCATATTATAACAGAGATATTAATTTATTTTGTGAAATATTTATCCTACTGATTACACGATTTATGTTTCAGCATTTATTATTCCATCTATCTGGATTCTTCTGGAAATTGAACAGCCCTTTCATGCATAAGAACAGAACAAGCCTTATTATGGTTGGCTATCACAAAATATTTGGGTTTCTCAAGGGTTCTTTGGGAAGAGTGGTATCCAAACTATAAGACCCAGTATAAGTATATATAAGACCCAGATGCAGAGTCACAGATGTTTATTGACCCAAACAGGGGGCAGGCAAAAGACAGGTCACAGGCAGGCAGAGGTCCTTAATCCAGGGCAGAGTCAATAAGGTACAGAACAGCAGGCAGGCTCGGGGTCAGGACAGGCAGAGGTTTGTAAATTGGTCAGAGTCAGGCAGGTACAGAACTGCAGGCAGGCTCGGGGTCAGGGAAGGCAGAATGGTCAGAACCAGGGGAAACTAGGAAACAGAACTTGAGAATGCAGGGAGACTGAAAAACACGCTGGTAAGACCTGACAAGACAAGACAAACTGGCAACAGACAATCAGAGAACACAGGTATATATACACTGGGGATAATGAGGAAGATGGGCAACACCTGGAGGGGGGTGGAGACAAGCACTAAAACAGGTTAAACAGATCAGGGTGTGACAGTACCTCCCCCCCTTAGGGTCGCCACCTGGCGTCCTACCTGCATACGCCGTATTCAACCCACACGAGTTGCTGGCTCCAGGTGGTGGGGTTGGCGGGGACAAGGCAGCAAAGACTCGTCTCCAGGTCTTGATTGGCTCACTCCAAATGGCCGTTGGTGGAATCCGGAGGATAGACTCATCGACGACCAAATGAGCATGCAGAATGCCTTCCAGAACCGGGACAAGAACTGAGGGACCCAGTTGGAGACCATTTCCACCGGGAGTCAATGGATACGGAAGACATGCTACACCATGAGATGGGCCATCTCTTTGGCAGAGGGTAGCTTGGGGAGAGGAATGAAGTGGCTGGCTTTGGAAAACCGGTCCATTATTGTCAGGATGGAGGTGTTGCCATTAGACGGGGAAGACCTGTGATGAAGTCAAGGGATATGTGAGACCAGGGACGGTGAGGGACAGGCAGTGGTTAAGAAGACCAGCAGGAGCTTGCTGAGGAGTCTTGTTCTACACACAGACCGTGCAGGCGGCAACGAACGCGGATAAGTCCGGGACCATGGTATGCCACCAAAAGCGTTGTCGCATAGAGGCCAGGGCTCGAATGGAGCCTTGGTGGCAGGCAAGCCTAGAGGAGTGGGTCCACTCCATGACCGAGGAGCGGACAGTGTCAGGCACAAACTACTGGTTATCTGGGCCGGGGCGCTGGTAAGTCCAAATAGCATGACCAGGTATTCGTAGTGGCTGCTGGCTGTGTTGAAGGCAGTCTTCCAATCGTCCGGTTGAAGACTTCCATTCTGGGTTTTGTCCTTCTTCATAAAGAAGAACCCTGTGCTGGCAGAGGAGGCAGAAGGATGGATACACACTGCAGCTAGGGAGTCCTCGATGTAGGTCTCCATACCATTGGTCTCTAGACCTGTCAGAGAGTACAGTCGTCCCCGGGGTGGTGTGGTGCCTGGGAGAAGGTCGATCCCACAGTTATAGGGTCGGTGTTGAGGAAGTGAAGTGGCTCGGGCCTTACTGTCCTGGTACTCCACGGGAATGGCAGAGCGGTCAGGGGAAACTTCCGAGTCCACAGAAAGACGTCCCAGGGAAGGCTGTGCTGACTTCAGACAATGGGTGTGGCAGAACGGGCTCCAGCCCATATGGCACCAGCAGTCCAGTCTATAATGGGATTGTGTCGCTGGAGCCAGGAGAACCCCAATACCACAGGAACCTTAGGAGACTTAATCACTTAAATTGGATTGCCTCGCTGTGGTTCTCTGACACGCGTATGTTGATATTCTGAGTGACCCAGCCTATAGAGTGCCCGTCCAGGTCTCTAACATCCATGGGAATGGAGAGGGGCTGAGTGGGGATGCCCAGTTCGGATGCCAGGGTAGCGTCCAAAAAACTCTCATCAGTCCCAGAGTCAATGAGTACCCGGAGAGATTTGGACTGGTTCCCCTACAGCAGGATTATCAGGTTTCAGGTAAGACCCAAGTGCAGACTGTGTTGAAGTAACAATGTTTATTGCAACAACAAGGACAGGCAAACGACAGGTCAAGAAAGGCAGGGGTCGATAATCCAGAGTAGTAGGGCCAAGATACAGGAAGGCAGGCAGGCCCATGGTCAGGTCAGGAAGAGGTCGGGAATCCAGAGTAGGGGCAAAAGCACAGGACGGCAGGCAGGCTCAGAGTCAGGACAGGCAAGGGTCAAAACCAGGAGGACGAGAAAAAGAGAGACTGGGGAAAAGCAGGAGCTGAGACAAAACGCTGGTTGACTTGAACAAACAAGACAAACTGGCACAGAAAACACAGGTATAAATACCCAGGGGATAAATGGAGAAGATAGGCGACACCTGGAAGGGGGTGGAGACAAGCACAAGGACAGGTGAAACAGATCAGGGTGTGACAAGAATGGCATGGAGAGTGGTGAGAATAAGGGGAGAGGAAAAGTTAGTTGTGTGGCCCATCAGAGTACTCGCCCCTTCTTGATGAGCCTGGATTTATTATGGGCAGGAAGCTACAAAATGTCCCGTAACTCCACAATATAGACAGCTCTGGGTGTGGAGTTGGTGTAAGCTCTCAGCCAAGTCAATTTAGCCCTGCCCAGGTGCATGAACTTTGAAGGAGGTGAGTCGGCAGCCCTTCGGTGATTCCCGAGAGAACTTGGATGACGTCGGGTTAACTCGGACATGTAGACTTCGGGGTTCTCTGGGAATCGAGGGCGAGGGCGGGCGACAGGGAACAGATTCCCTCTCCTTCCTACTTTCTCAAAGCCGCCCATTGATCCGGATGGTCAAGGCTATGAAAGAGTTAAGGTCCATGGGCAGCTCCCGGGCTTCATATTTGATCCCCTCCGATAATCCGTGAAGGAACATGTCGAACAATGCTTCCGGGTTCCAGGCACTCTCAGCCTCCAATGTGCGAAACGGAGAATCAAACACCTTATAACCTTCCCCCACAAGCTCATCCAGACTGAGGCAGATGGCGGACTGTTTCTCCCACGCTGCCATGGCCCAGGCGAGTCCCTCCCGGACATCAGTGTTATGGTGCACGCTATCCTCGAGTTGTCCAAGGGGAAGAAGGCTGCAGCTCAAAAATGAGGGAGCACTGGGAGAGAAAAGCCTGGCAGGTTTCGAGTCAGGGTTAGTTTTGCAGCTGTGGTGAAAGTGGAGCGATTACGATTACGAGTCCTACTCCCAAGTACTTGTATGAGGTGCAAGCTCAAGCTCTAAACTCTCAGAGATAGTAATCACACCGGTAGGGAGAGGGGCATTCTTCTTACAAAACCAAATGAACTTTGTTTTGGAGCTTGTTGGACACTAAGACGCTTTGTAGCAGAGACCCTAACACAAAATCCGGGGAGGTGCCAGCTGAGTATTTGACTGTATCATCTGCATAAAAATGGATGAGAGAGCTTCTTCATGCTTGAGCTATGTTGTTGATGTAAATTCAGAAGAGCTTTGAGCCTAGGATCGAGCCTCATTACCTTGGTGATAGGCAGTGGCTGAGACACCAGATGTTCTGACTTTAAACCCTGCATTCTTAGAGAGAGGTAGTTAGCAAACCAGGCCAAAGACCCATCAGAGGCACCAATACTTCTTAGCCGGCCCACAAGAATGGAATGTTCTACCGTGTCAAAAGCTTTGACCAAGTCAATAAAAATAGCAGAACAACTTTGCTTAGAATCAAGGGCAATGGTGACATCATTTAGGACCTTTAAGTTTGCAGTGACAAATCCATAACCTGAACGGAATGCCATTCAACATAGGGGTCTTATTGGAGTTGTCATTTGTGACTGAGACTTGTAAACGTATGCTTTAAAGAATTAAATTAAAGCATTTGTTAATTGCTAGGCGTACAGATTTTTTCTTGATCAATTTGAAAAACGTTTAGTTGTGTACGCAACCAGACTTCTCTATGATCATTATCTATTTTCAAGCGCGCATATGGCAGACATTTGGTGGTCAGAGCACATTGCTGGTAGAAATTAGGTAAAACAGATTTCAGTTTACCTGCATTAAAATCACCCTAGCCGCCCTGCCTCTGGATGAGCTTTTTCTTGTTTGCTTATGGACCTTTACAGTCCGTTAAGTGTGGTCTTAGTGCCAGCATTGGTTTGTAATGGTGAATAGACAGCTACGGAAAAAAAATCTTTGTAAATAGTATGGTAAAGAATTTATTATGAGGTATTTTAACTCAGGCGACCATAACGTCAAGACTTCCTTAATATTAGAGATTTGGCACCAGCTGTCGCTTGATAACAAAGCGACACACTACCATCCTTGAGCATACCCGATGCTGCCATTCTGTCTTGTCGATGCATAGGAAAACTAGCTAGAATATTATCCAGGTCCTTGTTCAGCCAAGTTTCTGAGAAACATAGGATATTACAGTTCTTCAGGTCCCATTGATTGGATAGTCTTGAGCGAAGCGCGTCCAATTTGTTCTCCAGTGATTGTAAATTTGACAATAGAACAGAGGGTAGAGGCAGATTATTTACTCTCCGCCGTAGCTTCATCAGGCTACCCGCAAGTTGGCCTCTGTATCGCCATCTCTTTCTCTTTCGTGTTTCAGCGATTAAGGCCTGGTCCAGGGTGAGCAGTATGTCCTGTACCGCTGACTCACTGATGTCCAGAATCGGTCAGGAGCCCGTAAAATGTCCGATATACTTTCCATTGCCATACCAGTCAAAAGACAGTGTTATATACACTACATTTGAGGAACAATGGGAAAGTAATTCTGTTTTTAAAGTTGATCAACTTGTTACCTGACTTTTGAGAAAATGGCCTTAGAATATTTGATACACCTACTGGAGAGGTCTTCTTTGTATACACCCACTCAGCATTGTTCACACCCTTATAAGCTTTAGCCCCACCCATCTCTTTAAAGGGTGATTCGAAAGTTATTTCCTAACAACAGCAGTCAAGCACCCTAGCTTGCTAGCTACTTCCACACACAAATGACCATTTTACTCACCCTCGCAGAGCTGGTTAGTCTGTTTTTACGTTATCCAGAGCTTTGATGACTGCAACTGGGCTGCTGGCAACAATTTATACTTTTTTTTGTGAATTTACCAACTACGTCTATCAACAGTTGTTGCGGTGACGTCATTAAAATTTAGTTGAAATGGTTACTTGAATAGTGGAGTCTTTTGTTAAGACATGTAGCTAGCTAGCTAAACAATACGCCGTAATCTCATGATGTTACTATCCTGCATAAATCTGCAGGTATCTAACCAACCAGGTTTAATGTTAGCTAGCTAGCCTAGCCACCTCTGAGAGCCTGGTTCCTCTCTAGGTTTCTTCCTAAGTTCCTGCCTTTCTAGGGAGTTTTTCCTAGCCACCGTGCTTCTACATCTGCTTTGCTAGCTGTTTGGGTTTTTATGCTAGGTTTCTGTATAGCACTTTTTGACATCTGCTGATGTGAAAAGGGCTTTATAAATACATTTGATTGATTTAAAAACTCACTCCTCCAGAAAGTGGAGAGCAACACTTATGCAGTTCTACCACGCAATATCTTTCAGATCAAATAGATAGAAGCATGCAACCTGGCAGACCAATCCGAACTCATCTCTCAGCATGTCCAGCCCAATCATTATCTCAGCCAATCATGGCTAGAGAGAAGGTTGCTGACTATTTCTGTGGCTAAACCAACTAGGCTCGTAATTTAACAATAGTATTCATATTTACAGATGACATACAAGTTTGTTATTAATGCACATGAAAGCTCACATGTTTCAGAAGGCAAAAAAAACGCATTTTGATAAAAAACAATGGTTCAAATGGCTCTCCTGCGAAGTTGTGACGCGTGACATACGTCTAGTTTCCTGAAACGAGTCACATTTGGCCTTGTGTCAATTGAGAACAGTTGACTAAGTCAGTAGTTCTAAAGTCTACTCCTCAGGGGACCCCCAGATGTTCAAGAACTAGCACAGCTGATTCAACTTGTTAATAAACACAATAATCAAATTTTAACAATATAAAATAGCTATTAAACCAGAATAGAAAACCCGGTATGGTTCGCCAAAGAACCCTTTGAGATTGAGAATGGTTCTATAAATAACCTTTCTCCATAAAGGTTCTATAAAGGACCATCAAAAAGGGTTCTATATAGTCCCATAAACGGTTGTAACTATATGGAACATTGTTTTTATTATTTTTTTACAGAACCTTAGGAAAGGGTTCTTTATAGCACCATACAGGTTCCATTTAGAACATGGTTATGAGCATGGTTCTTCATAGAAACTTAATCTCAACAGATCACAGCAGAAGAACAGTGTCACAGTCATGAAAGTTGTAGCTATTCTCTAACGCATTGTGAAACAGAGCCATGGAGTGTTTCCATGGAATAAACACTTTCTGTGTGAGTCTCTATGTGTTTTGTTGCGTGTGTTTTTTCAGAGGTTTGTGTGTGCGTGCGCCCTTTCATATGTGTTTGTGTGTGTCTCTGTAGTGTGCCCTCATAATGAAGACAACAGCTCATGTCATAGTGTGGTGGGTCCCCAGTGCTTTTACTCCAACAAAGGATTGTAGAGAGTGTACATGCTGACTGGCACCAACTGATTGCCTGCTACCAGGACTATACGTTCGGGTTGTGTCCCAAAGCTTTTTGTTTTTTAAATCTTTATTTTGACAGGGAGTCATGCTGAGACCAAAGTCTCTTTCACAGATAAGCCCTGCATACACATCAACATCCATCAATATTCAATTAATTTACTTTATTTATTTTATTTAACTAGGCAAGTCAGTTAAGAACAAATTCTTATTTACAATGACAGCCTAGGAACAGTGGGTTAACTGCCTTGTTCAGGTGCAGAACCACAGATTTTTACCTTGTCAGCTCTGGGATTTGACTAACAACCTTCTGGTTACTTGTCCAACGCTCTAACCATTAAGCTACCTACCGCCCGAACGGCAGTTGTTCTGAAACCTTTCATTGTCCCGTACCCCTTCAAACATTCAACCTCCAGCTGTAACCCCCTCTAGCACCAGGGTCAGCGCACTCTCAAATGTTGTTTTTTGCCATCATTGTAAGCCTGCCACATATTATACGATACATTTATTAAACATAAGAATGAGTGTGAGTTTTTGTCACAACCCGGCTCGTGGGAAGTGACAAATAGCTCTTATAGACCCAGGACACAAATAATAATATAATAATAATCTATAATTTTGCTTTCTATTTTGCCATCTTACATATACAACTTCATTTGTTCATCAAAAATTGTGAATAACTCACCACAGGTTAATGAGAAGGATGTGCTGTAAATGATCCACATAACTCTGCAATGTCGGGTTGTATTGGAGAGAGTCTCAGTCTTAAATCATTTTCCACACACCGTCTGTGCCTGTATTTAGCTGTCATGCTAGTGAGGCTTGTATGCAAAGCAGTAATTGTTTCAAAACATCTCCTGCCATGTCACTGATGCATCGTGAAAGTGTTCGATGAAGGCATTGTCTGTTTAGTTTTTTTGACCTTTTATCCCAGCATTGTCCCAGCCATATCCGCAGCAGCAGGAAGAATTAAGTCCTCCACAAAAGTATGGGGATTGCCTGTCCTAGCCACTCGGTCGCTCACCATATAAGATGCTTCTAGCCCCTTCTTATTAATGGAATCTGCTGCTTTTATACTTGTCTTACTACTCGAAAGTCGTCTTAATTCATGCTCAAAACACTCCCTTGGCTCATTTTTCAAATTGTTATGTTTCATTTCTAAATGTCTACGCAAGAGTGAAGGTTTCCTGCGAGAGAGTAACGGTTAATGTGATTTGATGTTAATTATCTGACTAGGATACCTGCATTTGACATTGTGTTGTTGTTTTGCTGAACACTAGATGTTTTAATTTAATTTTTGGCAGTGAAACGAGGCTACTCAGGCGAGAAAAAAACCTCACCCAAATGTATAGCCCTGGAAAAAATATATATACCAGAATAGAAAGAGGAGTGGGAGGCTCCGGTGCACAAATGAGCAACAAGGCAAGTAGAGTACATTAGAGTGTCTAGTGTGAGAAACAGACTCCTCACAAGTTTGCAACTCTGCCTAGACGGCCAGCATCTAGGAGTCGCCTCTTCACTGTTGACGTTGAGACTGGTGTTTTGCGGGTATTATTTAATGAAGCTGTCAGTTGTAGACTTGTGAGCTGTCTGTTTCTCACACTAGGCACTCTAATGTACTCGTCCTCTTGCTCAGTTGTGCACCGGGGCTTCCCACTACTCTTTCTATTCTGGTTAGAGCCAGTTCGCGCTGTTCTGTGAAGGGAGTAGTATTTATTATGGATCCTCATTAGCTGCTATTATCCTCAGTAATTTTCCATCTAGATTGTCATACCCCAGTGGCTTGTCATTGTTAATAGACAACAATACATTTTTCACCTCTTCCGCACTGACTTTAAGGAACTCAAAAGTAAAAGTTTTGTCTTTCATAATTTGGTCCAATATACTTGGATGTGTGGTGTCAGCGTTTGTTGCTTGCATGTCATCCCTAAGTTTGCTTATCTTGCCAATGAAAAAGTCATTAAAGTAGTTTGCAATATCAGTGGCCTTTGTGATTCATTGAATCAGATTCAATGAATGAAGGAGCCGAGTTGGCTTTTTTCCCCAAAAATGTAATTTAAGGTGCCCCAAAGCATTTTACTATCATTCTTTATATAATTTATCTTTGTTTCATAGTGTAGTTTCTTTTTCTTTAGTTTAGTCATATGATTTCTTAATTTGCAGTACATTTGCCAATCAGTTGGGCTGCCAGACTTAATTGCCATACCTTTTGCCTCATCCCTCTCAACCATACAATTTTTCAGTTCTTCATCAATCTAAGGGGATTTAACAGTTTTTACAGTCATTTTCTTAATGGGTGTGTGCTTATTAGTAACTGGAATAAGTAGTTTCATAAATGTGTCAAGTGCAGTGTCTGGTTGCTCCTCATTACACACCACAGACCAGCAAATACTCTTTACATCATCAACATATGAATCACTACAAAAGTTATTGTATGACCTCTTATACACTTACATCCTTTGGAACTTTGGTTTTCCTAGATATGGTTATTATATTGTGATCACTACATCCTATGAATTTGGATAGTGCTATAAAGCAAATATCTGCAGCCTTAGTAAAAATGTGATCAATACATGCTGAAGATTTAATTCCTGTGCTGTTTGTAACTACCCTGGTAGGTTGACTGACAACCTGATCCAGGTTGCAGGCACTGTTTACAGTTTTAATTTTTTTCCTGAGTGGGCAGCTTGATGATAGCCAGTCAATATTTAAATCCCCCAGAAAATATACTTCTCTGTTGATATCACATACATTATCGAGCATTTCAGACATATTATCCAGATTGTAAAAAAGGGTCCGATCCTTAAGAGGTTTTGAATACTGCTCTACTTTCGGAGCACTATATAGGGAACAGTGTGCCACTTGTGATGCATGCTATTATGTGTTCCCCCTTTGTTGCTGTTTCACAACAAACCTCTAAAGATCTGGTATAATCAAAAACCCATCCACCGATGAGGAGGTCTTGACTTTGCTATGTGGTGATTTGATATGTCTGGCCTCCTCACCTGTTCTCTCTCTCTCTCTCCTCCCATGGAACAGAGAGAACTAATAATTGAAAGTACAAGAGCAGAGAGCAGGGAGTTAGGCGCCGTGGTAGAGAATACACCACTGGAAATAAGGCACACAAATCCCTAAGGAATCAAGAGAGGCTGTTGTTCTGTTGTATTCTGCTTCTCTCCTCCTCTACTCTCACTCTGTATGCCGAGTCATAAGGCCGAGACAAGACCCAGCACTGTTTTTTTATATTGAGTGTCTGTCTGGATGATACATTCTTTCCCAACATGAAGTGACCCTCAATTTGTCACTCTGTCCCTGACTGGAAAGCCATCCCAACAAAGGACATTTTGCAGGATTGTCAAGATGGATGAAAACACACACCTGAGTTATTGTCAGGAAGCTGGCAGGACTTAGTAGACCTGAGTAGATTTGATTTGTGTTTGTAATAGATCAGTATTTCCAAACCTTTACCTCGAGGACAACCAGACAGTCCATCTTTTTCCACCCCTTGCAAGGACACTCCTGATTCAACTAATCAACCAATCATCAAGCTCTTGATTAGTTAAACCAGGGGTGTTTCTCAACATGCATACTACTGTGCTCCGAGAACGGGTCGAAGTATGCGAAATGGAGCACGATGCGTCCTCCGTTTGTACATAGAGTTGCGGTCAAATATATTGTCACCCTTAAATATTGTAGTTACCTCCCAGGCTGTTAAGGATAAATAGGTGCCTTGCAGGCTGGCATATAATAAAAGGTTCCTCCCAGGCTGGTGTAAAAAAAGGCTTTTTAAAATGATTTTTTGTTGACACTTACACCCTTCTGAAAACTGTATATAGGCACAGCTAGACTTTTCAGAAGATCAATGTAACATGTGGTTTATTATTATGACAGCAATAAAATAATACAAATATCACTTATTAAATAAAGAAATGGTGTCTTTGAATACCATTTCTAAAATTATCAAATGGTCTTGATAGTGGTTAAAAACATACGGTGCACTTATTATATTTGACAGTTTTCACTTTATTACAGAACATCAGGTAGCCGACTATTAAAGGTCAGTCTGGAATTGGTTCTTAACTTTACTTTATTGATATATATCCATTGATTCTTCAACAGTGTAAATGATAAATGCCTCGTGAGCTTAGTTCAACTGCCTTACTCCACCAGAACCCAATATAAGCATTATTTATTCCATTGTTTGAAAACAATGTAATTTTAAACAAACACTGTATAGCTTCAAAACATGGTTAAAACTATAATTTTATCTGATGGATGTTGAGTCCTTGCATCCATAACCCCATCTATGTACACTGAACAAAAATACAAATACAAGATTTAAAGTGTTGGTCCCATGTTTTATGAGCTGAAATCAAATATAACAGAAATTTTCCGTACACACAATGTTTATTGCACAAATGTATTTACATCCCTGTTGGTGAGCATTTATCCATCTTCAAAAAAATCCATCCACCTGACAGGTGTGGCATATCAAGAAGCTGATTAAATAGCATGATCATTACAGAGGTGCACCTGTGGGGACAATAAAAGGCCACTCTAAAATGTGCAGTTTTGTCACACAACACAATGTCACAGATGTCTGAAGTTTTGAGGGTGCAGGCAATTGGCATGCTGACTGCAGAAACATCCGCTAGAGCTGTTGCCAGAAAATGTAATGTTAATTTCTCTACCAAAAGCCGCCTTCGACATAGTTTTAGAGAATCTGGCAATACGTCCAAATGGCCTCACATCCCCAGACCACGTGTAACCACACCGACCCAGGACATCCACATCTTCACCTGCGGGATAGTATGAGACCAGCCACTTAGACAGCTGATGAAACTGTGGTTTTGCAGTCTCCGTGCTTGTCGTCCTCACTGGGTCTTGACGTGACTGCAGTTCGGTGTCGTAACCGACTTTAGTGGGCAATTGCTCATCTTTGATGGCCACTGGTATGCTGGAGAAATGTGCTCTTGAAATGTGCACGGATGAATCCCACAACTGTACCGGGCAGATGGCAGACAGTGTGTAGGGCGTCATGTGGACAACGAACACAATTGCATTTTATTGATGTCAATTTGAATGCACCAAGATACCGTGACGAGATCCCGAGGCCCATTGACATGCCCTTCTTCCGCCGCCATCACCTCATGTTTCAGCATAATAATGCACGGCCCCATGTCGCAAGGATCTGTACACAATTCCTGGAAGCTGAAAATGTCCCAGTTCTTCCATGGCCTGTATACTCACCAGACATGTCACCAATTGAGCATGTTTAGGATGCTTAGGTTCGACGTGTACGGCAGCGTGTTCCGGTTTCTGCCAATATCCAGCAACTTCACACAGCCATTGAAGAGGAGTTGGACAACATTCCACAGGTCACACTGAACAGCCTGATCAATGAGGCAAAAGGTGGTCAAACCAGATACTGACGGATTTTCTGATCAACGCCCCTACTTTTTTTAAAGCACCAACAGATGTATATCTGTATTTCTAGTCATGTGAAATCCATATATTAGGGCCGAATGAATTAATTTAAATTGACTGATTTCCTTATATGAACTGTAACTCAGTAAAATCTTTGAAATTGTTTCAGGTTGCGTTTATATTTTTGTTTGGTGTATTTCCCTTTTTCTTTTCAAATAAGTTGAAATTCAAAAAGCTTTGTCTCCCCACCTTGTATGTGGATGTTCAAGTGGATGTTCAACATTGCAGAACTAATATTTTTTTTTAAATTTTTACACTTTTAATCTAGAAATTAAAGACACTCTCTCGACAACATTCCGCTGAAAAGGCAGTGCGCGAAATTCAAATATACTTTTTATAAATAAGTAACGTTCATACATTCACAAGTGCAATACACCAAATGAAAGAAACTTCTTGTTAACCTCTTTGAACTCTAGGGGCAGTATTTCATTTTGGGATAAAAAACCGTTCCCGTTTTAAGCAAGATATTTTGTCACGAAAAGATGCTCGACTATAATTGACAGCTTTGGAAAGAAAACACTCTGACGTTTCCAAAACTGCAAAGATATTATCTCTGAGTGCCACAGAACTGTTGCTACAGGCGAAACCAAGATGAAACTTCAAACAGGAAATGAGCAACATTTTTGAAGCGCTGTTTTCCAATGTCTCCTTATATGGCTGTGAATGCGCAAGGAGAGAGCCCACAATTTCTGCCGTTTCCCCAAGGTGTCTGCAGCATTGTGACGTATTTGTAGGCATATCATTGGAAGATTGACCGTAAGAGACCACATTTACCAGGTGTCCGCCCGGTGTCCTGCATCGAAATTTGTGCGTAAACCTCAGCTGCAACTATTTTTCCATTTAATTCAGATAAGAAAGCAGACTTCCACGAACGATATATCAATGAAGAGATATGTGAAAAACACCTTGAGGATTGATTCTTGTAACGGCTTTCTTCCAACTCCTCCTCTGACGAAAAGGTGGAACAAGGATCGGACCAAAATGCAACGTGGTTCGTTCGATACATCTTTAATGATGAAGAACACAAATAATACAAAACAACAAACGCCGTAAACCGAAACAGCCCTGACTGGTGCAACAAACACAGAGACAGGAATAATCACCCACAAACACACAGTGAAACCCAGGCTACCTAAATATGGTTCCCAATCAGAGACAACAATAATCACCTGACTCTGATTGAGAACCGCCTCAGGCAGCCATAGACTAATCTATACACCCCACACAACCCCAAGACGAAACACACTACAAATAAACCTATGTCACACCCTGGCCTGAGCCAATACATGAAGATAACATAATAAATATAGACCAGGGTGTGACAGATTCTAAACAACGTTTGCCATGTTTCAGTCGATATTAATTATGGAGTTAATTTGGAAAAAAGTTCGGCGTTTTGGTGACGGAATTTTCTTTTCTTTTTGGTAGCCAAAAGTGATGTACAAAACGGAGCGATTTCTCCTACACAAAGAATCTTTCAGGAAAAACTGAACATTTGCTATCTAACTGAGAGTCTCCTCATTGAAAACATCCGAAGTTCTTCAAAGGTAAATGATTTTATTTGAATGCTTTTCTGGTTTTTGTGAAAATGTTGCCCGCTAAATGCTACGCTAAATGCTATGCTAGCTATCAAT
Source organism: Oncorhynchus masou masou (assembly GCF_036934945.1). Taxonomy (NCBI): domain Eukaryota; kingdom Metazoa; phylum Chordata; class Actinopteri; order Salmoniformes; family Salmonidae; genus Oncorhynchus; species Oncorhynchus masou. The sequence goes on from NC_088242.1 coordinate 31,394,005, forward strand.
ACTCTTACACAAATGCTTGATTTGCTATGGTTCAAAAGCATATTTTGAAAATCTGAGATGACAGTGTTGTTAAGAAAAGGCTAAGCTTGAGAGCTAGCATATTTATTTCATTTCATTTGCGATTTTCATAAATAGTTAACATTATGTTATGCTAATGAGCTTGAGGCTATAACTGGATACAGGTTTTTTTCGTAGCCAAACGTGAACAAAACGGAGCGATTTGTCCTACACAAATAATACTTTTAGAAAAACTGAACATTTGCTATCGAACTGAGAGTCTCCTCATTGAAAACATCTGAAGTTCTTCAAAGGTAAATGATTTTATTTGAATGCTTTTCTTGTTTTTGTGAAAATGTTGCTGGCTGAATTCTAGGCTTATAGCTATGCTAGCTATCAATACTCTTACACAAATGCTTGATTAGCTATGGTTGAAAAGCATATTTTGAAAATCTGAGATGACAGTGTTGTTAACAAAAGTCTAAGCTTGAGAGCAAATATATTTATTTCATTTCATTTGCGATTTTCATGAATAGTTAACGTTACGTTATGCTAATGAGCTTAAGGCTATAAATAGGATCCCGGATCCGGGAATGCTCGTCGCATGAAGTTAAGCTGTTTGAGAACCAAATAAATGGGAGGTAAAGTTAGACCCCAGATCTGATTGGATGATTTTTGGAATCCCAAATGTTGAAATAAATTGAGTTAACACTTTAACTACTGATTTTGAAGTTATGGTACGCCAGGAAAAAGCTGCCGGATATCTGGTTGCTTGACACATAACCGTTAACCTGTTGAAACTCTAGGGGCGCAATTTCATTTTTGGATGAAAAACGTTCCCGTTTTAAACAAGATATTTTGTCACAAAAAGATGCTCGACTATGCATATAATTGATAGCTTTCGAAAGAAAACACTCTGACGTGTCCAGAACTGCAAAGATATTTTCTGTGCGTGCCCTAGAACGTGAGCTTCAGGCAAAACCAAGATGAGACGGCATCCAGGAAATGAGCAGGATTTTTGAGGCTCTGTTTTCCATTGTCTCCTTATATGGCTGTGAATGCGAGAGGAGTAAGTCTGCCCTTTCTGTCGTTTCCCCAAGGTGTCTGCAGCATTGTGACGTATTTGTAGGCATATCATTGGAAGATTGACCATAAGAGACCACATTTACCAGGTGTCCGCCCGGTGTCCTGCGCCGAAATTGGTGCGCAAAAGTCAGCTGCAAGTATTTTTCCACAGAATTCAGAGGAGAATGCAGGCTTCCACGAACGATATATCAATGAAGAGATATGTGAAAAAACACCTTGAGGATTGATTCCAAACAACGCTAGCTTGCAAAAACATATATAAAGTTGACTTTGATTTTAGTATTGGCAAATGGGAATGACTCTCAAAATTGGCTCAGACTCGTAGTGTGGAGCCTATATAACTTAGCTAGCTTTCATGAGCATATTTTGGGGGAATTCTGAAATGTATTGGAAAAAATGACCAAACTATAAAACTAGCTAGCCAGACACTGTATGGGAAACTGAAGCTAGCTACGTTCACTTGCTAGGTACATTCAAAGTTTTAAATTGGTTGTTTTTAACCTGTTGAAACTCTAGGGGCGCAATTTCATTTTTGGATGAAAAACGTTCCCGTTTTAAACAAGATATTTTGTCACAAAAAGATGCTCGACTATGCATATAATGTAACTGAGAGTCTCCTCATTGAAAACATCCGAAGCTCTTCAAAGGTAAATGATTTTATTTATTTGGTTATCTGTTTTTTGTGAAAATGTTGCGTGCTAAATGCTACTCAAAATGCTAAGCTAGCTTAGCATACTCTTACACAAATTAGTCAATTGCTATGGTTCAAAAGCATATTTTGAAAATCTGAGATGACAGTGTTGTTAAGAAAAGGCTAAGCTTGAGAGCAGGCGCATTATTTTCATTTTATTTGCGATTTTCAGAAATCGTTAACGTTGCGTTATGCTAATGAGCCTGAGGCTTTAGTCACGATCCCGGATCCGGGATGGGGAGTTTCAACAGGTTAATAAGCAGCTATGACCTGACTTGGACCTTGGTAAAGGCCCAACACAATCGATAATAAGGTGCTCAAAAGGTTGCCCTATGGCTGGTATTGGATACAAAGGTGGTGGCTTTACAACCTGGTTTGGCTTGCTTGTGTGCTGACACGTATCACAAGTTTTAATAAACGGAGATACATCCCACTTTAAACGTGGCCAGAAAAAATAACGAAGTATGCGATCATCACCTGCCACATCACCATGTGAAGTTTGCAACACTTTATTTCACAAAGTAGTCGGTACAACTATTTGAAAGACTGGTTCTCCTAGACCCTGATCATAGTGTGGAACCCATTTCCTGACTAACAGCCCATCAAGAAGAAAATAACACTGAGCACTGTTCCTCAACACTGAATCAGGAACAACTTTATCAAACAGATCAGCCAAGTTAGTATCAGCCTTTTGCTCAGCCATCAATGAATATCTAGAACTAGTCAACTGTTCTGTCTGGAGTTTGACTGGCAACTCAAGACTTTCTGGCTTATTCTCAATCTCCTTACGAGAGGCCGTGCGGGTAACCACACAAACTGGAAATACCTCAGGAGACATACAGTTTTGATCCGGCGATTCCCTTGCAGGTGACACTGAAGGTTGCTTCTTACAGTTGTTTAGTTTGCCATCTGCCCACACCTTACTACCTGCCAAGTCATTCCCCAAAATCATGTGGACTCCCACTACTGGCAACTGGGGTCTAACCCCAACATCTACAGTGCCTTGCGAAAGTATTCGGCCCCCTTGAACTTTGCGACCTTTTGCCACATTTCAGGCTTCAAACATAAAGATATAAAACTGTATTTTTTTGTGAAGAATCAACAACAAGTGGGACACAATCATGAAGTGGAACGATATTTATTGGATATTTCAAACTTTTTTAACAAATCAAAAACAGCCTCCTTAAGTTAATACTTTGTAGCGTCACCTTTTGCAGCGATTACAGCTGTAAGTCGCTTGGGGTATGTCTCTATCAGTTTTGCACATCGAGAGACTGAAATTTTTTCCCATTCCTCCTTGCAAAACAGCTCGAGCTCAGTGAGGTTGGATGGAGAGCATTTGTTTGATTTGTGAAGGTATTAGCATTAACCGGTGCTTTAATCCTCCAGACCCAAACTTCTGCTGAGGTCTTTGGAAAGAAGCTCCAGAAAAAGGTGACCTACTATTCCTAGGAGTAAGGCTATTTTTATGGTACATGTCACTGTTTGACTCAAAATGCCTTTTATGTGTTAGCCTGTACTCATCTGCAACGATTGCTGCATCACTTTGAGACTTAACTTTACGTTCATTCATGTATGGAGCAACCTGGTCAGACACAGAATTGTTGAACTGTTCTAACACAATCAAATTAGACAGACCCTCAAAAGTACTAACCTCAGAAGCTGTACACCAACGATTAAATACAGAAGTCAAATCATGAACAAACTCAGATTAGGTTTGTGAATCTAACTTTTTCCTGTAACGAAAACGTTGACAAAATGCCTCTGGCACAAGCTTGTAGACCTTCAGAACTGCTGATTTAACTTTAGCAAAAACTTTACTGTCAGCTACACTCAGTGCTGTAAAAGCCTCACGTGATTTACCTGTAAGTACACATTGGAACAACATAGTCATGTCCAAATCTGACCAAGCTCTAGCTTCCGCAATACACTCAAATAAGTATGTGTCTGGATCTGACATCAAATTTAGGCAACAAACGAAGATTCTGTGAAACATCAAACTGTGGTAGTCCTTCTGGTCTATTAGCATTTCTCAATCTCTCTATCTCTAACTGCATTTGCAACAGCTCCCTTTGCTGCTCAAAAGTTAATGAAGGGCTAGACTGAACCTGCACCCTCACTACTAGCAGACTGACCCTAAAAAACACCCATTTCTCTAAGACCCTGCTTTAATCTAGTTTTAACAGTCTCTTTAATGTTTTATCAACAATCTCAATCTGATAATGTTCAGCAATTTCAATTAACTGCTCCTTAGTACACAACTCTAAGGCTACCTCTGAAGGAGCTTGAACAAATCTACTCAAAATGGAAGACATTTACCTCAACCAATACAACTATTACAAATGCTCAAACAAAACACAACTCACCTGCTGTCAGTCTGGGTTCAAGGACAGGAGCCACACCCCACTATCCTCCAAGAACAACTAACTAACTGGCCCTGGTCTTCGTGCAGTCACATGTGGTGGGGTTTTATGCACACAACACCAGTGGAGTGAAAAAGACAACCAGAAACTGGCGCCCCCCCCCCCCCCATAACCACGTAGGTGCTCCCGAGCCGATGTAAGGGAAAGGGGAATGGGATGCTCTACCCACGTTCACTGCCACCTAAAACAAAAACACCACGAGCCTCCTATTGACACTCGCTGATAAGCCTGAACATGAGAGGACTCCCACCTGAACAAAACCCAGAAAAACCCAGAGTGAATTGCTAACCAAATTTAGCTATCAAGCTAACTGAACCAAAAGAACACATGGCTCTAAATGCTCTCTCCAATATTGGCCCAACCAAAACATCCCCTCAAATAAATAATTTGGCAATCTGAACTAAACTAACCCAAGTTAACTACAAAACAATAATCAAATAAGAAAAATTACAAATAAACAAACATATCAATAATAAGACAAAGACAATCTAGACAAAACCTTAACCACCTATAACAAAATGTTAACTTCTTGCGACTAGGTGGCGCTATTAAAATTTGTGGATGAAAAACGTTCCCGTTTTAAACAAGATATTTTGTCACGAAAAGATGCTTGACTATGCATATAATTGACAGCTTTGGAAAGAAAAACTGAGAAGATATTGTCTGTGAGTGCCACAGAACTGATGTTACAGGCAAAACCCAGATAAAAATCGAACCAGGAAGTGCCGCATTTTTTAAAACCGCCTCATGCCAATGACTCCTTATATGGCTGTGAATGAGCTTACGTTTTCCACGTATTCCCCAAGGTGTCTACAGCATTGTGACGTCTTTTTAGGAATTTCCATTGAAGAATGGCTGTAAGTGTTTCTGTAGATGTTATGGAGCAAATTTTGAAAAAAGTTTGGCGTTATAGTTGTAGCATTTTCCGGTCGATTTCTCAGCCAAGCATGATGAAGAAACGTGAGCTATTTCGCCTACAAAAAGGAACATTTGCTATCTAACTGGGAGTCTCCTGAGTGAAAGCATCTGAAGTTCTTCAAAGGTAAATGATTTAATTTGGTTGCTTTTCTTATTTTCGTGAAAATGTTGCCTGCTGCCAGCAGAGCCTATAATAGCATTATGCCATGATAAACTTACACAAATGCTTGTCTAGTGTTGGCTGTCTTGCATATTTTGAAAACCTGAGATGGCAGTGTTGTTAACAAAAGGCTAAGCTTGTGTTTGAATATATTTATTTAATATAATTTGCGATTTTCATGAATAGGAAAAGTTTTTTCCCGAGCTCCTGTTTTTTCCGTGTCGCTGTTTTTCTATTCCTCCTGGTTCTGACCTCTTTCCTGCCCTGACACTAAGCCCGCCTGCCTGACCATTCAGCCTGACGTTATCTCGAGCCTGACTGCCACCCTGTATCGTTTGAAACTCTGGCCTGGTTTATGAACTTTTGCTTGTCCTTGACCTGCCTCTTGCCTGCCACTTGTTGTTCAATAAATATCAAAGACTCAAATTATTTGCCTCCTGTGTCTGCATCTGGGTCTCACCCTGTGTCGTTATACATCTGGGTCTCGACCTGTGTCTCGCCCTGTGTCGTTATACCCTTACAATTACATAAGCGAAGTGTTGTAGACAAAATAATGAAAAGGGCTGTTTGGTTGCCTCAAATAGACAGATTTGCATGTATTGATAATTTTTTTACTGGAAAAAAATGTGACTTAACTTGCTCTTAGAATGCATGGCTTGGACTTGACTCGAGACTCGACCTGTTCTACTTGGGACTCGACTTAACCTTTTGCGTGTAAGGGGCAGTATATTAGTTTTTGGCTAAAAAACGTGCTCATTTGAAACTGCCTATTTCTCAGCCCCAGAAACTAGAATATGCATATAATTGTCAGGTTAGGATAGAAACCACTCTAAAGTTTCCAAAACTGTAAAAATATTGTCTGAGTATAACAGAACTGATATTGCAGGCAAAAACCTAAGGAAAATCCAATCAGGAAGTGCCTCTTATTTTGAAACCTCTCTGTTCCTATGCATGCCTATCCTCCATTTAAAGGGATATCAACCAGATTCCTTTTTCTGTGGGTTCCCTAAGATGTCAACAGTCTTTAGACATAGTTTCAGGCTTTTATTTTGAAAAATTAGTGTGAAAGATCACATTGCGTAAGTGGATAGGTGGGGGCTCTCAGAGTGAGTTTTGCGTGACCATTGAGTAAAGCGGCCATTGTTTCTCCCGGTGTTTTTGAAAAACCTGGCTGATATATTATCGAAAATATATTTTAAAAACAACCTGAGGATTGATTATAAAAAAACATTTGACATGTTTCTGTGGACATTATGGATATTATTTGGAATATACGTGTGTGTCTTTAGATCCAAACCAGTTTAACTGCTTGTTAACAAAATCCGCTAAACGTTGCATGTGCCACATGTTGGTTTAAAACACGTTGTAGGTTTATGTACAATGGAGTGAAGTGTTGGCAGCATGCATGTAGATCAGGCACCTTCCCTGTAGTACACTATAACCTCTCTCTCATGACATAACAGGAATAACGTCTCTTAGGCTGGTGGAGAGATTCCTGGAGGAGGTCCAGGAGGCACTGTCTGAGCCGGTAAGGGGGGTGTTTGAGAGGCCAAAGGGAGAGGAGCCACCAATGTTCCCGCCACTGCAGGTGACGGCAGAGACTGGGGACTGGCAAGGGGGTCTGGAGGACTTGTTAGATTTTAACACTCCGAGCCTGGGGGAGTTTGAGGATGTGGGAGGTAAAGCCCTCTACAACCTCTGCGTTAAGGTAAGGAACATTAGAAGCATAACAGGAGTGAAGGCACATCAGTGGCAGGGGGTATGTGGGGCGGAGAGTATGGTGGGTTTTAGATGGAGGGCGCTCTACAAACCCCCAGTACCAAAGAGGTCAGGGGACCTCCAGTGGAGGGTTCTTCATGGAGCCCTGGCCACTAACAGCTGGTTGGCACGGGTTGATCCGGGAATTGGGCAGGGGTGTCCTTTCTGTCAAATGAAAGAAACTGTAATTCATGTGTTTTCTGTGTGCACCAGGTTAATGCCATTAATGTCTCTGTTGGAATGTCTGTGTGACAGGTTGGGGGTGGTTTTTGCTGTTGGGATGTTTATAATGGGATACAGGTATTCGAGTAAGGAGAAAGAAAAATGTGTTTTGTTGAATTTTCTGTTTGCTCAGGCAAAGTTAGCTATTTGGCTAACAAGGAGGAACAGGGTCAAAGGTGGGGGATAACAGACCCTTTACTACTGTTTAATGGGATGGTCTCTGCACGCCTTAGGGTTGAGTTTGAGTTCTATAAAATGATCAAATGTGTGGAGATGTTTGAGGAGATATGGTGTGTTGGGGGGGCTGTCTGTATTGCTGGGGAAGATGTTTTTGGATATACGGTTGTAGGAGAGGGTTTTTGTGTATGGTGATTTGTATCGTGTGGTAGATGGAAAGATGAGTATGGTACATGTATGCAGTACAGGATATATTTTTATTTTTTTATTTTAGGAGTGGGGGGTGAGTTTTAAATGAATTGAGAATATTTCAATAAAGAAAGACCAAAAGTCAAAAAGTCTCCTATATTACTCTCTCGATCAGCTCTCTCTCTCTCTCTCCTATATTACTCCCTCGATCAGCTCTCTCTCTCTCGCACCTATTTTACTCTCTCGATCAGCTCTCTCTCTCTCGCACCTATTTTACTCTCTCGATCAGCTCTCTCTCTCTCACCTATATTACTCTCTCGATCAGCTCTCTCTCTCTCTCTCTCCTATATTACTCTCTCGATCAGCTCTCTCTCTCTCGCACCTATTTTACTCTCTCGATCAGCTCTCTCTCTCTCGCACCTATTTTACTCTCTCGATCAGCTTCTCTCTCTCACACCTATATTACTCTCTCGATCAGCTTCTCTCTCTCTCTCGCACCTATATTACTCTCTCGATCAGCTTCTCTCTCTCTCTCTCGCACCTATATTACTCTCTCGATCAGCTTCTCTCTCTCTCTCACACACCTATATTACTCTCTCGATCAGCTCTCTCTCTCTCTCTCTCTCTCGATCAGCTCTCTCTCTCTCTCTCACCTATATTACTCTCTCGATCAGCTCTATCTCTCTCGCACCTATTTTACTCTCTCGATCAGCTTCTCTCTCTCACACCTATATTACTCTCTCGATCAGCTTCTCTCTCTCTCTCGCACCTATATTACTCTCTCGATCAGCTTCTCTCTCTCTCTCTCTCGCACCTATATTACTCTCTCGATCAGCTTCTCTCTCTCTCACACACCTATATTACTCTCTCGATCAGCTCTCTCTCTCTCTCTCTCTCGATCAGCTCTCTCTCTCTCTCTCACCTATATTACTCTCTCGATCAGCTCTCTCTCTCTCGCACCTATTTTACTCTCTCGATCAGCTTCTCTCTCTCACACCTATATTACTCTCTCGATCAGCTTTTCTCTCTCTCGCACCTATATTACTCTCTCGATCAGCTTCTCTCTCTCTCTCTCTCGCACCTATATTACTCTCTCGATCAGCTTCTCTCTCTCTCTCACACACCTATATTACTCTCTCGATCAGCTCTCTCTCTCTCTCGATCAGCTCTCTCTCTCTCTCGCACCTATTTTACTCTCTCGATCAGCTCTCTCTCTCTCGCACCTATTTTCAGTCAATCACCACCTTCCGGAGACACCTGAAACCCCACCTCTTCAAGGAATACCTAGGATAGGATAAGTAATCCTTCTCACCACCCCCCCCCCCTTAATGATTTAGATGCACTATTGTAAAGTGGCTGTTCCACTGGATGTCAGAAGGTGAATTCACCAATTTGTAAGTCGCTCTGGATAAGAGCGTCTGCTAAATGACTTAAATGTAATGTAAATGATAACTATTCAATGCAACCCAGTGGTAGACAAGCTATATATAAGTGGATCAGGAATTTGTTAGCGAGAACATCGACACTATCACACATCAGAGGAGAGGGCTCATGCTTTACATCCAACACCACCAGGGTTAGGTAATGTAGCACCGCGGCTAACTAACTAGACTGTTACTGGAGACCTGTGTCTTTTGTCACACTTATACTGTAGCTATCAGCCATCTGTTCTGACAGTTAGCGAGCATGATATTGTGCTCCTCTTCTCTCGGTTTGAGGGTTCAAAGCCACATCTATGAGAAGTCATTAACACATACAGCTAGTGGGAAGGTCTCTACTGTATCTGGGGTAGAAAGAAAAAAGAGATTAAGGGAGGTAAAAATAACACACACAAATGCATCTTTTGAGCCTAAGAAGAAGTTGTTGTTTTTTAAGTGTTGGGTGCTATGTGCAATTATCCAATTGGAGGGGATGGGAAGGGAGGAGAGGAGAAAGTGCTGCTTAACCTGTTGAAACTCTAGGGGCGCAATTTCATTTTTGGATGAAAAACGTTCCCGTTTTAAACAAGATATTTTGTCACAAAAAGATGCTCGACTATGCATATAATTGGTAGCTTTGGAAAGAAAACACTCTGACGTTTCCAGAACTGCAAAGATATTTTCTGTGCGTGCCCTAGAACGTGAGCTTCAGGCAAAACCAAGCTGAGACGGCATCCAGGAAATGAGCAGGATTTTTGAGGCTCTGTTTTCCATTGTGTCCTTATATGGCTGTGAATGCGAGAGGAGTAAGTTTGCCCTTTCTGTCGTTTCCCCAAGGTGTCTGCAGCATTGTGACGTATTTGTAGGCATATCATTGGAAGATTGACCATAAGAGACCACATTTACCAGGTGTCCGCCCGGTGTCCTGCGCCGAAATTGGTGCGCAAAAGTCAGCTGCAAGTATTTTTCCATGGAATTTAGAGAAGAATGCAGGCTTCCACGAACGATATATCAATGAAGAGATATGTGAAAAAACACCTTGAGGATTGATTCCAAACAACGTTTGCCATGTTTCGGTCGATATTATGGAGTTAATTCGGAAAAAGTTTGACGTTGTAGGTGACTGAATTTTCGGTTCGTTTCGGTAGCCAAATGTGATGTACAAAACGGAGCGATTTCTCCTACACACAGACGCTTTCAGGAAAAACTGCGCATTTGGTATGTAACTGAGAGTCTCCTCATTGAAAACATCCGAAGCTCTTCAAAGGTAAATTATTTTATTTATTTGGTTATCTGTTTTTTGTGAAAATGTTGCGTGCTAAATGCTACTCAAAATGCTAAGCTAGCTTAGCATACTCTTACACAAATTAGTCAATTGCTATGGTTCAAAAGCATATTTTGAAAATCTGAGATGACAGTGTTGTTAAGAAAAGGCTAAGCTTGAGAGCAGGTGCATTATTTTCATTTTATTTGCGATTTTCAGAAATCGTTAACGTTGCGTTATGCTAATGAGCCTGAAATTGCGCCCCTAGAGTTTCAACAGGTTAAAAACAACCAATTTAAAACTTTGAATGTACCTAGCAAGTGAACGTAGCTAGCTTCAGTTTCCCATACAGTGTCTGGCTAGCTAGTTTTATAGTTTGGTCATTTTTTCCAATACATTTCAGAATTCCCCCAAAATATGCTCATGAAAGCTAGCTAAGTTATATAGGCTCCACACTACGAGTCTGAGCCAATTTTGAGAGTCATTCCCATTTGCCAATACTAAAATCAAAGTCAACTTTATATATGTTTTTGCAAGCTAGCGTCATCATTTTGTCTAACATGCCAAAAATGCAGCCATGTTGGTTAAATTGTACAGTTTGCGGCCACCGGAGTTCGACACGTGACTACAGTTTGCATTGAATTGTGGGTCATAAGATGGCAATAAGATGGCTATCAAACTGCATCCGGTTTCGATACGGATTCCCCCAAGGAAAAGTGGCTAGTGCAACGGCTGTTGTGTATTTGTGCCATTCAGAGGGTGAATGGGCAAGACAAAAGATTTAAGTGCCTTTGAACGGGTATGGTAGTAGGTGCCAGCTTGTGTCAAGAACAGCAACGCTCAACAGTTTCCCGTGTGTATCAAGGATGGTCCACCACCCAAAGAAAATCCAGCCAACCTGACACAACTGTGGGAATTATTGGAGTCAACATGGGCCAGCATTCCTGTGGAGTCCATGCCTGACGAATTGAGGTTGTTGTGAGGGCAAAAGGGGACCAGGGGGGTAGGATTACTCAGTGTATAGAGACAGCATAGAAAACGTAATATAATTCATTGGCATGCACACTGACTAACACACATTTTAACATGTTTACTTTGCTGTGACACCTCCCTAACTAAAATTTGACAGGTTTCCACAGAATAAAGAATCACATTCATCACAACAACAAAACAAAAAACTTTTTGGGATTCTGGAATTTTCACCCACATCACATCGCACTCCGCATTCCAAAACCTCCCCCCTCCTCACAATGTCAACAGGAATAAATCAATCGCATGTGAAACTACTCCTGACAGGTTTTTGGAAAGTTCTCAACCCAGTCATCTTTTATCAGTGTATCAGCGTAGCTCTCTCAGTGGCAGACCCACAGTTGTATATGCTCTCCCAGCTTGCTTCAAAGCATGGGCCCAACACCCCTGAAAGCATGCCTGGGGCTACATTGGCAGGAGAAAACACCACTCAGCGGTGAAATACAAACACAGCCGCAGGAGGGGGAGATGTGGGGGCTCTAGAGGAGAGTACCTCAGCTCCTCTGGTAGTACGGATGCTAAAGTTGTGTAAAATGCATTCCTGGACAATGTCCCACAAAATCATCCCAATGAGCGGATTTGGGGTCTTTTGTCACCCTATGAAGGTATGTGTTTATTGAAAGAAGAGTAGTGCTGAGGATCAGCTTTATTCTCACATCTGGTTCATGAATGTGAACGGTTAAAGGAAAGGGACATCAGCTGTACTGGACATCAGGTGTACTGGACATCAGGTGTACTGGACATCAGGTGTGTCTGGACATCAGGTGTACTGGACATCAGGTGTACTGGACATCAGCTGTACTGGACATCAGGTGTACTGGACATCAGCTGTACTGGACATCAGCTGTACTGGACATCAGCTGTACTGGACATCAGCTGAATACATTAGCTGTGCTTTCTCTCTTGTTCACTTGGAAAGAGCTCTATATATAGAAACAATATTCTGCGTAGGATACAACAAATAAAAATTGAATAGGACATACAAATTAATAAACAAAAATAGAATAGAACGGACATTGTTATTAAAAAAGAGACAGTTATTATTAAGTTTCTTTGAATAATCCTGTACGCTTTGTACTACGTCTATGGCTGTGGTTCTAGAGAGCCTGTGATTGGGTGTACACAGGGCTCTGTGATTGAAAGCAGAGAGATTAGATGTAATTGCAAAAATCTGATGGATTTAATGTATTTTACTGTCTGTTCAAAATGAATATGGCTAATTGGGTGATAACTCGAAGTAGTCAGTATTTGAAATTATAGGAGAGGAAATGGCTAGTATAGCATGTGAAAGCAAACGTTGCTATTATTATTATTAATATTATTACTACTATTCCACAATTCCCCTATGCATGTTTATATCAAAGTTATATTTAGGGTCTCACAACGTTTTATAAATGAATGTGTATTTCACAGTCTACTGTATGTACTGTATGAACAGTACCAGTCAAACGTTTGGACACACCTACTCAATCAAGGGTTTTTCTTTATTTTCACAATTTTCTACATTGTAGAATAATAGTGGAGACATCTAAACTATGAAATAAACCATATGGAATCATGTAGTAACCAACAAAGTGTTAAACAAATCTCACCATTCTTCAAAGTAGCCACCCTTTGCCTTGATGACAGCTTTGCACACTCTTGGCAATCCACCAACCACCTGGAATGCTTTTCCAACAATCTTGAAGGAGTTCCCAAATATGCTGAGCACTTGTTGGCTGCTTTTCCTCCACTCTGCAGTCCAACTCATCCCAAGCCATCTCAATTGGGTTGAGGTTGGGTGATTGTGGAGGCCAGGTCATCTGATGCAGCAGTCCATCACTCTCCTTCTTGGTCAAATAGCCCTTACACAGCCTGGAGGTGTGTTGGGTCATTGTCCTGTTGAAAAACAAATAACAGTTCCAATAAGCACAAACCAGATGGGACGACGTATTGCTGCAGAATGCTGTGGTAGCCATGCTGGTTAAGTGTGCCTTGAATTCGAAATAAATCACAGACAGCGTCATCAGCAAAGCACCGTCACACCTCCTCCTCCATGTTTCATTGTGGGAACCACACATGCGGAGATCATCTATTCACCTACTCTGCGTGTCACAAAGACACAGCAGTTGGAACCAAAAATCAAACATTTGGACAGACTAAAGGACAGATTTCCACCGGTCTACTGTCCATTGCTCGTTTTTCCTGGCACAAGAAAGTCTATTATTTTTGGTGTCCTCTAGTAATGGTTTCTTTGCAGCAATCCGACCATGAAGGCTTGAGTCACGCAATCTCCTCTGAACAGTTGATGTTGAGATGTGTCTGTTACTTGAACTCTCAGGGGCTGAGTCACTGGCTTACTGGGGCTCTCTCATGCCGTCCCTGGAAGGGGTGCTTCACCTGAGTGGGTTGATTCACTGATGTGGTCATCCTGTCTGGGTTGGCACCCCCCTTGGGTTGTGCCATGGCAGAGATCTTTGCGGGCTATACTCAGCTTTGTCTCAGGATGGTAAGTTGGTGGTTGAAGATATCCCTCTAGTGGTGTGGGGGCTGTGCTTTGGCAAAGTGGGTGGGGTTATATCCTTCCTGTTTGGCCCTGTCTGGGGGTGTCCTCGGATGGGGCCACGGTGTCTCCTGACCCCTCCTGTCTCAGCCTCCAGTATTTATGCTGCAGTAGTTTATGTGTCGGGGGCTGGGGTCAGTTTGTTATATCTGGAGTACTTCTCCTGTCCAATTCGGTGTCCTGTGTGAATCTAAGTGTGTGTTCTCTAATTCTCTCCTTCTCTCTCTCGGAGGACCTGAGCCCTAGGACCATGCCCCAGGACTACCTGACATGATGACTCCTTGCTGTCCCCAGTCCACCTGGCCGTGCTGCTGCTCCAGTTTCGACTGTTCTACCTTATTATTATTCAACCATGCTGGTCATTTATGAACATTTGAACATCTTGGCCATGTTCTGTTATAATCTCCACCCGGCACAGCTGGAAGAGGACTGGCCACCCCACATATGATCTCTCTAATTCTCTTTCTTTCTCTCTCTCGGAGGACCTGAGCCCTAGTACCATGCCCCAGGACTACCTGACATGATGACTCCTTGCTGTCCCCAGTCCACCTGGCCGTGCTGCTGCTCCAGTTTCAAATGGTCTACCTTATTATTATTCGACCATGCTGGTCATTTATGAACATTTGAACATCTTGGCCATGTTCTGTTATAATCTCCACCCGGCACAGCTGGAAGAGGACTGGCCACCCCACATATGCTCTCTCTAATTCACTTTCTTTCTCTCTCTCGGAGGACCTGAGCCCTAGGACCATGCCCCAGGACTACCTGACATGATGACTCCTTGCTGTCCCCAGTCCACCTGGCCGTGCTGCTGCTCCAGTTTCAACTGTTCTGCCTTATTATTATTCGACCATGCTGGTCATTTATGAACATTTGAACATCTTGGCCATGTCTTGTTATAATCTCTACCCGGCACAGCCAGAAGAGGACTGGCCACCCCACATAGCCTGGTTCCTCTCTCGGTTTCTTCCTAGGTTTTGGCCTTTCTAGGGAGTTTTTCCTAACCACCGTGCTTCTACACCTGCATTGCTTGCTGTTTGGGGTTTTAGGCTGGGTTTCTGTACAGCACTTTGAGATATCAGCTGATGTACGAAGGGCTATATAAATAAATTTGATTTGATTTGAAGCATTTATTTGGTCTGAAATCTGAGGTGCAGTTTACTTCTTGACGCTACCCATCCCTTAAGCGGGATAATTGTCATCAGTAACCGCTGAATAGCATAGCGCCTCAGTCAAATAATATTACTAAAAATATTCATATTCATGAAATCACAAGTGCAATATTGCAAAACACAGTTTTTCCTTTTGTTAATCCACCTGTCGTCTCAGATTTTGAAATTAAGTTTATCGACCGCATGACAAAACATCAAGTACACTTAGCATCAGGTAGCTTGGTCACGAAAATCAGAAAAGCAATCAAATTAATCGTTTATCTTTGATGACCTTCGGATGTTTTCATTCACGAGACTCCCAGTTACACAACAAATGTTCTATTTGTTCCATAAAGATTATTTTTATATCCAAAATATCTCCGTTTGTTCGGCGCATTATGTTCAGAAATCCACAGGAAAGAGAGGTCACGACAACGCAGACAAATTCCAAATAACATCCATAATGTCCACAGCAACATGTCAAACGTTTTTTATAATCAATCCTCGGGTTTAAAAATATATATATAATCGATAATATATCAACTGCAAATGTCTTTCACAGTAGGAGAGCAATCCTATCCAAACTCATGTGACCACTTGACGCGTTGTTATCGTTCTGGCTCCTTTTTCAAAATAAAAGCCTGAAACTATGTCTGAAGAATGTTGACACCTTGAGGAAGCCATAGAAAAAGGAATCTGGTTGATATCCCTTTAAATGGAGCAATGGGAGGCTATGGAACGTGGAGTTTTCAAAATAGAAGCCACTTCTTGGTTTGATTTTCTCAGGGTTTCTCCTGCAATATCAGTTCTGTTATACTCACAGACAATATTTTGACAGTATTGGAAACTTGTGAGTGTTTTCTATCCTAATATGTCAATTATGTGCATATTCTAGCATCTGTTCCTGAGAAACTTTGGGAACGTTATTTTTCCAAACATAAAAATAGTGCCCCGTAGCTTCAAGATGTTAACTCTAATGAACTTATCCTTTGCAGCAGAGGTAAATCTGGGTCTTCCTTTCCAAAGGCGGTCCTCATGAGAGCCAGTTTCATCATAGCGCTTGATGTTTTTTGCGAATGCACTTGAAGAGACTTTCAAATTTCCTTAAATATTCCGGATCGACTGACCTTCATGTCTTAAAGTAATGATGGACTGTAATTTCTCTTTGCTTATTTCAGCTGTTCTTGCCATAATATGATATTTTACCAAATAGGGTTATCATCTGCATACCACCCATACCTTGTCACAACACAAATGATTGGCTCAAACACATTGAGACGGAAAGAAATTCCACAAGTCAACTTTAAACCCTCATGTGGTTTTCAGGTCTGTGGGACCCATTTTCAATGTTAACTAACAAAAAAACTAAGTAATGAATACTTTTTCAACTTGAGACTCGTTGGCCTTGGCTTATTTTTGATGAAGAGCATGTAAAATAAGACATTATCATTGAGTGTACACTGTGCGGCCCCCTACATATGTATATTATATATGTGGTGTTTGGTTCCACTGGACCCAAGGGCAATAAAAGTGTGGAAAAGTGTGTGTAGGTGAAAACATGTAAAAATGGAACAAAACGGTTTGCTGTGTGCCGCCACTATCTTCCTGCTCCTTGGGCCTGCTGTTTCAACATAGCACCAATAACCTGTCTGTCTTCCTGCCTCTCGCTTTTCTCGCACTCTTTACCCTTTGTCGTATGTAAAACTACACAATGTCTCGCGGGAACTTTCACAATGTTATTGCAATAAATTATTTCGATACATTTTTTTTATTCTCTATTTTCCCACGCTCTACCACAGCCAGGTGAAAATTGGGGGAGGGACGCAACAAATAAATAGCTTTGCATGTGTGGCTCCTTACCAAAATCAATCAGTTTGTCAAAATTCATCTCTGCTCAGAAGGCCTTAGAAATCATTTTTTGCAGAGAGAAAAGCTAGTGTGGAAGGAACATCTTCCACTTTGGAAGATGAGGAATTTTCTGTCTCTGCCAATGACAGTGAGTTGGAAGAAGAGGATGAGATTGACCCCTCAGTCAGCGTCAGGACCAGCCCATTAGCAGCCAGATCCAAGACCAGCCCTTCAGCAACCAGCAGCCTGCAGGAGGAGAAATATGAATGTCAAAAAATTGTGAAATTGAATGTTCTTCTTGCCCAAGGATTGAGCCACCATGCATGGCTGCCAATGTGATAAGGCAGATATTCTTGTGCAGGACATAACGTCTTCTTTTGAACTGTTCATCCCAGACACCATCCAGAAAATCATTCTGTTCTGCACTAATTTGGAGGGACGGCATGTTTTTGGAGAGAGATGGAAGGAGATGGACCAAACTCATTTAAATGCATACTTTGGGGTTCTTATCCTTTCTGGTGTTTTCAGATCCAATAGGGAATCCACAGAATCCCTGTGGGATAAAGAACCTGGCAGAAAACGTTTCAGTGCGACAATGTCCCTGAAAAAACTTCCACATTATTACACTCCAGTGTTAATTTGCTGAATTGTAATTACTTTGCTACGATGGCCTGTTCATTAACTTACCTCCTTATGCCATTTGCACACACTGTATATATACTTTCTTTTTTTTCTATTGTGTTATTGACTGTACGCTTGTTTAATCCATGTGTAACTCTATGTTGTTGTTTGTGTCGCACTGCTTTGCTTTATCTTGGCCAGGTCGCAGTTGTAAATTAGAACTTGTTCTCAACTAGCTTACTTGGTTATTAAATAAAGGTGAAATTTAGGGCCCACTGCCCCTTCAGGCATTACATACCATACAAACCTGCAAAATATGGAATCAAGATCTGGGTTGCCTGTGCTGCTGCTTCATCATATGCGTGGAACTTGCAAGTGTATAAGGGGAAGCCAAATGGAGGAGCCCCAGCATCTGAAGCCATCGTGAAGAGGGTTCAGGAGAAGGATGCTGGTGCCCCATCCACTCGACCCACAGAACCAACAACTCTAATACTGGAAGTAAGTGTGTGTGTGTGTGTGTGTGTGTGTGTGTGTGTGTGTGTGTGTGTGTGTGTGTGTGTGTGACTCTCCTGCCTTGGCCTGCTGTAACTAAATATGTGAGTGAGTGAGATGTTAGTAAAATTCCTGAGTTAAGTGTTTTCATCATTCTAGATTGCAGCTGGTAGCAACAAGAAGAAGCGCTGTGATGTGTGTGGACCCAAGAAGGACAGGAAGACACAGGACACATGCATCAAGTGCACGAAATACATTTGCAACAAACACACAGTGAAACTCTGTCCCTCATGTGGTGTGTAGACCGGCCTTCATTTGTGTCCAATGGGGCTTATTTGTAATTTCCATAAAATACTGTATGTAAGATGTGTCCTTCCAATGTGTTCAGTTCAAAGCAATAAACATCAATAGAGATGAAAACCTTGTTTCATTTATATTTGTTCAAGATGAACATGATTTATTCCACCAACAGTTGAAGTCAGAAGTTTACATACACTTAGGTTGGAGTCATTAAAACACATTTTTCAACCACTCCACAAATGTCTTGTTAACCTCTTGAAACTCTGGGGGCGCTATTTCATTTTTGGATGAAAAACGTTCCCGTTTTAAAAGATATTTTGTCACAAAAAGATGCTCGACTATGCATATAATTGATAGATTTGGAAAGAAAACACTCTGCATTTTCCAGAACTGCAAAGATATTGTCTGTGGGTGCCCTAGAACGGGAGCTACAGGCAAAACCAAGATGAAACGGCAACCAGGAAACCAGCAGGATTTTTGAGGCTCCGTTTTCCATTGTCTCCTTATATGGCTGTGAATGCGAGAGGAATGAGCCTGCCCTTTCTGTCATTTCCCCAAGGTGTCTGCAGCATTGTGACGTATTTGTAGGCATATCATTGGAAGATTGACCATAAGAGACTACATTTTCCAGGTGTCCGCCCGGTGTCCTCCGGCGAAATTGGTGCGTCTTTTTCAGCTGCTGGTATTTTTCCATGCGATTCTGAGGGGAAAGAAGGCTTCCACGAACTGCATATCAATGAAGAGATATGTGAAAAAACACCTTGAGGATTGATTCTAAACAACGTTTGCCATGTTTCGGTCGATATTATGGAGTTAATTCGGAAAAAGTTTGACGTTTTGGTGATTGAATTTTCGGTTCGTTTCGGTAGCCAAATGTGATGTACAAAACGGAGCGATTTCTCCTACACAAAGATTCTTTCAGGAAAAACTGAACATTTGCTATGTAACCGAGAGTCTCCTCATTGAAAACATCCGAAGCTCTTCAAAGGTAAATGATTTTATTTATTTGGTTATCTGGTTTCTGTGAAAATGTTGTGTGCTAAATGCTACTCAAAATGCTAAGCTAGCTTGCAATACTCTTACACAAATTAGTGATTTGCTATGGTTCAAAAGCATATTTTGAAAATCTGAGATGACAGTGTTGTTAAGAAAAGGCTACGCTTGAGAGCAGGCGCATTATTTTCATTTTATTTGCGATTTTCAGAAATCGTTAACGTTGCGTTATGCTAATGAGCCTGAGGCTTTATTCACAATCCCGGATCCGGGATGGGGAGTATCAAGAGCAAACTACAGTTTTGGCAAGTTTGGCAAGTTGGTTAGGACATCTACATTGTGCATGACACAATTTTCCAACAATTGTTTACAGACAGATTATTTCACTTACAAATTCACTGTATCACAATTCCAAATGGGTTAGAAGTTTACAAACACTAAGTGCCTTTAAACAGCTTGGACAATTCCGGAAAATGATGTCATGGCTTTAGAAACTTATGATGGGCTAATTGACATCATTTGAGTCAATTTGAGGTGTAGCTGTGGATGTATTTCAAGGCCTACCTTCAAACCCAGTGGATCTTTGTTTGACATCATGGGAAAATCAGCAAACAAATTGTAGACTCCACAAGTCTGGTTCATCCTTGGGAGCAATTTCCAAGCGCCTGAAGGTACCACATTCATCTGTACAAACAATAGTACACAAGTATAAACACCATGGGACCACGCAGCCGTCATACCAC
The DNA here is from genome assembly GCF_036934945.1 of Oncorhynchus masou masou. Taxonomy (NCBI): domain Eukaryota; kingdom Metazoa; phylum Chordata; class Actinopteri; order Salmoniformes; family Salmonidae; genus Oncorhynchus; species Oncorhynchus masou. The sequence continues at coordinate 31,414,027 of NC_088242.1, forward strand.
CCAGGAAGGAGATGCGTTCTGTCTCCTAGAGATGAACGTACTTTAGTTGGAAAAGTGAAAATCAATCCCAGAGCAAAGGCCCTTGTGAAGATGCTGGAGGAAAAAGGTACAAAAGTATCTATACCCACAGTCAAACGAGTCCTATATCGTAATAACCTGAAAGGTCGCTCTGCAAGGAAGAACACATTGCTCCAAAACCACCATAAAAATGCCAGACTACAGTTTGCAACTGCACATGGGGACACATATTGTACCTTTTGGAAAAATGTTCTCTGGTCTGATGAAACAAAAATAGAACTGTTAAGCCATAATGACCATGACTATGTTTGTAGTAAAATGGGGGAGGCTTGCAAGCCAAAGAACACCATCCCATCCATAAAGCATGGAGTTGGCAGCATCATGTTATGGGGGTGCTTTGCTGCAGGAGGGACTGGTGCACTCACAAAATAGATGGAATCATAAGGAGGGACAATTATGAAGATATATTGAAGCAACATCTCAAGACATCAGTCATTAAGTTAAAGCTTGGTTGCAAATGGGTCTTCCAAATGGACAATGACCCCAAGCATACTTCCAAAGTTGTGTCAAAATGGCTTAAGGACAACAAAGTTAAGGTATTGGAGTGGCCATCACAAAGCCCTGACCTCAATACTATAGAAGATTTGTGGGTAGAACTGAAAAAGCATGTGCAAGCAAGGAGGCCCAACATATTGCGGGGAGCTTGTGGAAGGCTACCCGAAATGTTTGACCCAAGTTAATCAATTTAAGGGCAATGCTACCAAATACTAATTGAGTGTATGTAAACTTCTGACCCGCTGGGAATGTGATGAAAGATAGTAAAGCTGAAATAAATAATTCTCTCTACTATTGTTCTGACATTTCACATTGTTAAAATAAAGTGGTGATCCTAACTGACCTAAGACAGGCCATTTTTACTAGGATTAAATGTTAGGAATTGTGAAAAACTGAGTTTAAATGTATTTGGCTAAGGTGTTTGTAGACTTCTGACTTCAACTGTATGTCTTGATTATAATAGATTTTTGTTCACAAAAAATCACATTTTATAAAAAGAAAATGAATAGTGCTTTTATTGATGTGATCTAGCAGAGGTAAATGGCACATATTAACCATGTATGCTGTTTATATTGCTTGTAATTGATAAGTCAACATCTAAGTATTAAGTATTTTTTCATTAATTGTTATGGCTGTATTGTTTAAAAAAAAACAAATGTTGTGGGTCCATCAGACCCGCGAACATTGGGTGAATAACAAAAACATGAATACCACACAAGGGTTAACAAATCACACCTGTTAATTGAAATGCATTCCAGGTCACCTCATTAAGCTGGTTGAGAGAAAGCCAAGTGTTCAAATCTGTCATAAAGGCAAAGGGTGGCTACTTTGAAGAATCTCAAATATAAAATATATTTTGATTTGTTTAGCACTTTTTTGGTTACTATATGAATCCATGTGTTATTTCATAGTTGTGATGTCTTCACCATTATTCTACAATGTAGAAAATAGTATAATTAATGAAAAACCCTTGAATGAGTAGGTGTGTCCAAACTTTTGACTGGTATTGTATCTATTTTCTTTAGTACATGTAATTAGGACTCAATAGGCTAGGGCCTGAAATGTGTACCTGCCAAATTACAACCTTTGATCACATAGTTAACTATCTTAACTTTGTTAGCGATTTGGAACAATACACCTACATTGACGCTGAAGTTGTGTTCAGTTATATGAATAGAGGTGAAGGCGAGGCCAAGTATGATTTTTAATTAGTCAGAGGAGAAATGGCTGCTGAGGTTTGCAGGAGAGAAAAAAATACTTGTTTTTTGACGCCCTCGGGAGGGCAGAGGGAATCGTACACACAAACACGAAAACAGAGGCTTTCTTTCTAATACTTTGTAATACAAGCGGGACTGTTGTGCATGCCAAGCTGATACCAATGTATCAGTGAGTTAGAGACACTGCTCAAAAAAATAAAGGGAACACTTAAACAACACAATGTAACTCCAAGTCAATCACACTTCTGTGAAATCAAACTGTCCACTTAGGAAGCAACACTGATTAACAATAAATTTCAAATGCTGTTGTGCAAATGGAATAGACAACAGGTGGAAATTATAGGCATTTAGCAAGACACCCCCAATAAAGGAGTGATTCTGCAGGTGGGGACCACAGACCATTTCTCAGTTCCTATGCTTCCTGGCTGATGTTTTGGTCACTTTTGAATGCTGGCGGTGCTTTCACTCTAGTGGTAGCATGAGACGGAGTCTGCAACCCACACAAGTGGCTCAGGTAGTGCAGCTCATCCAGGATGGAACATCAATGCGAGCTGAGGCAAGAAGGTTTGCTCTGTCTGTCAGCGTAGGGTCCAGAGCATGGAGGCGCTACCAGGAGACAGGCCAGTACATCAGGAGACGTGGAGGAGGCCGTAGGAGGGCAACAACCCAGCAGCAGGACGCTACCTCCGCCTTTGGAGGAGCAGGAGGAGCACTGCCACAGCCCTGCAAAATTACCTCCAGCAGGCCACAAATGTGCATGTCTCTGCTCAAATGGTCAGAAACAGACTCCATGAGGGTGGTATGAGGGCCCGACGTCCACAGGTGGGGGTTGTGCTTACAGCACAACACCGTGCAGGACGTTTTTCATTTGCCAGAGAACACCAAGATTGGCAAATTCGCCACTGGCACCCTGTGCTCTTCACAGATGAAAGCAGGGTCACACTGAGCACATGTGACAGACGTGACAGAGTCTGGAGACGCCGTGGAGAACGTTCTGCTGCCTGCAACATCCTCCAGCATGACCGGTTTGGCGGTGGGTTAGTCATGGTGTGGGGTGGCATTTCTTTGGGGGGCCGCACAGCCCTTCATGTGCTCGCCAGAGGTAGCCTGACTGCCATTAGGTACCGAAATGAGATCCTCAGACCCCTTGTGAGACCATATGCTGGTCCGGTTGGCCCTGTGTTCCTCCTAATGCAAGACAATAGTAGACCTCATGTGGCTGGAGTGTGTCAGCAGTGTGTCAGCAGTTCCTGCAAGAGGAAGGCATTGATGCTACGGACTGGCCCAGACCTGAATCCAATTGAGCACATCTGTGACATCATGTCTCGCTCCATCCACCAACGCCACGTTACACCACAGACTGTCCAGGAGTTGGCGGATGCTTTAGTCCAGGTCTGGGAGGAGATCCCTCAGGAGACCATCCGCCACCTCATTAGGAGCATGCCCAGGCATTGTAGGGAGGTCATACAGGCACGTGGAGGCCACACACACTCCTGAGCCTCATGTTGACTTGTTTAAAGGAAATGACATCAAAGTTGGATCAGTCTGTAGTGTGGTTTTCCACTTTAATTTTGATTGTGACTCCAAATCCAGACCTCCATGGGTTGATAAATTTGATTTCCATTGATAATTTGTGTGTGATTTTGTTGTCAGCACATTCAACTATGTAAAGAAAAAAGTATTTAATAAGAATATTTCATTCATTCAGATCTAGGATGTGTTATTTAAGTGTTCCCTTTATTTTTTTGAGCAGTGTATAATGCTGTTGTTCGAAAGAATACATTTATCTCCGTACCAGTGTTTTTCATCTTGGTTGTACTTCGTCTCAGCTTATAAACCAATGTAAGCACGCCACTTCACTAACCTATTTGGTACTGAAATACAGTATGGTTTTGAAATGTTTAGACAATGTCAAAGCCTTCAGTCATTGGCTCCATACACTGACACTACAGCTCAAGCCATCGCAGGCCTTGCATATTTATCTACCCGGAAGTAAAAACAGCGATATAAAGTGAAATATAGTCCTACAAGAAGTGGATAATAGTAATCAAATGTCAACTCATGGCACCTCTTGCGGCATCTTCATCTTTCTCGTAAAACTTCGGTGGAATGAGGGGGAGAGATATGAGTCACAAAATCTCAATTCAACCCGTGAATGCGACGCTATGTTTTACTGTTCTTGTGATAATACCACCTGTGGCCAAATGATATCAAGTTTCCTGCAGACTTTGTGTGAACCAGTGCACAGTCAGGAAATGGCACAGGTCATAGAGAATCTGTTGATCCTCTATTGCACAACAACTGAACCTCCCTCCTGGCTCTTCAAGGTCTTGGCTCCACCACCTAAACAGCTCAGGGAGAAACTGAAGCCACTTCATCACTGTCCAAGTGGAGGCGATGATCCCACACACAATACCCTGTTCACCAGTCACCCGGTGGCCATGTTGGATCAGAGGTGTCGCTCGTTCTCAAAGTTGGATAGAAACAGGAGTAAGACTGAATATGCCTGCCACAGAGAAGTCAGGTGAAGGAATCAAGAACCCCACCCCTTTTGTAGATAACCTGTAGAGCTGCCGAACTGGTTGACATGAAGGACAAAAAACATTGAGACTTAGACCATCTACCTTCCGTTGCTATGGCAATGCCTTACTAAGAAATAACGAGCATCCCATTCTAAATTGGTCACCAACTTAATTCCTCTCAAGGTCTTCTAGACAACACGCGCCTGTAGCTTTGTCCCTCCCTCCCTCCAATTATTTTGATTGAATCTCACCACATAAACCAATTATCTGGATGTTGTTTCAGTAGTTTGTATTTGTGCACTTTCGTTTACTTTGATATCACACAGACTTAGTCAATAAAAAATGTCTTTCCCCTCATCAGTTCTCCAGGGTTCTTTTTATGACAGGATAAAATTGTCCAATTTACAATGAAGAATAAATAATTTCCCTGGTGTGTCTGTCTTCTCTTTTCACTTCTTTTTTCCACTGAACACTCAGCAAATTCACTCGTGCTTACTTCCCCACACCCTTGGAGAGAGGGGGAGGTAGAAAAAACAACAACTGTCCTCTTCCATTCCAAATAGATAAATCTCATTTTGTAGGGTTGGCTGTTACATACCATCTACTCAAGACCAACAATGGGTAATAACCCTGCCGGAGAAGCAGGATGTATTTCCCTGTTCCCGTGCCAGCTGCACCACAGGCCAAGTGATACAAACATCTCCATCGCATGGTTGTAGATTTCAGTTACTGTTTACATTCATTCTGTGGGTTCAGGCTCAGGTTTGTGTGTCTCCATTCTGGTGTCTAGTTTGTTCATTGTTATTTTAGACACTCCATCTGTTCTTCCTTATCATTCAAAACACATTCCATTTTACATACCCCTACTACACTATACATTTTTTAAAAAACATTATTTTACAGGCCTCGAGCAGCAGTTGCAGTACCTGAGGTTGCTGAGAAGGTGACGTCACTGTGCCAGGAGTAACAACCTGTGAGCTATCTCTGATATACTATGTCATCTTCAGGCAGGCCTGTCTTTGAAAGTGAGAGGCTGGCCATTGCCAGGTGGCAGAGAGCCTCAGTGGCAGCCCTGTCAAATTTGCTCACACGATGTGATGCCCAGCTAGCCAGTGCGTTCTATTGTAGCAATGGTCCAGCATCTTTGAGTTCCAGAGCCTTCGGCTAACGGCGTCCCCATGCATGGGTTCGGTTTGCTGCTAGCAGAGCTCGGCTAGGTGAAACAAACACACGTGCTCATATACTCCCTAAATACATTACCTTGAAAAACAAGATAGATTTTTTTTCTTCAAAATATATGCACAAACTGTTTCAACTGGGAAGCATGTGACAGGCTTTACCCGGGGAACCACAACAGTAAATAACCGTAGTGCCAAAACTGCCCAGTGCCAAAAAGTCTAATAATATGCCACTGCCAGCTAGACCAACCAGCTCTCCCAAGACAAAAACACAGGAGAAGGATAAAAGCTTTCATACCCAATAACTGTGGAATAAAACAGGACAGTCACAAACATGAGAGACTAATTAGAGAAATGTCCAATTAAATCAGTCATAAATGATTCATGGTGGATTATCACAGAGGATTTTTCACAGTGTGTTTACATTGACATGTAGAAGCTGTCTTGTTTTAGTGTGGTTTCTGTTCATTTGTTGTAACTTGATTCAAGAGGAAAGGTAAGATAGTGTTGCAGAAAAGGAGATATTGTGAGAGAGTTTCATGAGAGTGATATCGTGAGGTAGAGATGTGAATTTCAGCTTGGAAAACAAAAAAACAAGCAACTATCAGCATTTCCATTCCTCTAAATGCTTTTGAATCACAGATTGTGAAAGAGGAGGAGAGGAGGATTGATACACTTGCAGTGTGAAGACAAAAGCTCATTTTAGATTGTGGGATTATCTGGGCGCTGATTGGTCCCTCAGAGATTTCCCAAAGAGATAGAGAGTACAGAGAAACTTCTCCACTCGGCCCTGTAAACTCACTAGCTAATAATGTTAAGGGATAAGAGATAACCTGGAGCAAGAGACTTGGGAGGGAGGGAGGGAGTTATAACTGAGCAGCTGTTTTTTAGTTAGCCTATTTTTTATATATATATGTACTGACATGTATATGTAACTGATAAATGCAAACACAAACTTCATGTTCATGTTTTTAAATATATGTAAATTGTGAAGTCTTTGGTATGGATCTAGTGTTTTTTAGTCGTCGGGTTCGACAGGTTTATTTGTCATTTCTGCTGTTTTGGGGGACTGCCCAAAATATAGCTCTTGACTGGTGCAGGCTTGGGATATGACAGCATAAAAGACCTGACCCAAATACAACAGAGATGTAACCCACACAATGCATTATGTACACATATACACAAACGCATACACTGGCCGGGCCAAAACTGACCAGGTGGCTAGCCAGCAGTGAGCCCCTGAAAATGCATAAAGTGTGAGTTGCGTCTGCAAGGCAATCATTATGCTAGCAATTAGTTATCTGCTGAGGGCTGTCAGACTGCTTGATTTATGTATTTTATTTGCATCTGAGTGATGAAGAAACAATAGAGACGGGGGTAGTCCAGCGAAGTGATTGAATGTGCTGGCAACCATAACCTTGTCTCTCCCTTGCATGCTATGGATGTCTATATTCTCTCCGCGTGATACATTTGCCACGGCCCTGCAACTCGGAGGAGCGAGCTAAATCATTCATCTGCTCCCATGTAAAATAGCGGTGACCTGGGGCAATTCCTCAGCGAGAGCAGTGTAGGGGAACTTTAATCTAGTTTACTGTGAAGTGGGGAAGTCGAGTTGGGGAATTTACATATGGAACCTGACCTTGAAAGGAGGATAAAAAACAATGTTTTTATTAGCGTTCCCATTAGCCAACGACAATGGTGACAACTAGTCTTACTCAGGTACCAAACTAATGAAACGGACATTACAGAAAAAAGACTACATAATTTGCACACATGTGAAAACATTTACATGTAGGGAAAGGGGATACCTAGTCAGTTGTACAACTGAATGCAGTCAACCGAAATCTGTCTTTCACATTTAACCCAACACCTGCGAATCACAGAGGTGCAGTGGCTGCCGTAATTCACATCATCAGCATCTTGTGAGCAGTTGTTGAGGGGCTTAACTACCTGGCTCAAGGGCAGTGCAGCAGATTTTTCCACCTTGCTAGCTCGGGATTCAAACTAGCAATGTTTCAATTACTGTCCCAACACTCTAACCACTAGGCTACCTACATATGTGTGTGTGTGTGTGTGTGTGTGTGTGTGTGTGTGTGTGTGTGTGTGTGTGTGTGTGTGTGTGTGTTATTTGTTACACATACAGGGCATGTTAGTACTGTACATACACACAAAAAGTAGGTCATATGGGAGAGAGGCGTTGTGCCTTGAGGTGTAGCTTTATCTGTTTTTTTAAACCAGGTTTGCTCTTCATTTGCGCAATATGAGATGGGTGTTCCGTGCAATCATGGCTCTCTACAATATTATACATTTCCTTGAAATTGTTCGTATCCTGGGGACTGAGAAAAGATGGCATGGTGGTGGCATGTCTGGTGGGGTAAGTGTGTATGTTAGTGCTGTGGTTAAGTTGACTATGCAAATCTATTTGGGATTTCCAAAACAAAAACAAGAAGCGATGAAGTCAGTATTTCAGTAACTCTTAGCTAAGAGAGACTGGCATAATATTAGCCTTCTGACAATTAAGAGCAAAACGTGCCACTCTGTTCTGGGCTTAACAAGGTCCTTCTTTGCAGCATTTGACCATATGACTGGACAATAATAAAGACTGGACAATGTATCTCCTAAAAATTGTAATCTACTGCGAGGCATGTGGTGTAGATGGCCGCTGTCATACACACAAGATACACTGTTGAGTCATACAGTGTCTACAAGTATGCCTATGTATCTAGGGGAAGAATACTATGGTGAACATTGACGATAAAAAGCACTGAAAAGATCTGGAACTGTGGAAAGGCTGTATAAACATCCACTGTACGTACATTGCAAAGGAGTTGGTTTTGTTTGCCTTTGTCATTGTATAGATTAATTTAGACAGCAACTTTATGATCGAGTAACCCCCCCCCCCTCCCAGTCTAGGTCTCAACTTACTTGCTTACTGCCCCAATAGGTCCACTGATGATGCCAACATACTGACTCAACTCAAGCCACTTTAATAATGGTAAAATTGATGTAAAAAATGTTCACTAGCCACTTTAAACAATGCCACTTAATATAATGTTTACATACCCTACATTACTCATCTCATATGTATATACTGTACTCTATACCATCTACTGCATCTTGCCTATGCCGTTCTGTACCATCACTCATTCATATACTTTTATGTACATATTCTTCATCCCTTTACACTTGTGTGTATAATGTAGTTGTTGTGGAATTGTTAGGTTAGATTGTGGGTCCCCACAATGGTGCGTCCTCAGCCCTCTTTTGTACTCCATGTTCACCCATGCCTGCGTGGCCATGCACGCTTTCAACTCAGTCATCAAGATTGCAGACGACACTACAGTGGTAGGCTTGATTACCAACAACGACGAGTCGGCCTACAGGGAGGAGGTAAGGGCCCTCAGAGTGTGGTGTCAGGAAAATAACCTCTCGCTCAACATCAACAAAACAAAGGAGATGATCTTGGACTTCAGGAAACAGCAGAGGGAGCACCGCCCCATCCACATCAACGGGACAGTAGTGGAGTAGGTAGAATGTTTTAAGTTCTTCGGCGTACACGTCACAGACAAACTGAAATGGTCCACCCACACCTACAGCGGGGTGAAGAAGGCGCAACAGCTCCTCTTCAACCTCAGGAGGCTAAAGAAATTTGGCTTGTCACCTAAAACACTCACAAACCTTTATAGATGCACAATCAAGAGCATCCTGTCAGGCTGTATCACTGCCTGGTACGGCAACTGCACCGCCCTCAACTGCAAGGCTCTTCAGAGGGTAGTGCGGTCTGCACAACGCACCACTGGGGCCAAACTACCTGCCCTCCAGGACACCTACAGCACCCGATGTCACAGGAAAGCCAAAAAGATCATCAAGGACAACAACCACCCGAGCAACTGCCTGTTCACCCCGCGAGATCAGTACAAGTGCATCAAAGCTGGTGACCGAGGGAATGAAAAACAGCTTCTATCTCAAGGCCATCAGACTGTTAAATAGCCAACACTAACACAAAGAGGATGCTACCAACATACAGACTCAAATCTCTGGCCATTTTAATAAATCGCTAGTCACTTAAATAACGCCACTTTAACAATGTTTACATATCCTACATTTCTCATATATACTGTATTATATACCATCTACTGCATCTTGCCTATGCCACATGGCCATCGCTCATCCACATATTTATATGTACATATTTGTATTCATCCCTTTACACTTGTGTGTGTGTATAAGGTAGTTGTTGTGAATTTTTAGATTGCTTGTTAGATATTACGGCATTGTCAGAACCAAAAGCACAAGCATTTCACTACACTCAAATTAACATCTGCTAACCATGTGTATGTGACAAATAACATTTGATTTGATTTGATATTTCCCGCCAAGACCAGAAGTGTCATTCTAAAGCATATTGTTGGGTGGTCCTTTGAATGGGGTGATGTAAGTTTCCTTCAACAATCAGTCTTCAAGATAGATGACAGACACAGGAGCCTTGGTATAAAACTCTTTAGTAATAAAATGCCATTGCAGAGATTCACATACAGAATACCTCAGTAGTCTATAGTAAAGATCTGTGTGGCGAAACAGGAGACAACACTCTTTATACTAGTTGTTGTGGACAACCTTCCGTCAATCATACCTTAACATTGTTGCTTTGGATTAGATACATATCTAATATGAGAAAAACATGTCTTGACTGTGGTTTCTCACTCTGCTATAAGCCATCAACCACACCTCTGTAGTCTCAGGTGCTTTGGTACTTTCCGGAACATCGTGGCTGCGTGACTATCAACAGGTGCAGGCGGCTCTCAGCCTCAGAACTAAAGCAGTACATCTCCATTACCCTGTACTTTTCCAACATTGCGCATTGCAGCAATCAAAGGTTATCACATATATACAGGATTCATGGCATTAGCTATATTTGCATAATTTAGCATTATTAATTGTGAATGGAATTTATATGTTTAAACGAATGATTAGAATATTCCACCCTGAAATCATATACTTGTATGAAATTGATTAGAATCATACAATTATTATTAATGATGTGTGTAGTTTCAGTCATAATGTGTGTAGTTTTAGTCAGAATTAGGGTAAAACAATATAACTGTAAGATATGTCTTTATAGTATTTTAAACACAGACTGCCTTAGCAGAATTCGGTGCTGACCTGGCTAGGGCCCCTGAGAGATTGGGGTAAGAACGGGAAGTACTTCCCACGCTCTCCCTATCTTGAGGGAGAACGGGAGTGATTCTCACGGCCTCCCCTAATCTTTGTCGGCTGGGTAGTAGGACAGTGTGTGCGTAGGATACCTAATGTTTATGTGTGAAAGTGTGTGTGTAAGAAGCCAGTATAAAATGAATTGTTTTGCACAACTAACCAGCGCTCTCGTGAATAAACCTTTTTGACTATTTTAGCTGGGCCTCGTCTGTTTCATTCGACCAGTATCTTACAAATTCCGGGTTGCAGACTAGTAGTATAATTAGTATAATTGTAGTAGACTATTAGCATAATTGAATTGGGTTATGAACCTTGAGATCTTAATTCTTGTAAAATGAATTAATCATTGCCTTTTTGTTTCATTCATGTGACCGACCAATACTGTTTCATGACAGACCAACACCTCACAAGGCTACTCCTCTCTCTGCTGAGATCTTGAAACTGAGATATCTTTCGTTTGTTGTCAAAACACGGTGTGGGCGTACTGCCAAATTGCAGATACTGATAGGTGTGATTTGTACAGTCAACCACTTGCATGAACACAGACATTGGTTTACAGAACAGCACATAAATAGAATGCAGAAATTACTTATAAGCACAAACACTAAAAGTCCTATTACATTCCAACCCCTTATCACTATGTTTGATAATAATCATTACATTTTTAATGTAAGCATTTAGATTTTAGCTTCTATATGAAAAGCATGCCCAAATTAAACGGCCTTCTACTCGGGCCCAGATGATATGATATGCATATAATGTATAGATTTGGGTAGAAAACACGCTAAAGTTTCCAAAACTGTTAAAATAGTGTCTGTGAGTATAACATAACTGATTTGGCAGGCAAAAACCTGAGAAAAATCCATTCAGGAAGTAGTTTTTTTTTGGTTCTGTAGTTTTCTATTCAATGCCATTACAGTATCCATTGTAGTTCCTATGCCTTCCACTAGATGTCAACTGTCTTTAGAAATTGTTTCAGTCTTGTGTTCTTATAAATGAGGGAGTAAGACCAGTCTGAATGAGTGGACCCTACCGTGTCGCAGAGCTTTTTCATGCGCAATCCCGAGAGAGTGCATTTCTTGTTTACCTTTTATATTGACAACGTTATTGTCCGGTTTAAATATTATAGATAATTTAGGCTAAAAACAACCTGACGATTGAATATTGACATCGTTTAACATGTTTCTATGAACTTTACGGATACAATTAGATTTTTTTTGTCTGCCTGTTATGACTGTTTTTGAGCCTGTGGATTACTGAAGAAAACGTGTGAACAAAACAGAGGTTTTTGGATATAAAGAGACTTTATCGGACAAAATGAACATTTATTGAGTAAATTAATGTCTTCTGATTGCCACCATATGAAGATCATCAAAGGTAAGGGATTAATTTTATCTCTATTTCTGAGTTTTGTAAGACTTCTGCTTGGCTGGTTACTGATTGTACTAATTTATCAACTTGGCTATGTTCTGGGCTAGGTATGTTCTGGGCTAGGTATGCTTTCGCCGAAAAGCATTTTATAAATCTATAAAATATGTTTTGTTTTCTGAATTTGTATAATGAGCATTTATATTAACCTCTCTAGGGTCCCACATACCCATGAGAGGTTAAACTAAGGGAAAACAACATAGGAAAAAAACAGACACTTCATCATTTCAAACCCTTCATTCTGGGTTGGACAATTCACTTAGTATGATAATACTATGATCATAATAAAGGTTGTCCTTATTAACTTCTTATGGGCAGGTGGGACTGTAGTGTCCCACCAGGCCAACGTCTGGTGAAATTGCAGAGCGCGAAATTCAATCTACAGAATTATACATATTTAACTTTCATAAAATCACAAGTGTAATACATCAAAATAAAGCTTAACTTCTTGTTAATCCAGCCGCTGTGTCAGATTTCAAAAAGGCTTTACAGCAAAAGCACACTATGCGATTATCTGAGGACAGCGCCCCGCACACGAATGCATGAAAAACATATTTCAACCAGGCAGGTGAGCCACGGAAGTCAGAAATAGCGATATAATAAATGCCTTACCTTTGATGATCTTCTTCTGTTGGCACTCCAAAAGGTCCCAGATACATCACAAATGGTCCTTTTGTTTGATATAAGGTCCTTCATATATCCATAAAAACTCAGTTTAGCTGGCGCGCTTCAGTCAATAATTCACCCAGTTTCCCTCCATCAAAATGCATACAAAATGAATCCCAAACTTCACTAATAAACTTTTCCAAACAAGTCAAAAAACGTTTATAATCAAACCTTAGGTACCCTAAACGATAACATTTAAGACGGAGAATCGTTATTGTCTTTACCGGTGAAAAATCCCAAAGAATGCGCTCTGTTCCGCGCTCTATCAGCCAAAATGGGAGCCACCTAGAAAAACTCAAATTTCAGGCTCATTTTTCCAAAAACCAACATGAAGCTCTTTCTAAAGACTGTTGACATCTAGTGGAAGCCCTCGGAACTGCAATCTGGGAGGATTTCGCCTTATAAATAAAGTGACAGCCATTGAAAACAGTGGCAAGCTGAAAATTATATTTTTTGTGATGGTTTGTCCTCAGGGTTTTGCCTGCCATATCAGTTCTATTATACTCACAGACATAATTTTAACAGTTTTGGAAACTTTAGAGTGTTTTCTATCCACTAGAGTGTTTTCTATCCACTAATATTATGCATATCCTAGTATCTGGGCCTGAGTGACAGGCAGTTTACTTTGGGCCCGCTTATCATCCGGACGTGAAAATACTACCCTCTACCCAAGAGAGGTTAATGGGAGTGAGTATCAAAAATGCACACACACAAGGGATCTGCAGATTCAGAGGTGAATAAAAATCTTGATGTTAACCATTGTTTCCATATTTTTTACCACAATCGGGTTGCATTGACTATGTTTTCACTAACTGTCCCTGGAACATCCACCTAGTCAAAATATAAAACACAGATATTTAACAGTTCTGCTATGACCTTCTAAAGGTTGGTGCTGGTGTTCCACATAATGTAAACAGGTTAAGGGTATACTCAATATAATGTTACTTTAAATCTAGTAACACATCTCCATACACAATAATGTTATACATCAAACTCCACCTGTAGATCCAACGGCGGTGTTGGACAGACCCCTAGATAACACCACAGATCAATAAACTCTGCTCACAGAACTGGTTGGGGCATTCATTCGTCTCTCACACCTCCTTGACAGCTCTCATTCACTCAATACTTAATAGCTCAATTTCAATCCTCTTATTATCCACATTTCAATCTCTTATAACGTCCAAATTTCAATCAATAATTTAATTATCCAAACTCCAATGAGCTTAACACCCACATTTCAGTAAATCAGCTTAATATTTCATATCTCACAATCACACCTTTCACATCCACGTTCACTTAGTACTAATCCCAATTATATTCGGTAATATCCTCATCACTCGTCATTACCTCCTATTTATACATATGGATCATTTGCGGTTCCTCTAAAGTCTGCATTGTTGCCATAGTCTCAGTATCTATACACTTTACAGTATCTATTGTCTCACATATCTATAGTATCTCAATGTCTATAGTCTCAGTAGTCTATGTAGTCAATATCTATACTCTCTACAGTATACAGTATATAGTCTCACATTTCTATAGTCTCTTCGTGTCTCAGTATTTTTTTATTTTTTTTAGGGGTGGATCAGCTTAATATTGCGGAAAGAATGTTGCGTCCATCAATGTAATTGTCTGCATCATTTCCAATCCCCCATATATTGTTTTGATAAATATATATATCCATATACATACACGCATGCATACATATACACATACATATATAGACATACATACTTATTTAAAGAATATGCCTTCAATATTATTCCCTGCAAACCCTTCCACCGATCCCCCAATTGGAGTAAACTAATAAACACTTCGGCTTTTACCTTCAATTTATACATCTTAAACACATTTTACAGACACAGTCTACTTTACAATAGTTCTATCTTGTTTGTTCTTAATCCTTCCTCTATTTCTGATGTCCATCCAGTTTGATTTATATTCGTAACTGTGCTATTTAAGTTCTGAACCTATATACATTTTACAGACCCCGTATGTTTTACATTGTTTATCTTGTTATTAGTCCCACCCTTCAGCTCCATTCAACCCGTCTCATCTATCTCTCAACATCATCCATTTCAAATTTATTTTTGCCATATATTTTTTAACTGTGCTGTGATGCAAAATAATTTAACCATTCTATACTTATAGCTTCTATAGATTGTAAATTAAAATAAAGATTTTTGCTAAAATAATTATTATATTATTGATTGATTGACTATGGCTTTTCAAATGATCCAGTATTGCTATCTGTAGCGTTAGTTCTAAGCAAATGTTGCAATTCTTCAGCCATTCCTGGACCTGTGACCAAAAACGAGCTACATATAGACAATACCAGAATAAATGATCTAATGACTCTGCCTCCTCACAGCAGAATCTGCAGAGCTGGGAAGATTGTATCCCCCATATATATATATATATAACATTCTATTAGTTGCAAGAATTTTGTATAGTAATTTAAATAGATTTTTTTTTAAATCCGGCGTTGTTTTGCGTATCAATTCATAAACCATGTGCCATGGAATGGGTATCGAAAATCTTTTCCCAACTATTTTGCAATTTATATGGCACAGCTGTCAGTTTTTCGGTCCTTAAAACTTCTTAGGGCTGAGATCCCGCTAACGGGATCGATTTGACAACAGCCAGTGAAAGTGCAGGGTGCCAAATTCAAAACAACAGAAATCCCATAATTAAAATTCCTCAAACATACAAGTATTTCACACCATTTTAAAGATACACTTCTTGTTAATCCCACCACAGTGTGCGATTTCAAATAGGCTTTACGGCAAGTCACAGAAAAACCTAGCCAACACAGTCACAAAATCAGAAATAGAGATAGAATTAATCACTAACCTTTGATGATCTTTATCAGATGACACTCATAGGACTTCCTGTTACACAACACATGTATGTTTTGTTCGATAAAGTTCATATTTATATTTAAAAAATCTTAGTATACATTGGCGCATTATGTTCAGTAGTTCCAAAAACATCCGGTGATTTTGCAGAGAGCCACATTAATTTACAGAAATACTCATCATAAATGTTGAGGAAAATAAAAGTGTGATACATGGAACTTTAGATACACTTCTCCTTAACTTAATCATAGCGTAATCATAGCCTCAAGCTCATTAGCATAACGCAACGTTAACTATTCATGAAAATCACAAATGAAATTAAATAAATATATTGGCTCACAAGCTTAGCCTTTTGTTAACAACACTGTCATCTCAGATTTTCAAAATATGCTTTTCAACCATAGCTATTTACCATACATTACCATACAACCATACATTACCATACAACCATACATTTACCTTTGAAGAACTTCGGATGTTTTCAATGAGGAGACTCTCAGTTAGATAGCAAATGTTCAGTTTTTCCAAAAAGATTATTTGTGTAGGAGAAATCGCTCCGTTTTGTTCATCACGTTTGTCTAAGAAAAAACACAGAAAATTAAGTCATTACAACGCCAAACTTTTTTTCAAATTAACTCCATAATATCGACAGAAACATGGCAAACGTTGTTTAGAATCAATCCTCAAGGTGTTTTTCACATATCTATTCGATGATAAATAATTTGTGGCAGTTGCCTTTCTCCTTTGAACCTAATGGAAAAGTGGAGGCAGCTGGAGATTGCGCAATAATTTTGATGGAGGACCCCAAGCGGACACCTGGTAAATGTAGTCTCTTATGGTCAATCTTCCAATGATATGCCTACAAATATGTCACAATGCTGCAGACACCTTGGGGAAACGACAGAAGGTGTAGGCTCATTCCTTGCGCATTCACAGCCATATAAGGAGACATTGGAACACAGCGCATTCAAAATCTAGGGCATTTCCTGTATGAAATTTCATCTTGGTTTCGCCTGTAGCAGACAATATCTTTGCAGTTTTGGAAACGTCAGAGTGATTTCTTTCCAAAGCTGTCAATTATATGCATAGTCGAGCATCTTTTCGTGACAAAATATCTTGTTTAAAACGGGAACGTTTTTTTATCCAAAAATTAAAAGGGCGCCCCCTATATCTAATAAGTTAATGACTGCAGGGGCAGCATGGAGTAGCTTGGATGAAAAGGTGCCCATTGTAAACGGCCAGCTCCTCAGTCTCAGTTGCTAATATATGCATATTATTATTAGTATTGGATAGAAAACACTCTAAAGTTTCCAAAACTGTCAAAATATTGTCTGTGAGTATAACAGAACTGACATTGCAGGCGAAATCCTGAGGAAAATCAAAACAGGAAGTGGCTTCTATTTTGAAAACTCCATGTTCCATAGCCTCCCTTTGCTGGATTTAAAGGGATATGAACCAGATTTATTTTCCTATCGCTTCCTCAACGTGTCAACAGTCTTCAGACATAGTTTCAGGCTTTTATTTTGAAAAATGAGACAGAACGATAACATCGCGTCAAGTGGTCACTTGAGTTTTGCTAGCGCAACAGAATTTGGACAGCCATTGTTTTCCCCTCTCCTACTGTGAAAGACATTTGCGGTTGATGTATTATTGATTATATATTTTAAAAACAACCTGAGGATTGATTATAAAAAATGTTTGACATGTTTCTGTGGACATTATGGAAACTATTTGGAATTTTCTTAGGCCGTGTCGTGACCGCTCTTTCCTGTGGATTTCTGAACATAACGCGACAAGCAAACGGAGGTATTTTGGATCTAAAAATAATCTTTATGGAACAAAAGGAACATTTGTTGTATAACTGGAAGTCTCGTGAGTGAAAACATCCGAAGATCAGGTAAACGATTAATTTGATTGCTTTTCTGATTTTCGTGACCGAGCTACCTGATGCTAAGTGTACTTAATGTTTTTTTGTGCGATCGAACGCTTGGATTGCTTTCGCTGTAAAGCATCATTTCAAAATCTGACACGACAGGTGGATTAACAAAAGGCTAAACTGTGTTTTTCTATATTGCACTTGTGATATATGAATATAAATAATATGAATATAAATATTTATAGTAATATTTATTGTATGTAGCGCTATGCTATTCAGCGGTTGTTGATGACACTTATCCCGATATTGGGATTTCAACCATAACAAGTTAATATAACCGCTGTGTCAGATTTCAAAAAAGCTTTACGGAAAAAGCAAAAAAAGCAATAATCTGAGTACGGCGCTCAGAACCCAAACAAGCGAAAAAGATATCAGCCTTATTGTGAAGTCAACTGATGTCAGAAATAACATTATAAATATTCCCTTACCTTTGATGATCTTCATTTGAATGCACTCCCAGGAATCCCAGTTCCACAATAAATGTTTGATTTTTTCGATAAAGTTAATCATTTATGCCCAAAAAGCTTATTTTGTTAGGGCCAATCCAACTCGCTTTCAGGTCCAGCCGAACGCCGGATGAAAAGTTCAAAATGTTCCGTTACAGCCCTATAAACTTGTCAAACTAAGTATAGAATCAATTTTTAGGATAATGTTCCAACTGGAGAATTCCTATGCCTGTAGAAAAGCAATGTAACGAGAGCTAACTCTCTCATGACCACACATCACTAGCATTTGGCACTCTGCCAGACACCTGGCTCAATCCCCTCTTATTCGCCCCCACTTCACAGTAGAAGCCTCAAAAAAAGTTCTAAAGACTGTTGACATCTAGTGGAAGCCTTGGGAAGTGCAATGTGACCCCATGTACACTGTATATTGGAATGGCAAAGAGTTGAAAAACTACAAACCTCAGATTTCCCACTTCCTGGTTGGATTTTTCCCAGGTTTTCGCCTGCCATATAAGTTCTGTTATACTCACAGACATCATTTAAACAGGTTTAGAAACTTCAGAGTGTTTTCTATCCAATACTACTAATAATATGCTTATATTAGCATCTGGAACAGAGTAGCAGGCAGTTTACTCTGGGCACCTTATTCATCCAAGCTACTTAATACCGCCCCCATGTCACCAAGAAGTTAACTTCTTGGATATAGGGGGCGCTATTTTAATTTTTGGATGATATTTTGTAACGAAAAGATGCTCGACTATGCATATAATTGACAGCTTTGGAAAGAAAACACTCTGACGTTTCCAAAACTGCAAATATATTGTCTGTGAGTGCCACAGATCTGATGTTACAGAAAAACCCAGATAAAAATCCAATCAGGAAGTGCCGCATTCTTTGAAACCGCCTCATGCCAATGACTCCTTATATGGCTGTGAAGGAGCTAGGAGTCAGCTTACGTTTTCCACGTTTTCCTCAAGGTGTCTGCAGCATTGTGACGTATTTGTAGGCATTGTCACGGTTTTCAAATGGTGAAGGAGAATCGGACCAAACTGCAGCGTGTCTATTGTGATCCATGTTTAGTAAAACAAACGTAACACGAATCAATACAAAACACTACAAAACAAATAAACGAAAATGAAAACCGAAACAGCCTAAACTGGTGTCAACTAACACAGCACAAGGACATCAAGACAGTAAGGACAATCACCCACGGCAAACTCAAAGAATATGGCTGCCTAAATATGGTTCCCAATCAGAGACAACGATAAGCACCTGCCTCTGATTGAGAACCACTCCAGACAGCCATAGACTTGCTAGATAACCCCACTAGCTACAATCCCAAATACATACACACCAAAACCCCAAGACAAAACACACCACAATACAAAAACTCTATGTCACACCCTGGCCTGACCCAATACATGAAGAAAAACACAAAATACTTAGACCAGGGCGTGACAGAACCCCCCCCCCCCTAAGGTGCGGACTCCCGAACGCACCTCAAAACAATAGGGAGTGTTTGGGTGGGCGTCTGTCCATGGTGGCGGCTCCGGCGCGGGACGTGGAACCCACTCAGTCAATGTCTTAGTCCCCTCTCCTCGCGTCCCTGGATAGACCACCCTCGCCGCCGACCATGGCCCAGTAGTCCTCACCCAGAACCCCACTGGACTGAGGAGCAGATCGGGACTGAAGGACAGCTCGGGACTGAGGCAGCTCGGGACTGAGAGAAAGCTCGGGAGTGAGAGAAAGCTCGGGAATGAGAGAAAGCTCAGGCAGGTTGATGGATCTACCAGATCCTGGCTTGCTGGTGGTTCCGGCAGATCCTGGCTGACTGGCGGATCCTGGCTGACTAGCAGATCTGGCAGATCCTTGCTGACTGGTGGATCCTGGCTGACTGGCGGATCCTGGCTGACTGGCGGATCCTGGCTGACTGACGGATCTGGAAGAGTCTGGTTGACTGGCAGATCTGGAAGGGTCTGGTTGACTGGCAGATCTGGAAGAGTCTGGCTGACTGGCAGATCTGGAAGAGTCTGGCTGACTGGCAGATCTGGAAGAGTCTGGCTGACTGGCAGATCTGGAAGAGTCTGGCTGACTGGCAGATCTGGAACAGTCTGGCTGACTGGCAGATCTGAAAGTGTCTGGCTGACTGGCAGATCTGGAAGAGTCTGGCTGACTGGCAGATCTGGAAGAGTCTGGCTGACTGGCAAATCTGGAAGAGTCTGGCTGACTGGCAGATCTGGACAGACTGGCGGCGCTGGGCAGACTGGCGACGCTGGGCAGACTGGCGACGCTGGGCAGACTGGCAGCTCCTTGCAGACTGGCAGCTCCTTGCAGACTGGCAGCTCCTTGCAGACTGGCAGCTCTAGCTGCTCCATGCAGACTGGCAGCTCTGGCTGCTCCAAACAGGCAGGAGGCTCCGGCAGCGCTGGAGAGGAGAAAGGCTCCGACAGGGCAGGAGAGGCGAGGCGCACTGTAGGCCTGATGCGTGGTGCTGGCACTGGTGGTATTGGGCCGAGGACACGCACAGGAAGCCTGGTGCGGGGAGCTGCTACCGGAGGGCTGGGGTGTGGAGGTGGTACTGGATAGACCGGACTGTGCAGGCGCACTGGAGCTCTTGAGCACCGAGTCTGCCCAACCTTACCTGGTTGAATACTCTCGGTTGCCCTGCCAGTGCTGCGAGGTGGAATAGCCCGCACTGGGCTATGTAGGCGAACCGGAGACACCGAGCGCAAGGCTGGTGCCATGTAAGCCGGCCCAAGGAAACGCACTGGGGACCAGATGCGTAGAGCCGGCTTCATGGCATTTGGCTCGACGCTCAATCTAGCCCGGCCGATACGCGGAGCTGAAATATACCGCACCGGGCTATGCACCCGCACTGGGGACACCGTGTGCACCACTGCATAACACGGTGCCTGCCCGGTCTCTCTAGCCCCCGGTAAGCACAGGGAGTTTGCGCAGGTCTCCTACCTGGCGTAGCCATACTCCCTGATAGCCCCCCCCCCAAGAAATTTTTGGGGCTGATTCCCGGGTTTCGCTCTGCGCCGGCGTGTCCTTTTTTTCAACTCCATTCTCCTATAGCCCTCTTCGCACTGCTCCAGCGAATCCCAGGCGGGCTCCGGCACTCTCTCTGGGTCGGCCGCCCACCTGTCTATTTCTTCCCACGTCGTATAGTCCATACTGTACTCCTCTTTGGGCTGCTCCTGTTTCCTCTTCTCCTGCTGCACCTTTGGGCGGCTACACTCCGATGGTTTAGCCCAGGCTACACTCTCCCGTCAAGGATATCCTCCCATGTCCAGAAATCCTTAATACGCAGCTCCTCTTTGGGCTGCTCCTGCCTGTTGACACGCTGCTCGGTCAGTGTGTGGTGGGTGATTCTGTAACGGCGTTCTTCGTTTGTCGAAAGAGAGTCGGACCGAAATGCAGCGTGTTGGTTACTCATGTTTTTAATAGAACAAATGACGATACACAAAATAACAAAAACAACAAACGGAACGTGAAAAACCTATACAGCCTGTCTGGTGAACACTAACACAGAGACAGGAACAATCACCCACGAAATACAAAGTGAAACCCAGGCTACCTAAAGACGGTTCCCAATCAGAGACAACGAGAATCACCTGACTCTGATTGAGAACCGCCTCAGGCAGCCAAACCTATGCAACACACACCCCTAATCAGCCACAATCCCAATAACTAAAAAAAACCCACTAAGAAATACAACAAACATAAACCCATGTCACACCCTGGCCTGACCAACTAATTAACTAAAACACAAAATACTAAGACCAAGGCGTGACAGGCATATCATTGGAAGATTGACCATAAGAGACAACATCTAACAGGTGGTCGTTTGGTGTCCTCCATCGCAATTATTGCGTAATCTCCAGCTGCAGTATTTTTCCGTTTGCTTCTGATGAGAAGCCAACTGCCACCACTGATAGATTATCGAATAGATACGTGAAAAACACCTTGAGGATTGATTCTAACAACGTTTGCCATGTTTCTGTCGATATTATGGAGCTAATTTGGAAAAAAGTTTGGCGTTGTAAGTGACTGCATTTTCCGGTCATTTCCTTAGCCAAACGTGATGAACAAAACGGAGCTATTTCGTCTACACAAATAATCTTTTTGGAAAAAATGAACATTTGCTATCTAACGAAGTTCTTCAAAGGTAAATGATTTTATTTGAATGCTTTTCTTGTTTTTGTGAAAATGTTGCCTGCTGAATGCTAGGCTTAATGCTATGCTAGGCTATCAATACTCTTACACAAATGCTTGTGTAGCTTTGGTTGAAAAGCATATTTTGAAAATCTGAGATGACAGTGTTGTTAACAAAAGGCTATGCTTGTGTTTGAATATATTTATTTCATTTCATTTGCACTTTTCA